>NC_064641.1:484638317-484963873 GCF_023864345.2 Schistocerca serialis cubense | reverse complement strand
TGTAGAGGCTTACCTCACTAGGGGTAAGATAGATACAGCCTATAGGAAAATTAAAGAGACCTTTGGAGAAAAGAGAACCACTTGTATGAATATCGAGAGCTCAGATGGAAACCCAGTTCTAAGCAAAGAGGGGAAAGCAGAAAGGTGGAAGGAGTGTATAGAGGGTATATACAAGGGGGATGCACTTGAGGACAATATTATAGAAATGGAAGAGGATGTAGATGAAGATGAAGTGGGAGGTACGATACTGCGTGAAGAGTTTGACAGAGCCCCGGGAGTAGACAACATTCCATTAGAACTACTGACGGCCTTGGGAGAGCCAGTCCTGACAAAACTCTACCATCTGGTGAGCAAGATGTACGAGACAGGCGAAGTATCCTCAGACCTCAAGAAGAATATAGTAATTCCAATCCCAAAGAAAGCAGGTGTTAACAGATGTGAAAATTACTGAACTAACAGTTTAATAAGTCACACCTGCAAAATACTAACACGAATTATTTACAGACGAATGGAAAAACTGGTAGAAGCCGACCTCGGGGAAGATCAGTTTGGATTCCGTAGAAATGTTGGAACACGTGAGGCAATACTGACCTTAAGACTTATCTTAGAAGAAAGATTAAGGAAAGGGAAACCTACGTTTCTAGCATTTGTAGACTTGGAGAAAGCTTTTGACAATGTTTACTGGAATACTCTCTATCAAATTCTAAAGGTGGCAGGGACAAAATACAGGGAGCGAAAGGCTATTTACAATTTGTACAGAAACCCGATGGCAGTTATAAGAGTCAAGGGACATGAAAGGGAAGCAGTGGTTGGGAAAGGAGTGAGACAGGGTTGTAGCCTCTCCCCCATGTTATTCAATCTGTATATTGAGCAAGCAGTAAAGGAAACAAAAGAAAAATTCAGAGTAGGTATTAAAGTCGACAGAGAAGAAATAAAAACGTTGAGGTTCGCCGATGACATTGTAATTCTGTCAGAGACAGCAAAGGACTTGGAAGAGCAGTTGAACGGAATGGACAGTGTCTTGAAAGGAGGATATAAGATGAACATCAACAAAAACAAAACGAGGATAATGGAATGTAGTCGAATTAAGTCGGGTGATGCTGAGGGAATTAGATTAGGAAATGAGACACTTAAAGTAGTAAAGGAATTTTGCTATTTGGGAGGAAAATAACTGATGATGGTCGAAGTAGAGAGGATATAAAATGCAGACTGGCAATGGCAAGGAAAGCGTTTCTGAAGAAGAGAAAATTGTTAACATCGAGTATAGATTTAAGTGTCAGGAAGTCGTTTCTGGAAGTATTTGTATGGAGTGTAGCCATTTATGAAAGTGAAATATGGACAATAAATAGTTTGGACAGGAAGAGAAGAGAAGCTTTCGAAATGTGGTGCTACAGAAGAATGCTGAAGATTAGACGGGTAGATCACATAATTAATGAGGAGGTATTGAATAGGATTGGGGAGAAGAGGAGTTTGTGGCACAACTTGACTAGGAGAAGGGATCGTTCGGTAGGACATGTTCTGAGGCATCAAGGGATCACAAATTTAGCATTGGAGGGGAGCGTGGAGGGTAAAAATCGTAGAGGAAGACCTAGAGATGAATACACTAAGCAGACTCAGAAGGATGTAGGTTGCAGTAGGTACTGGGAGATGAAGGAGCTTGCACAGGATAGATTAGCATGGAGAGCTGCATCAAACCAGTCTCAGGACTGAAGACCACAACAACAACAACATCTGACAGGAAAATAAATTTTGTATATTTTTACAGATTAGCATCAGAAGGGGGAACTGGAGGCATAACGTACTTCTTTGAATGTCATCTGTAGCCAGACTGTCTTTATAGACTGTACAGTCATGTGTGCCATAGAAAATGGTACCTTAGTTTAACACTGTGTTGTATTTCTTATTTTTTTCAACTTTTCCCAAGTATTGGTGTCAACATCACAATATGTTAGCTATGTAAATGGTTTTGTCAAAAATAATTTGATTAATAATCATGACTGCTTGTACAAATTTTGAGCTACTTCTCATTTCTAGATCAGTAATACCGTGAGGGAGAAGAAAATGTTAAAAAGGCAGCCCGTCCACGAGCGGGTATCTTTAAGAACTTACGGACTTGTTTGTCACCAACTCCTTGTACGCAGTTCTTAGCAGAATCATGTGATGTACAGTCCTGGAAATTGAAATAAGAACACCGTGAATTCATTGTCCCAGGAAGGGGAAACTTTATTGACACATTCCTGGGGTCAGATACATCACATTATCACACTGACAGAACCACAGGCACATAGACACAGGCAACAGAGCATGCACAATGTCGGCACTAGTACAGTGTATATCCACCTTTCGCAGCAATGCAGGCTGCTATTCTCCCATGGAGTCGATCTTAGAGATGCTGGATGTAGTCCTGTGGAACGGCTTGCCATGCCATTTCCACCTGGCGCCTCAGTTGGATCAGCGTTCGTGCTGGACGTGCAGACCGCGTGAGACCACGCTTCATCCAGTCCCAAACATGCTCAATGGGGGACAGATCCGGAGATCTTGCTGGCCAGGGTAGTTGACGTACACCTTCTAGAGCACGTTGGGTGGCACGGGATACATGCGGACGTGCATTGTCCTGTTGGAACAGCAAGTTTCCTTGCCGGTCTAGGAATGGTAGAACGATGCGTTCGATGACGGTTTGGATGTACCGTGCACTATTTAGTGTCCCCTCGACGATCACCAGTGGTGTACGGCCAGTGTAGGAGATCGCTCCCCACACCATGATGCCGGGTGTTGGCCCTGTGTGCCTCGGTCGTATGCAGTCCTGATTGTGGCGCTCACCTGCACGGCGCCAAACACGCATACGACCATCATTGGCACCAAGGCAGAAGCGACTCTTATCGCTGAAGACGACACGTCTCCATTCGTCCCTCCATTCATGCCTGTCGCGACACCACTGGAGGCGGGCTGCACGATGTTGGGGCGTGAGCGGAAGACGGCCTAACGGTGTGCGGGACCGTAGCCCAGCTTCATGGAGACGGTTGCGAATGGTCCTCGCCGATACCCGAGGAGCAACAGTGTCCCTAATATGCTGGGAAGTGGCGGTGCGGTCCCCTACGGCACTGCGTAGGACCCTACGGTCTTGGCGTGCATCCGTGCGTCGCTGCGGTCCGGTCGCAGGTCGACGGGCACGTGCACCTTCCGCCGACCACTAGCGACAACATCGATGTACTGTGGAGACCTCACGCCCCACGTGTTGAGCAATTCGGCGGTACGTCCACCCGGCCTCCCGCATGCCCACTATACGCCCTCGCTCAAAGTCCGTCAACTGCACATACGGTTCACGTCCACGCTGTCGCGGCATGCTACCAGTGTTAAAGACTGCGATGGAGCTCCGTATGCCACGGCAAACTGGCTGACACTGACGGCGGCGGTGCACAAATGCTGCGCAGCTAGCACCATTCGACGGCCAACACCGCGGTTCCTGGTGTGTCCGCTGTGCCGTGCGTGTGATCATTGCTTGCACAGCCCTCTCGCAGTGTCCGGAGCAAGTATGGTGGGTCTGACACACCGGTGTCAATGTGTTCTTTTTTCCATTTCCAGGAGTGTATATGTTGTTAACAGTATCATCTCTTCAGTATAGTAATGTGCAAATAATAGTTGTAAACTGTCTTTCTTCCGATGCTTAACTACGGTAGCCTAGGAATAACTTTACTTACTTTGGAACGTCTACATTTCCTTTCTTGTGGTATGCTTGTTATTCTCACTGGCCCATTGGGGAAATGGAATGATTCACGTTCCTGCCGGACGGTGATATCGCGATGAGTTTCATAGGCTTATTTAACAGAGAAAGGTACTTACCTGGTAGCCCTTGCGGTGGAAAAAGGCGAAGAGGGACGGCAAAAGGCACAGCTTCCGGCCCGCAAGACACGAAGGCAGCAGTGCTGCCGGTAGGCGTTTTGCTGTAACGAAGCCCTTAGTACCGGGCTTATACAGTCTTACTGCAGCGATTCCACTGTGGCTTTCTCTTAGGTTACCATTGAACCGTACTCCTCAGCTGCCGAAGAACGCCTTGAGATTTATAGCGGTACGACTGCTCTCTCTAGTCACTCACTAAACTAATTTAATGGTGAAATATGTTATTGTATACTAAAATAAGTTTGATACTGTTTTGTGAACGAAAATTTGATTAAAATTTTTTGACCTATTCCATGCCATTCACGACTATTTCAGTTATTACCTGTGGAAGACACATTATGATATTAGTTCCATCTTATTATATGTATTACTTATAAGTATTTCTTACTTCTCACTGAAGCGCCAAGGGAACTGGTATAGGCATGCGTATTCAAATACAGAGATATGTAAACAAGCAGAATACCGTCTTGCGGTCGGCAACGCCTATATAAGACACGTGTGTCGCACGGTTCTTAGATCGGTTACTGCGGCTACAGCGGTAGGTTATCAAGATTTAAGTAAGTTTGAACGTGTTGTTACAGTCGGCGCACGAGCTATGGTACACAGCATCTCCGAGGTAACGATGAAGTCGGGATTTTCCGGTACGACCATTTCACGAGTGTGCCGTGAATATCAGGAATCCGGTAAAACATCAAATCTCCTACGTCACTGCGACCAGAGAAAGATCCTGCAAGAACTGTACCAACACGACTGAGGAGAATTGTTCAATGTGACAGAAGTGCAACCATTCCGCAAATTGCTGCAGATTTCAATGCTGTGCCATCAGCAGGTGTCAGCGTGTGAACCATTCAACGAAACATCATCGATATGGGTTTTCGGAGCCACTCTTGTAGTTTGATGACTGCACGACACAAAGCTTTACGCTTCGCCTGGGCCCGTCAACGTTTGGACTGTTGATGACTGGAAACATATTGCCTGGTCGGACGACTCTCGTTTCAAATTGTATCGATCGCATGTACATGTACGGGTATGGAGACAACATCATGAACCAATTGACCCTGAGTGTCAGTAGGGGACTGTCCAAACTGGTGGAGGCTCTGTAATGGTATGGAGCGTGTGAAGGTGGAGTGACATGGAACACATCATAAGTCTAAATACGACGCTGACAGGTGACACGTACGTAATCATCCCGTCTGATCACCTGTACCCATTCATGTCCATTGTGCATTCCGACGAACTTGGGCAAATCCAGCAGGACAATGCGACACCCCACACATCCAGAATTGCTACAGTGTGGCTCTAGGAAGACTCTCCTGAGCTTATCCACTTCCGCTGACCACCAAACTCCTCAGACATGAAGATTATTGAACATGTCTTCGATGCCTTGCCAACGTACTGTTCAGAACAGATCTTCACCCCCTCGTACTTTTATGGACTTACGGACAGCGCTGGAGGATTCATGGTGTCAGTTACCTCCAGCACTACTTCAGACATTCGTCGGGTCCATGCCACGTCGTGTTGCGTCACTTCTAAATACTCGCGGGGGCCCTACTCGATATTAGGATGGCATGCCAGTTTCTTTGGCTCTTCAGTGTATTTTCTGACTTGTTCAGCATCACCTTCTGTCTGCTCGCTAAGGATAAGTGAAAATACAAATGAAGCTCTTAATCAAATCTACAATTGTCACTGAAGGAAAAATGATGTAGTTCTGCTTTTCTTGTAGATGACCTCAGGTCGTCGTTTCTTTTCTGCGAAGATGCCGCGGGAGAATATTACAAGGAAAATTCCGGTATAATGATATCTGCCATCTAATGACAGTAAGAAATGAAAAGAGTGTATATTATCCGCGAAAAGCAACCATTCAAATATCTTGGTGACTTTTTTGTTTCACGACGGAGAGGTATGGCTATAGTTACAACGTAAAAGTCTTTGTTTCAAACTGACATAACAAATTGTGGAGCTCTGATTTTGTGTCAGACGTTAATTGCATACTACGTTACCTGGCCACATGGCGTGTACTCATAAAGAGTGAACTGAAATGGTCGAGAGATGACAGAATTTATTTCTGTAAGTTTGGACACAAGCTCTAATTATTATTCTCTTAAATAGGTATTAATTAATTTTACCATTACCGAGTACGTCAGCTAACGTCTATCCAAAGATTATTAATTTCACTGAATTTTACATCTTTTTATTGCTTGACTTCCGGCAATGACTGCCACATACAATTTTAGTGAGGTGTCGAAAATTATAAATTTCTGTGAATACATTCATTAAAATACCTTCAGATTTTTAAAATATTTTTTCAACCGAATTGGGGCTTATAAATATATTATTCATCATAGTTCGTAGACGTTTTGCTGTATATAGATACTCTAATTTATCAAGGAAACATAGAAATTCATCGATCTCTAGAATATCCGTAGCACACAGTTCGACCACCATCCAATCTCTCGACTGCAGTATGCTTGGGCTTCGAGAAGAGGCCTGGTATAGCCTGGTACTGCAGAAACTGTGCTCAAAAGTACTCTGATGTATATCAGAAGAAAGAGAAGAAAAAAATTATAGTTTGTATGTTTGATTATTTCACTCAACCTCTTGCTTTATTACATTTATTAAAAAAACATATAGTTACAATAACGGAAAGAAAATTTCAACGCCAAGAATTAGTTGCGCGACGTAAACGAAAGTTGGTAGGCGTGTTTCCCCATCTTAAAGATGATGTCTATTCAGATTTCACACCAGTCTCGTAAGAGTGACACTAATAGCGCCATTATGAATATACAAATCAGATTTGTTTTAAATCTACGCTGTAACGATTTTGAGCGTTAGTTATCTTTGACATTCACCGCGGTGAGTTTTAAGGCGATAAAGACGACTTTATCAGCACCTCACTGAATTTTAACGACGCCGTGTAATAGGGCTATTAGAAACTGGACGTTCCTTTTTCAATACTACGGAAAATTTTAGCAGGAATTTAGCGACTGCACATCACCGCCGGCTGCGGTGGTCCCGAGAATGTACAGTCACAAGAAGACCGGGCCGTCGTCATCCATAAACAACATTTACCGTCCCTGTACTGACCGACCAAGTGCAACAGGCATGTAACTTCATCCCACAAACTGACATACGGCACCTTTACAACACAATGGATGCATTGAAACCCATAAACACAGCTTTGGGTAAGACAGGAAAAGAATGGAATGGCGAGCCCAGAATAGCAACGTCATTTGTCCTTTGAATGGTTACATTTATTTAACCACCACATAATGGCATGAACATTTAAATACAGTAACCAAAAATAATTATGAGCGACAAAGTAAGGCTAATTAGTTGCTTACAGAAATAGTCGGCCTTAACGAAAGATTTTGCCTCAGCAAGCCACAAAACAGATGGCTCTAAGCACTATGGGACTTAACATGTGAGGTCATCAGTCCCCTAGACTTAGAACTACTTAAACCTAACTAACCTAAGGACATCACACACATCCATGCCCGAGGCAGTATTCGAACCTGCGACCGTAGCAGTCGCGCGGTTCCGGACTGAGCGCCTAGAACCCCTCGGTCACAACGGCCGTTGCCACAAAACATAGTGCAAGAATAAGTATGAAACATTTAAATAATAAAAGAAGTACTCCTTTCCTTAAAGAAGAAAAGGTGCTCATAAGGCAACAGCATTGGTCTCTTAAAGACAATTTAAGAAAAGATCACTTAATGACTTCAAAGGATTTCCGGAAAACAATTTTTGTTAATCAAACAGGCCCTTAACACACAAGAGGGAAAACACACTGCTAAAATCAGCATAAAGTCTATCGAAAGTTTTATCCAGCACCAAAACAGCAAAATAGATTGTTGTCCACACGTGAGGCAAAAACAATCAGAACTTAGGCTCAAACCAGTAATAATGTTTAGATGATTTGGAAATATTCGCATAACATAATGATCAAGACATTATCTCGTTCTTAAGCAAGTTTAGACAAAAACTTAGCTACTCGAAATTCATAACATGGCATATTCCAAAGGAGATGTACAACCTTAAGTAAAACTTTAAATACGGTTCCATAGATCAGAGCATTAAGTAATATAGCCTCTACTTAACTTAAAACTTATTAGAAGTCAGCGCGAACCGGCGCGCTATGGCAATCGCGGACACGCCTTCAAGGCGCCCAGTAAATACCAAGGCGGTGTGCAACAGTAACAAGCCACCGCAGCCGCCAGCCGCTGATAAATCGGCTCAGAAGACTAAGGAATAGCAAAGCCAGACAAATCAACGGGCGCGGTCAGAAGGACGCCGTACTCAGCTCAGTGTCGTAACTCCGACTTCACCAGTTACAGCAAGTCTTGACATAAACAGAGCTAATGGCTATCTGAACCACTGTGTCCGGAACTCGACCCGTGGTGCCTCTCGTCCGCTGTCACTCGCTGCCTCGCTTCTTAATGCCCCATCAACGCTGCTCAAGGCCTACTTTAGGACTTGTTCTGCCAGAGATAACCAGCGACAAGCTACCATCGATTCGTGCTGCAAATTGTAGCGCCAGTCAATAATGCCCGAAATGAAGGTACGTGAAATAGACTGTGAGATCCCCATGGCTCATTCATGTTTGCATGGTTGCATTCCACTGTCTAGCGATCACGCAGGTTATTAATGTACATGCATTTCACAATCGCATTGGTTTATCTCGGGCTTCCATTAACCTGTAATCTTCCAAAGTTAATCACTTAAATATGTTACCCAGACAAATGCATTCCCGAATTATCGATGTTGTTATTGTGGTCTTCAGTCCAGAGACTGGTTTGATGCAGCTCTCCATGCTACTCTATCCTGTGCAAGCTTCTTCATCTCCCAGTACCTACTGCAACTTACATCCTTCTGAATCTGTTTAGTGTACTCATCCCTTGGTCTCCCTCTACGATTTTTACCCTCCACGCTGCCCTCCAATACTAAATTGGTGATCCCTCGATGCCTCAGAATATGCCCTATCAACCGATCCCTTCTTCTAGTCAAGTTGTGCCACAAATTTCTCTTCTCTCCTATTCTGTTCAATACCTCGTCATTAGTTATGTGATCTACCCAGCTAATCTACAGAAATTCTTTTGTAGCACCACATTTCGAAAGCTTCTATTCTCTTCTTGTCCAAACTATTTATCGTCCATGTTTCACTTCCATACATGGCTCCACTCCATACAAATACTTTCAGAAATGACTTCCTGACACTTAAATCTAAACTCGATGTTAACAAATTTCCCTTCTTTAGGAACGCTTTCCTTGCCATTGCAAGTCTACATTTTATATCCTCTCTACTTCGACCATCATCAGTTATTTTCCTCCCCAAATAGCAAAACTCCTTTACTACTTTAAGCGTCTCATTTCCTAATCTAATTCCGTCAGCATCACCCAATTTAATTCGACTACGTTCTATTATCCTCGTTTTGCTTTTGTTGATGTTCATCTTATATCCTCCTTTCAAGACATTGTCCATTCCGTTCAACTCCTCTTCCAGGTCCTTTGCTGTCTCTGACGGAATTACAATGTCATCGACGAACCTCAAAGTTTTTATTTCTTCTCCATGGATTTTAATACCTACTCCGTATTTTTCTTTTGTTTCCTTTACTGCTTGCTCAATATACAGATTGAATAACATCGGGGATAGGCTACAACCCTGTCTCACTTCCTTCCCAACCACTGCTTCCCCTTCATGCCCCTCGACTCTTATAACTGCCATCTGGTTTCTGTACAAATTGTAAATAGCCTTTCGCTCCCTATATTTTACTCCTGCCACCTTTTGAATTTGAAAGAGAGTATTGCAGTCAACATTGTCAAAAGCTTTCTCTAAGTCTAGAAATGCTAGAAACGTAGGTTTGCCTTTCCTTAATCTATTTTCTAAGATAAGTCGTAGGTTCAGTATTGGCTCACGTGTTCAAACATTTCTGCGGCATCTAAACTGATCTTCCCCGAGGTCGACTTCAACCAGTTTTTCCATTCGTCTGTAAAGAATTCGTGTTAATATTTTGCAGCCGTGGCTTATTAAACTGTTAGTTCGGTAATTTTCACATCTGTCAACACCTGCTTTCTTTGGTTACTCTAATTATTTCTTGGTGTTGCGTTTTTTTACGTCAGTGTATATATGTATCTATGTATGATAAATCCTCCTGAAACACTGCACTGCTCTCCACCAAACGTTTTACACATATCACTTACAGTGGGGACTGATTCTCTATGGGTGTAAGAGTCACCTTCCTATCAAAGCTGCGGGGGTGAAAAAGCGGTGTAACCCAAGACACGCCAGTGTCCATACTTTGGTCATCCAGTAATGGAGAACGAGAGAACTTATTGATTTGCAACAAACCATACACATACGAGGGTCACTCCAAAAGAAATGGACACTACTTGTGTAAAAATACAGTTTTCAGTCTGCATGTGTGAAAGTTTCACAGTGTGTAGAGACATCCTTTCCGCTTGTTTTCAAACTTAGTTCAACCTGTTCCCGTGAGTGGCACCGTCACAGCATGTCTTCAAGATGGCTGCTACACTTGACGTTCGTTAGAAGCAACGTGCCGTCATAGAATTCCTGTGCTGTGAAAACGAGACAGTGGGAAACATCCACAAGAGGTTGAAAAGATGTATGGAGATGCTGCTCTCGATCGCAGTACAGTTAGTCAGTGGGCAAGCAGCTTACGTGATGAAAGCGAGCACGGCAATATTGAGGATTGTCGTCGCAGCAGCAGGCCTCCTACTGCACACACTCCAGACAATGTGCAGAGAGTTAACGAATTGGTGACTGCTGACAGACGCATCACAGTGAACAAATTGTCACGCTACGTTGGGATAGGGGAAGGAAGTGTTCACAGAATGAAAGTGTTGGCGTTAAAAAAGGTTTGTGCCAGGTGGGTTCCCAGGATGTTGACAGTGGTTCACAAAGAAACAAGGAAAACGGTATGCAGCGAACTTTTGGAACAGTTCGGGAATGGTGGAGATGAATTTCTTAGAATAATTGTGACAGGTGATTAAACATGGCTCCATCATTTTTCACCAGGGACAAAGAGGCAATCAATGGAGTGGCATCCGCAAATTCATCCAAGAAAAAAAAAAATCAAAAACAGCACCTTCTGCTGGAAAGTTATGACTACGGTGTTTTTCGATTCCGAAGGACTCTTGCTTGTGGACATCATGCCAAGGGGAACCACCATAAATTTAACAAAAAACTCAGATGGACAACACTGAAACACCCGCCTTACAGTCCTGACCTGGCTCCATGTGACTTATCTTTTTGGGAAACTGAAAGACTCTCTTCGTGGAACAGGGTTTGAAGATGATGACTCCCTTGTGCACGCTGCCAAACAGTGGCTCCAACAGGTTGGTCCAGAATTTTAACGTGTGGGTATACAGGCGCTGGTTCCAAGATGGCATAAGGCAATTGAGAGGGATGGAAATTATGTGTAGAAATGAAAATATTGTTCCTAAACGATGTGTCTACACAATGTAAAACTTTCAAACATGTAGAATAAAAGATGGATTAAGAAAATATAGTGTGCAATTCTTGTGGAGTGACCCTCGTACTTTCAAACCTTTGTGAACATTTTCTCGCTAGCAAAATTATAAAAGGAAAACAGTTTACCGCTTACGACATTTTCGCTGTTCATGCGGAGAAACTGCCGCGCGAAGCTGTATTCGCGACACATTTTGTAGACAGTATTCACATATAGCATTGAAAGTACCAGAAAAATTATTCGGCATATAGTGAAGGAGATACGAAATCATAAACACTGATATGCGTGAAAAATTGCAGCATCATGCATGAGGTTTAATGTATCACCTCTTTACTATCAACTCTTTTTCACAACACAAAAATGGTTCAAATGGCTCTGAGCACTATGGGACTTAACTTCTGAGGTCATCAGTCCCCTAGAACTTAGAACTACTCAAACCTAATTAACCTAAAGACATCACACACATCCATGCCCGAGGCAGGATTCGAACCTGCGACCGTAGCGGTCGCGCGGTTCCAGACTGTAGCGCCTAGAACCGCTCTGCCACCCCGGCCGGCCTTCACAACACAGTTCGCACATATTAGTCACATAGTACAAGGGTTGCCCAGAAATTAATTCACCGTATTCTTTTTCTTCAACAATTCTTTAATGAGCATAATGAGAATTACACTCAAGAAAGAATGGTGTTTTATCCACACATCCCATTTTTCCACGTAATCTACATCGCGTTCTATGGCCTTTTTCCAGCGCGAAACATGGGTGGGTATGCCTTGTCGGTATCACTCCTTGTCCTGGTGGCGGAGCCATCGCTTTACTGTGTGAATCATCTCCTCATAGTCGTCAAACTGTCTTCCACAAATGACATCCTTTACTCTGTCCTCACGAATGACAACATCAGCTGGCTGCAACATGTCAGATGTAACACCTGTGGATGGTCTCCTCAACCGCTGCAAATAGTGTAGCTCCACCGAACCGTCTTCTGATGACCTTATCGTCCCTGCCCAGCGACTAACTGTACTTATGTCGACAGCAGATCCTCCATAGACTTTGCACAAGCGTTTGTGAATATTCCCCACACTTGCTTTCTTTGCAGCGAAAAATTCAATGACGGCACTTTGCTTGTAACGTACGTCATCTACAGACGCCATTTTGAAACAGTCCTGCAGATACACTATCTGTCTGAAGTGAGGGAAACTTGGCACGCTCACTCAGGAGACTTCAAATAATACATACGTAACGTTTCACATTTGTAGTATTGTTTCCAGCTGAGAAAAAAATGCGGTGCATTACTTTCTGGGCAGTCCACATATAACACTGGCTGTACCTGAAAAATTATTTCATTGTATAGAACATAGTTCAGGAGATACGATGTCACAAACATTGAGCTGCTTGGAAATGAAACAGCAGGACGTAATTCACTAAAGATGCAAGTGAAATATGCGTACAAATACGTGTGGACTATGTTAAAAATATGTGTGTGTACGCTGGAAAACCTATGGGTAAAAGCTCATCCTAAATCCCAGGACAATTTCTATAAAATTTGGTACACACATTAGATACGATCTGGGAAGAAATATTGTGGGCCTATGAACTACCAGTCTCCTTTTGAGGAGAGAGGAGCTAATGGACAGGTAGCGATGTGGAAGGAAGAGTTGGACACAGGTAAGGAGGATGAAGAGATGGACTGAGATATGGAGGTGGGAAAAGGACAGAGGGGAGAGGAGGAGATGGAGAAAGGAAAGAGGTGGAAATGGACAGAGACACAGGGAATAAGAAACAGGCAGACAATGCGTGAGGAGGAGATGAACAGAGACAGGGGGGGGGGGGGGGAGAAGGAAATGGACAGATAAAGCGAAAAGAGTGTGATGGACAGAGAGGGAGGAGAGGAGGTGGTGGACAGGGCACGGAAAGAGGAGGGGATAGACAGGGAGAGGGGAGAAGAGGAGATGGAAAGCGTAAGGGGAGAGGTGGAGATAGACAGAGACAGGGTGAAAGAGATGGACAGAGAGGAGGAGGAGAGATGGGCAGAGAGAGGGACAGGATGGACGGAAAGTGAAGGTGATGAAAAATGTGGACGAACACAGGGGGTAGAGGAGATGGACAGAGAGGGGACGAAGGAGAAAATGGGCAGGGGGAAGTAGGAGAGGGACTAATAGAGGACTGGAATAGATACTTATAGAGGCAATGCCGGGTATTCAACTAGTTCTGTACAAAACTGTTGTAGCCCATTATGACGAGTCTCTACAACATGGATAATGATTCACTTTAAAACATCGTAAAATTATGGAAGAATTTCTGGATTTAATTTTAGTGATGTTAACCAATCTAAAGCAAGTAGCTGAGTAGTGCCCATCTGCATCTCAACAAAACTGAGCTACATGTACAACGGTATAGAAAGTAATTTGTTTGCTAAAAGAGTGGCTATTCGTTCCAAGAATTAGAAAGGTTATTTTTCAATAAATTAGCACTGTCGAGCAGCCCAGTTTCTATCTGAGAAATATTCAGACACTGGTACAGTCTCATTGTAGGCGTAAAGCATATATCTCTCTGCAAATTTTGTCTCTGCAGATTCAATCCTTAAGGGGCACTGAAATAGCAGATCTACTATTCACTTTGCTGTTTTGCTTAATGTGATGATGTACATATTAAAAATTAAGTCAAAGCACGAATTGCCATGCACGTCATCAGATGTTTCGATGCAAGAGGTAGCAAGAAGGAACCATTGGACTTATCAAGAGAGCTTCGCTCAATAATAAAGCAAATTTTAATGCGCGGATGTATCATTTAAGCTGCAGGCTAACTAAAAAGTCAAGTGAGTATAATTCAATTAACAGTTTAATTTATAGCGTACCAGTTATCAGATAAACTGACTAAACAGTATAAGTCACCTCGTCCTCAATTTTTAAGACACAGTTGTTTCCAGACACTATATTATTTTTATCACATAGTATGAGGGAACTGCAACTGAAATAATCTACCAGTCGTCATGTACTCGTTTAATCTTATTAAGTAGTGTTTGCTACTATTAGGCCTTAAGATTTATTTCTAATTAAAAGCACCTGTCGTGCACAGTCACCACTTCTGAATCGTCGGCTCTTTGACATCTAAGTCACGGACGTACCCTACCTGGCATTTGATGTTATGTCGGTCGTTGTTTGCTGATGCCTTTGTGGTGCGCTTGTGTCCGTGGAGTCATCGTGGGTGCGCGTTTTTGACGTTCCACATTCAAATCGGCAACCAAGTGACAGACAGCAGAAAGTCATCACCTCATATTTGTCCACGTGAACGGGGTGGCGTTAGTTCGTCAAATCCCTGAATCATACTGTACGGATGATGACGTGCGTAGTATGCTGCCTCTGAGACACTGAAAATTCCCTCCCTAACCCAGACATTGCTCGCCATGGAAACCGTGTAATCCACGATACGCTGTGTCCCATGCGTCTTGCACCGATTATTTCGCCACGTTCAAAATCGGTCAAATCGCGACGTGGTCTCATCTTCACTACGTACTTGTCTGTAAGACACTTCTCAGACTGCCACAACATTCGGACGTCATACAGTCCACACCTCTAACTAGGACTTAACAATTCGCTCACTTCATAAGACTCACATGTTTGATTGTCGTTCTAATTATATGTATGAGCAAAGCGAAAGCAAGACTACCTAAAAACAAGCAACGAATTTTCCTCTGTATTTTCGTAGTAAAACGAACAGCGAGAAATGGACAAAATTGACTAGAGTGAGGTTTAGTTTTGCAAAGTAAGATTTAAATGCTTGAAAGTAGTCAGGTTAATCGAGAAAAGCTTAATTAATGATTTGAGGGACAACTGAAACATTTCACTAACAGCTGCTGATAGTAAATGAAGTGCTAGAAATTTCGTCTCGTCTAGGCTCAGCTAATCTGTGCATAAAAAGTTACATTTGCGTAAAATAGTAGACTTTTTCTTTCATGTTGAAAAAATAAAATAAATATCAAGTTACGTAAAATGGAACGTCTCTGATTCTTTTTGATCAATATGCTGTTAACAATAATTGCATACCGATTAACATTTGAATATATTTCATACTATCAGAAAAAAACAAGTAATTTAAAAATTTTTAAAAAGGTGGTCAAATATTTTGTGAAATTATTTGTGTGAAAGTAAGAAACAAAATAGATTAGAGAAACATTTCATGCGCCTTATTTGCTGTACATAGTTTCGATCATAATTCAGCTTCAAAAATTTATATAATCTGTTTTACTTGTTATATTTAGACAAATCATTTCACAGACATCTACCGTTCTCTTTTCACATTTTTTTAAAAGTAAGCTACACCAGCAACTTTTGTGGCATACAGAGACTATAACCTTACTTACGTTGGTTAGTTTATGTATGTTTCCTTAATGCAACGTACGTACAATATGTAACCCAAAACATTCTTTTCTCGGCCAACTTCCGTTGATTAAAATGCGGAATTTATTGTGGGACATCGTGGAATATTTCCGCTTCAGCGCTTATAGTTTCATAAAGTTCCGATTTGTGGCGGCGCTATACGTTACCTTCAAAATGACGTTGGTAACGGAGGTGCGTTCTAAGCAGAGAGCTGTGATTGAGTTCATTTCGGCTCAAAACCACAGCATCGCGGATATTCATAGGCTCTTGCAGAATGTTTAGATGATCTGGCAGTGAAAAAAAGCACGTTGTTTCTTTGGGCGAGGCGTGTGTCATCGTCGAAACAACGTTCCGGCCTGCTGGACACCGCTGTAACTCACGCAGTGTTGGAACGTGCGGACACTCTCATTCGACATGGTCCAGGGATCAGACTCAACCACCTCGCTGCCCAGCTGTAGGTGCCTGCTGGTACTGCTGACACTCCGGCTAGGGTACTCAAGTCCGTGTTCTTCTTCATCCATCCAACAGCCTGGATCTCACATCTTCCGACTTCCATCTGTTTGGTCCAATGAAGGATGCACTTCTCGGGAAACAGTACTTGGATGATGGGGAGGGTTACTGATCCAGGAAGACGTTGGCTCCGACGTCGACCAGTAGAGTGGTACCATGCGGGCATACTGGTCTGCCCAGTATGGTGTCATAAGGCCGTCGCATTGAACAGAGATTATGTTGGAAAATAGGGTTTTGTAGCCCCAAGAGTGGGGAATTATATGGTGTAGTGCAATCCTGAATAAAAGCAACCTGCTTTCAGAAAAAAAAAATGTGTTGCATTGCTTATTGAACGCCCGTCATACCAAGAGCAGTCTGAAAATGTAACTTTTGTTGTTGGATTTACGATATTGTGGCATTTTACATTGTGTAAAAGCGTTGTATAAACATACTCGCAGACAAAGTCCTTTCGTTTCAACTCAGCAGAAAACTCGGAAATGTTTTATAGAAATTGGTTTTAAGTACTATAACTTCAATGGAAACGTTAAACCAGTTACTAGTTTCATTCTGAGTGTACAACATTAGAAACGTGTCTCCACAAAATGTTTGTAGCATTAAATTCCTTATTCGTTCCAAGATCTTAAGAATGCAATGTGAATTTATAACGCCGGCCGCTGTGGCCGGGCGGTTCTAGACGCTTCGGTCCGGAACCGCGCTGCTGCTACGGTCGAAGGTTCAAATCCTGCTTCGGGCATGGATGTGTGTGAAGTCCTTAGGTTAGTTAGGTTTAACTGGTTCTAAGTCTAGGGACTGATGACTTCAGACTTTAAGTCCCGTAGTTCTTGGAGCCATTTGAACCATTTTTTAAAAATTTATAGCGATTCATGAAACTATACTTTTTACATGAACTAGATGTGAAGAAAGTATCACTGAAAGTGTAGTCGTAAGAAATAATAAAAAAATCGTTTCATATTATACAATTGCTTGTAAGATGACATGTTGCTGTGTGAGAAAGCACATGTGTAACTGCAGCCCGTCCAGCCGGGAAAAGGGCGTGGCAGCAAGCATTTAACAAGCACCAGTACAAGCACCAGCTAGGAAGAAATGAAGAACATATACACTTTTTCTGCCCTTTATTGACAATAAATAACTCTGTTCATAGCTTCAGGTACATTTGCTAGTGGACCTTCAGCAGGGGAGCAGCGACAGCAGGTGCGGCGTAGGCCAGAGGGGCGTGGATGGCGGGGGCGGCGTAGGCCACAGGGGCGGCGGCGACGGCGGGGGCGGCCAGGAGGCGGGCCGTCTGCGATACGCGGTACGTGTTGGCGTATGAGGAGGCGGCGGGCGCCACGGCCACGGGGGCGTGGGCCACGGCGACGGCGGGGGCGGCCACGGCAGGCGCCACGGCGACGGCGGGGGCGGCGTAGCCTCCCAGGTAGCCGGCGTGGGCGGCGGCCACGGCGCACAGCAGGATCACCTGCGACAACGTGCATTTCACAGTTCGACAGAAGCTTCCTGCTGGCGGTGGTGCCAAGTAGTGCTGATCACTTTTAATGCGATACCACAGGGTAATGAATGTCTGAACGTGCTCATGTCCGTCAAATGAAATTGGGCAAAGTAAATCGAAAAATACGCGGCCTGCCGCTATGATCTGTACTTTATATTGCAAAAATGAATGTCTCATCATGAATTCACTGGATACAGCAGACGCAGTTTTTTTCGTCTAAAACTGTGGATCTGCTTCAATGACTTCAGAAAGGGCACACCGAGAGGATATATCTAATTCGAATGAAATGTGCACCACGCAACTCATGTATGCTATTGGGTAGGACATGAGTAGAGAAAATGCAAGTGATATGGAAGTAATGTATACGGAACTTACAACCTACTGAAAATGGCAGAAATGTATGAAGTTATGCATAATGTTTTATGGCCTTGGATGTGGAGTGACGGAGCGGAGAGAGGGGGGGCAATAAGACCAGATACAGACAAAGTAGCTCCAAAATAAAAGAAATAGCCTACATGTAGATTTTCCTATTTCTACATTCTGACGGAGTAATAAATGCGGCGTTAAGTTCTTGTTGACCTAGCGACTTTTTGAAACGTCTGTGCCTACATCTACATACATACTTCGCAAATCATGGTGCACTCTGTTAGTACCCAAATCTTGATTTGCCGTCTCTATCAGAGCAACATCTAGAGAGCTGAAATGTGTTTTTTCATTCTTTACTTAATACTGGCTCTCGAAAGGCTGGAAGTTGAAATTCGTGGTTGAAGTGATTTTCTTCAAGCGTCTGCAAATTCAGATTTTCAGCGCTTCTGTGACGCTCACCTGTGAGTCAAACAAATCTGTTCTCTTATGTGCTGTCCTTCGTTGTGAACGTCCAGTATCCCCTGCTACTCCTGGTTGTTATGTCTCCCACGCACTTGAAACACATTATAAAATGTCACACACATTCGGTAAGCAGCCTCCTTTGTAGACTGATTGCACTTTTCCCACTTCCTGCTTGTGAAACTAAGTTTGCTTTACCTATGTGCCTATTTGATCCCTCCATTTCTGATCCATACGAGCAGTAACAGAGCTTTAATAAACTTTATACAAATGGTTTATGTAAATTTTTGACGCTGTAGAAACTCTTCACGAGACCATCTCATCTGGTGTCTAGCTGCATCGTGATACGCGTTTCTAACTCTGGAGGGTGGGACGCGCTAGTTCTATTTTACGTTTTGTTGTCGGTTAAACAGTCACTAGGGTTGCTCTAGTACTAGTTTTCTAGCCATAACATTCCTCCGTTAGTATATTACCTTATCACACCTGTGCCACGTTTATGGCTTACTGTCTGTATCTAAATGACGGCCTAAGCAGAAACACTGCTTCCAATCTTCTCGTGTTACTTAAATTATTCTCTTTTTCCCGGAGAAGTCGTCACTTATTCGTCTGTGTGGCCAGGTTCTACAAACTCCCTCCTAGCTGCTGAGCTGCTACGGCTCATCTGTTTAACTTCGCATGGAGATCATTTTCGTAATCACACAATACTATTGTCCATAAACAAATCGTTAGCTGAACAATGGTTTGATTTCCCACTTGGATCGCATACGGAAAGAAATGTTTTCATATTTCTACTTGTTTGCTGAAGTAAAGCATTGATCTAGACAACGTGCCTTTACGACATACTGTTATAAGAACTTAACTGCTGTAGAAGTGTAGACGAATATTTTCCTCGTGTTAGTACTTTTCTGTTGTACCCTTTTCCGTTCTTTCAGCTTCTCTTCAATGTTAAAACTAAGTATTATGATAACACACCCAAAACTACACTCCGCAGCAGTCTCAACCGTTTTTCGTGAAAGCAAAGAAGATAAAAGATCTGTTAAATTCATTGGATGCATTAGTCAGCACAAAGTTCGTATCAGAGATTAAATAAGGCGGCAACGACGGAAGTAGCTGAAAGAAAGAGAGATGACGAACTGTTGACTACGAATTGGGCTATGAAAATCAAAATCACAAAACTTTTGCTACATAGAAAACAAGCATACATAGTAGTTAAAGAAACACGTCCTTCGCCATCAAATATTGATATGTAGTTAGGAAAAGACTTCTGAAGTCTTCTTCATGAGTACAGCGTTGTGTAGATTTAAAATGTAGACAGCCGAGATACTAGAGGAGCTGAAACTAGTTGAATTCTGTAAATGTAATTACGAAACGAGTAATGGATGGATGGAGGGTTTACTAGCAACTCCAGTCGATGTTAAGGCTCTTAGAAACTGAGCACTAACATCAATCACTGTGCCATACAGAGTTTTGAACCTACGTCATATCAAAAACAAATGCAGCGGATGAATCACAGCGCTGCCTCACGCAGCCGAAGGCAAGATGTAGTAGGAAGAGAGAGAAAGGGTTGGAAGGGAAACATTTGTAAGAAGCCGAGATGTTTGCTAATGTGTCCAGAAATAAAAGCGTTGTCGGGGAAAGACCAGCAGAAGGGAAAATTCAAGAGAGGATATTATTAGAATACGAGGGAGATATAAAGTTGAAAACTGTCGTCTCCCAAAAATAAAGTTATGTGATTCATTTACTAATTTTTTGCTGCCACGTGTCTACAGCACTGGTGCACTTTGAAATCTGAGCCCCACAGTTTAAACTTCATGACTAACCCTAGTATGTGCTGAATATTCAAAATTCTGGGGTGCAGTAATGCTGCACTGACAGAAACGGTCCAGTAAGACAGGGCAAAAATGAAAGAAATAAGAGGAGACATGTAGTGTCCCGAGCACTCGGAAGTGTGTGTCGTCGCGCAGGCAACTCACCAGCTTGTACATGTTGTGATGGGAGTTGTTGTCCGGCGAGAGCAACAGGTGCCGCAGCCAGGTTCGCCGTCGGTATATATAGCGGGCGGTGGCTGTGGGACCTGCGAACCACGCCCCCGCCGGTTGCCTGTGACAGGGCCACCGCTCCCGCAGACACTGCTCTTGATCTACTTTGCGATTTGATTCAGCGTTTGCCGATTGCAAATCCGAAGCTGACCGCCGCGGCAGACTAGGTCAGCCAACGGCGTCTGTGTTAATTTGTAACTGTACGCCCACCTTGCCCTTGGTCGCGTACTGGATATCACCGCAACTTGGTGACAGTAGAGAGGTTAGTGGGCGCTGTTTCCATTTTGATATCTTAGAACATATCTGCCGTACTTACCAGATGATAGAGTTGTAGCATACGTGATGACGAGTAGCTTAGTTTCTTATTACGTTACAGTCCACTGTCCATACACGTGCCTTCACTCATTACTGGCAGGACCTTGACCTCCCGAGTTTCTGTAAGAAACTTGCAAACAAAACACGTTTATGAATATTTAAATTGCACCATTTCCCCATTATTCGTTACCAGCTACACGGTTTAGGTAACGTATTCTGCTGGCAATTATTATTGCAAAATCGGGAAGGATACAAACTCACTTAATTTTACCTAATTACCATATACAGTACGGTAGGGAGCATACTTGATTAAGGGGGGACGTTGATGAAAAACACACACTATTCCAAAATTGCACCAAATCCACAGTTTTGGCGATATGGCAATGAAATTTTGTACCACGCTTTACATGAAAGTAACACAAAATTAGATATAAAATCCTTTGATTATATATATTCAACTTTTTTTTAATGAATTTCGAAGTTTTATTTAAAAAAAATTAAGTATGTTCCTCTTTCTCAGAAAGTATCCAAGATTTTTCTACAAAAATTTCTCTGTTTCATCTCTTTATATGTTGTAAGCTCCTCTCATGAGGTTTTTGGAATAAGTCAAATAGGAGAATTTTCATAATTTTTAAATTATATTTCCACAACTACAATTTTAAATTCATGCAAAATTCCAAGCACGTTGCCTCATATCTCAGCTTTCAATCCGAATTTCATAATTTTATCTTGAGACAACGTTTATTAGGTTTACAGAAATATATGTACAAAATTTCATATTTCTAGCATTCATAGAATCTGAGGAAAAGGTACATAAACTTTAACAAACAAACTTTTCGGGAAACGCAATTTAAAGTTCAACCTAACTTTTTTACTTATATCATTTCTTCAGAAGGCATCACATTTGTACTCCAACGTCGTCTTTCCCTTCAAGGCTTCTCTTCTGTTTTCTTGTTGTCTGTCTTCCTTCCTTTACCAGGTCTTCAACTGACTTTCAGCAGATTTTCTTACTTCGGACGTAGCCTCATTGCTAGTTTGTCGTTGTTTCTCACGTCTTCCATTCGCTAACTTATTCAAACGCAGTTTATCCAGTTTTTATACCTCTTTGTGGTCGTGGCGTAACTGAATGAAGAAAGAATCGAACACTTGTATAAATCTCCGTCAGTATCACAAGGCAAAAAAAGAATTACTTCGTCATAAACGATGCAGCTAGTTTGTTATTGTGTATAAGATACGGAACAGTCAAAGATGATCTATAAAACCAAAGAGTATATATCACGGCCTTCCAGATGTATCCCGCACACGTTTGGTTGAAAGTAATACACAGAATCGTTGTTCACTGAGCTGGTATTGAAGTGCTGCTTCAAAACGTGGGCCGGTCGGAGTGGCCGAGCGGTTCTAGGCGCTACAGTCTGGAACCACGCGAGGTCGCGGGTTCGAATCCTGCCTCTGGCATGGATGTGTGTGATGTCCTTAGGTTAGTTAGGTTTAAGTAGTTCTAAGTTCTAGGGGACTGATGACCGCAGAAGTTAAGTCCCATAGTGCTCAGAACCATTTGAACCATTTTTTTCAAAACGTGGGCGTGATAGGGAGGCTGCGTCACACTTTTAATTAATTTTCAGGCACTTCGGATGCGATTTCAACATTAAAACTTTGGAAACTTATTGTCGATGAGTTGTACTAACATAAAATAAATCCAAAATCGACAGTTTTGCTCAATTTCATCAACGTCTCCCCTTAAGTTACTACTAAATTTGCAGCTGTACAAGAAAAGAAATTTGTTTCACAGAGCTGCCATCTCTGGCGATGATGATGGCAGGAATCCGGCAAGTCAGATGCCACAGAGAGTCTTGATAGTTGATTCGTCCAGTCTCTTGGCAACCCACGGGTGAGAGATATCGAGAACGTTCTGTCACAAGCGAACAACCTCTGTGCCAGGACAGCATGGCCAATACGCAGTCTTGCTTGTCTTCTTGAAAAATAACGAACAAAGATTTCGAAGACAGAGCCACCAGCCTGGAGAGTCCAACGCTGTAGCACCTGCTGTCCAAATTAACAGCTAAGGGCACCAGGGATGATCGTGTTGTGTATCCAGTGATTCCTCGTACCATCACACCGCGCAGTGGACCCATATGACGACAACCAATGGAGTCTGGTTAGTTCCGATCTCCTCAGTGCCTCTGCACAGGGACATGACACATCCTGTATACAGAACCGGGTCTAGTATGAAAAGACGCCATGTTGGCCCTCCTGTATGCACATTTATTGTCGGGTGCACCACTCTTGGTTCTCCTCTTTTAGCTAGGGCAACAAGAGAAGCTGCAACAATGGTTACCAACTAGCAGTTCGTTGTGCTGCCTAAGTCGTTCCATTGTCTGTGTGGATAATTGTCTTATTAACTCCGGTTCGTGACGTGGCTATACGATACTGCGCATCCAAACGAGCCTCTCAGGGGTTAGTCGCTTAGGGCTGTTGATGTTCTCCATTAGGTTGACTGTGGCACTCCTGTTCCCATCGATCCCATACTCCTGTGCTAGTCAAGGTATCCCAACTAATGCGAGCAGCAATATCACGAATAAGAAGCAGTCTGGACGAGCAACGATTCTGTTGCTTTCGAGTTCCATCTACTGCTACAGGTGCTTCTTTCCTAAACGAGGCATAAACGAACTTATCACAAACTATAAGCAATCAGTTAGGATTTCTGAAAGGATAACACGATGCATAATATTTCCTTGTATACGTAACTAGCTAACGATTGCATGAAAAGGATAACACAATGTTTAATCTTTCCTTGTGCACGTAACTACTTAATGACAGCACGCATCACGCCACTTTCAACTGTTTTGTAATTTACTGGAAGTATACATACAAACTATGCAAATACTTATGTAGAAAATAAATAAAAGAATGATTTCTTCATCATTGCGTTATCCGTGAATAAAGTTTCTTAATTGCACTGGGATGTACAATATTTTTGAACTTTCCGTCTTGCGGAAAAACAAATTTTTCGACTATCCCACTCGTGAGCATGCAACACATTACTGACCAAGTGAAAATAGTGGATTTTCGAGGTTTAATCAACAGACTTGAAACGATAGATCTCGTGCTTTGCTGACAGTCATTGAAAATGCTAGACAAAGGTGGAACTGTAGTCGGTTGAAATTAAATAGCGTGTCAGTGGGAATGATAGGAATACGTGAAATGAGCACGTCTTCTCCGTTTAACTTGCCTTTCAGAATTAATCACCTCAGTAACGTTTAGCGTAAATTATTCTGCTGCGAGCCTGGTTCCACTGCACAATCGAGGTGGATTAATGTTGAGCAAAAGCATTACTGAGACACCGATTTTTTGTGACTAAATATGCTGGGTGACACCATTAATATCTAACGAGTTTAAAAACTCGTTTCGGTAGCTTAAGAAGCCGTCCGCATTCACGACGTAGTTAATCGATCTGTAGAAGAGAGATTCGACCGCAATTTATTCTTGGATGACGTATTTGATTACATTGATTTCAGTGTTTTTTGCTGCCAGAATAACAAGTTCGCAAAGTCACTGAGTATTTTTGTACTCTCGAGAATCGCAGCATTGTCTTTCTCGCAGTCGACTTCACAGGAAAGCGACTACGTGGTTGTTGGAAAAATTATTAGGAATGTTCTCTTGCTTAATATCGGGGATACCATTTATAAAGACCATATTCAGCAGTATAACAATGTACTGGCTAAAACTAAATATCGGCTCCATTTTGTACACTGAAGAGCTAAGGACACAGGTTGGTGCACCTGCCTAATATCGTGTAGGGCCCTCGCGAGCACGCAGAAGTGCCGCAAGACGACGTGGCATGGACTCAACTAATGTCTGAGTTGTGCTGGAGGGAACTGAAACCATGAATCATGTAGCGCTATCCATAAATCCATAAGAGTAAGAGGAGCTGGAGATCCCTTCTGAACAGCACGTTGCAAGGCATCCTAAATAGAGTTCATAATGTTCATATCTGAGGAGTTCGGTGGCCACCGGAAGTGCTTAAAATCAGAAGAGTGTTCCTGGAGCCACTCTGTAGCAATTCTGGACGTGTAGGGTGTCACATTGTCCTGCTACTGCCCAGGTCCGTAGTAATGCGAAATGGACATGAATGGATACAGGTAATCAGAAAGGATGATTACGTACGTGTCATCTGTCAAGTCGTATCTAGACGTATCAAGGACCCCATATCACACCAACTGCACAAGCCCGACACCATTACGGAGCCTCCACCAGCTTCAACAGTCCCCTCCTGACAACCAGGTCCATGTGTTCATGAGGTTGTCTCCATACCCGTATACATCCATCCGCTCGATACGATTTGAAACGAGACTCGTTCGACCAGGCAACATGTTTCCAGTCATCATCAGTCCAATGTCGGCGCTGACGGAGCCAGGCGAGGCGTAATGTGTTGCGTCGAGTGGGACTTCGGTTCCGAAAGCCCGAAAGCCCATATCCATGATATTTCATTGAATGTTTGCATGCTGACACTTATTTATAGCCCGGCACTGAAAGAAGCAGCAATTTGCGGAACGGTTGCACTTCTGTCAGGTTGAACGATTTTCTTCAGTCGTCGTTGGTCTAGTCGTTTTGCAGAATCTTTTTCCGGGCGCAGCGATGTCGGAGATCTGATGTTGCACCGGATTCCTGATATTCACGGTAAGCTCGTGAAATAGTTGTACGGGAAAATCCCCACTTGATCGCTACCTAGGAGATGCTGTGTCCCATGCCTCGCGCGCCGACTATAACAGCACCTTTAAACTCACTTAACTCATGATAAAATGCCACTGAAGCAGCAGTAACCAATCTCACAACTGCGCCAGACAGGCACATAGACACAGGCAACAGAGCATGCACAATGTCGGCACTAGTACAGTGTATATCCACCTTTCGCAGCAATGCAGGCTGCTATTCTCCCATGGAGACGATCGTAGAGATGCTGGATGTAGTCCTGTGGAACGGCTTGCCATGCCATTTCCACCTGGCGCCTCAGTTGGACCAGCGTTCGTGCTGGACGTGCAGACCGCGTGAGACGACGCTTCATCCAGTCCCAAACATGCTCAATGGGGGACAGATCCGGAGATCTTGCTGGCCAGGGTAGTTGACTTACACCTTCTAGAGCACGTTGGGTGGCACGGGATACATGCGGACGTGCATTGTCCTGTTGGAACAGCAAGTTCCCTTGCCGGTCTAGGAATGGTAGAACGATGGGTTTGATGACGGTTTGGATGTACCATGCACTATTCAGTGTTCCCTCGACGATCACCAGTGGTGTACGGCCAGTGTAGGAGATCGCTCCCCACACCATGATGCCGGGTGTTGGCCCTGTGTGCCTCGGTCGTATGCAGTCCTGATTGTGGCGCTCACCTGCACGGCGCCAAACACGCATACGACCATCATTGGCACCAAGGCAGAAGCGACTCTCATCGCTGAAGACGACACGTCTCCATTCGTCCCTCCATTCACGCCTGTCGCGACACCACTGGAGGCGGGCTGCACGATGTTGGGGCGTGAGCGGAAGATGGCCTAACGGTGTGTGGGACCGTAGCCCAGCTTCATGGAGACGGTTGCGAATGGTCCTCGCCGATACCCCAGGAGCAACAGTGTCCCTAATTTGCTGGGAAGTGGCGGTGCGGTCCCCTACGGCACTGCGTAGGATCCTACGGTCTTGGCGTGCATCCGTGCGTCGCTGCGGTCCGGTCCCAGGTCGACGGGCACGTGCACCTTCCGCCGACCACTGGCGACAACATCGATGTACTGTGGAGACCTCACGCCCCACGTGTTGAGCAATTCGGCGGTACGTCCACCCGGCCTCCCGCATGCCCACTATACGCCCTCGCTCAAAGTCCGTCAACTGCACATACGGTTCACGTCCACGCTGTCGCGGCATGCTACCAGTGTTAAAGACTGCGATGGAGCTCCGTATGCCACGGCAAACTGGCTGACACTGACGGCGGCGGTGCACAAATGCTGCGCAGCTAGCGCCATTCGACGGCCAACACCGCGGTTCCTGGTGTGTCCGCTGTGCCGTGCGTGTGATCATTGCTTGTACAGCCCTCTCGCAGTGTCCGGAGCAAGTATGGTGGGTCTGACACACCGGTGTCAATGTGTTCTTTTTTCCATTTCCAGGAGTGTATTTAAACGTAACTAACCTAAGTACATCACACACATCCATGCCCGAGGCAGGATGCGAACCTGCGACCGTAGCGGTCACGCGGTTCCAGACTGAAGTGCCTAGAACCAACCTAAGTATACTGCCAGTTTTACAGCTGTATTGATTTATTATTAGATATTCTGTACATCAACAAGATAGCATACTGCTTATCCCCCTCAGAGCCAGAACTGAAACAAAAATGATGCGCCGGCCGGTTGAAAATAATACACAGAATCGTTGTTCACTGAGCTGGTATTGAAGTGCTGCTTCAAAACGTGGGCCGATCGGATTGGCCGAGCGGTTCTAGGCAATACAGTTTGGAACCGCACGACCGCTACGGTCGCGGGTTCGAATCCTGCCTCTGGCATGGATGTGTGTGATGTCCTTAGGTTAGTTAGGTTTAAGTAGTTCTAAGTTCTAGGGGACTGATGACCGCAGAAGTTAAGTCCCATAGTGCTCAGAGCCATTTGAACCATTTTTTGAAAATGATGCACGTTCACACTTGGCGATAATCACTTTGTTTACATTGGTAACTACAGCTCGCGCAATAAAAGATGTCCAATAGGTCCATAGTTCGATTTCGTGATATATCGGATTTATCTGGAGTACTTCCTGTCGTCTTCCCTGCTTTTTCATTTCTGCAACCGCCTTCGGTCTAGAAATTGTAGTATCAGAATTGCGTGGTGAAGTTAAACGTTGCAGTTTCTGTAGGTAGCACCGAGAGTCGATTACGTCAGTATTTCCCCCCGCGTGTCCCCGCCCACCGTAGAGACCAGTCTTCTATTTAGACTCTTGTTCATCAGTTTCAGCAACGGTTTTTGAAGAACGCCGACGTGAGAAAACAGCACACTAGTAGTGTTAAAAATTATTATTAATGCAATTTGTGCGCTATTTCTTCCTATCGGATGTCTTGTTATTCCGTTCTTCTTTGTGCCATCTACACTTCTTGCTTCAAACAGTCAAAGAGAAAGACTAGACATGATGAAAGCTCAGAAAGTGGTCAGAGACATTTACGCAGTGAAAGTAAAACTATGTTCTACTACAATTTCAAAAGAACGTCTTCCAATATTTATCGAAAATTCTGAAAAAATGTAGTATAAAATAAGAATTGGTTTGCTCGATATTGCCCCTATTGTATCGATATATCGATTACCGACGAATCGTTGTTCGCCGATGTATATCGATATTTGTCGAATCGCGTCTGTATATTGATATATCGTAATGACTATATTTTAACAACAGCCGTATAAGCTATACAACTGTAAATCCTCTACAGACAATGCTGACCAGTTTGCAAGAAACCGCACCTAAATTGCTTCATTTTTCTTGAGATAATACATTCTGAATAAACAAACATTCATTTTTATATAAACGTGGATTTAGATGAGGTTACTCCTACTTTGTTTGGACGAGCTGAAATGCTAATCATTTGCATATCCCAGCATGTGGTACATGTGGAATATAGACATTCCGAATAAATGCTTAACTTGCGGAGGTGGTTTGCTGAATCGTCAGTAGCATATTCTAGATTTTGAACCGCAAGTGAAAGTGCTAGCGAAGCTTTTATTTTAAACATAAAGTCGTACGTCATTGCAATCAAATGAATACCCTTAGCTGCATACAGGCGTTGATATAAGTCAACGGGGACAGTTGAAAATGTGTGCCCCGACCGGGATATATATATATATATATATATATATATATATATATATATATATATATATATATATATATATATATATATATATGTGTGTGTTGAGATCACCCTCCAGGCGAAAAACATTTATGTGTAATTACCATCAATAACAAATAAAATAAGAAGGAAATTATCGAAATTAAAGAAAACGCCCTCCTGGCAGAACAGACAAAATGGCATCCGTGTCCCGCTAACTTGTGGGTAGACGCACCCAGAATCCCAAGGCAGTCAGGTATATTCCAGGCACGTCTTCACGAAGAATATTTCATTCGCCGGTGCATTGGACTGAGTCCTGGTATTACACAATCTCACTGAAATACCTGACACACCCAAGCTGCAGGCGGGGATCGAAGAAGGCACTACCCAAAAAGTTGGCATAGTACTGACGGTATCGCGGATGGTGCACGAGAAAAGTAAAGCGATCTTGCAGGAACGTCCAAAAATCAAGAACACTCTTATCACCTTTACAGAACAAATAAGAGGTCGAGAGGCCTTTTATCCAGATCACAGGATTGGTTTCGTACGTGGGAAGTATGTCTCATCTGGGAACAGAAGAAACTTCGGTGTAATGGCATGAGGAGTCGTACGTAGAAGGAAGGCAAGGATCTTCTGAATCAGCTGCCACACCTCTGCAGAAGATCCACACATCAGTCGATGTTCGTTCCTATCAAGCGTGTGACAACGAGAACACAGTGGCCAATCCGTCATTTTCATGGCATGTAGACGAAGCTGTGTCATTTATTTTCCATTAACGACCAGATACCAGGTCGCACGAGCGCTCGTGTCGAGGAGGATGTGGTGCACAGAACGCCAAACCACAGGTCCATGCGATCGTAGGATGTCGGCTTTTCACAACATTCCGAGTATGATTTCTCATCATTAGGCGGTAAACGCACGTGCGATAGGGTTTCTGGTACTAGGCATATCGGCATGGACATACCCGCATTCGATAAAAAAGGTCCTGACATGTGAGAGCGAGGATGAAATATGGGCTACTGCAACAGGTGCCACTCGAGAGGGAGGGGCCAGTTCGTCAATCAGGCTTCCCGAAAATCCGGTACGGCGGCGGGTCCACGATTTAACCATCGTACTTACATAAAGGGCTGCTGCTCTCGCTTGGACGTTGACAAGGCCAAAGCCGCCATCTCGAGGAGGAAGTGTCAGCGTGTCGTAGCGGACTTTGAAGATAAGATCCGCGCTCCCAAAGTAGCTGAACGCCGCCTGAAGTCCGTGTGCCATTGCCTTTGGCAGCGGTAAAATCTGTGCTAAATGGAGTAGTCGTGAGACTAGATGAGTGTTAACAAAAATGATTCAAATGGCTCTGAGCACTATGGGACTTAAGATCTGAGATCATCAGTCACCTAAACTTAGAACTACTTAAACCTAAGGACACCACACACATCCGTGCCCGAGGCGGGATTCGAACCTGCGACCGCAGACTGAAGCACCTAGAACCGATCGGCCACAATGGCCTGCTGAGTGTTAACCAAATCCACTCTTTGTAACATGTCCAATGCTCTCAGGAGGTTGCCACGAATGTTGGTGCGGATAGCTTGAAGCAGGCGTTTATAGTTAAATAACATCGTGCGCTGTATATCACGCTTGAAGGTGATCACCAAACATTTGAGTTTGTCCACTAATGGCAATGGAGCCACACTCGCTGTTGGAAGACCTCTACCGACAGACATAGCGCTAGATTTCGTCAGGTTCACATGACTACCTGCAGCAGTCCCGTACTGGTTGATCCATGCCAGTGCCTCTCGCACGTCATCCTCCGATAGAACCAAGAACACCACGTCATGTGCACAGGCGCTGCAGATGAAAGCATTCCCCCTCATTGTTATCCCTGTGAACCGGCTCCTCAAACCATTTAACAGTGGCTCAAGGACGATGGCGAAAAGCAGCATCAACAGCGGACATCCTTGACAGACCGACCACATGACATTAATAGGGCCCACCACACCGCCATTGACCAGCACTCGCGACGTGGCACCTCGGAGGAACCGCAAGACGATGTGTATAAACCTGTGGAGAAAGGCCATCCGTCGGAGTACGTTTCCAGAAAGGCATGACTCACTCTATCAAAGTCGTGGTCGAAGTCCACTGTCACTAAGGCACCATTACGGCGGCAGGTCGTGGCCAGGGCTATGACGTCATGGTAATCGCTGAGTGCCGTCTGAATGTTACTGTCACCACCACAGCACGTTTGATCCAGAGAGATGAGTTGAGGAATGACGCGCCGAAGGCGAGTTGCAAGAATCCGGGTAAAAACCTTGAAGTCACAATTTAACATGGTCACCGGCCGATAATGCCCAACTCCCCGACCTCCCGATGGCTTGGGGACCGGGATAAGCAAGCCTTCTACGAATTCGGGTGGGAGCGGAAGGCCAAGGTTCATCAGTTCTTCATACATCGCAGTCCAGCGTGAGCCCATGATCTCGTGTAATGTGCGGTAAAACTCCAGTGGGAACCCATCTGGACCTGCGGCACGACGTCATCAGCCGTAATTGTCGCTGTGAGAATCTCCACAGCAGCCTCATCCAGGTTACACGTCAAGGAATGGAGTACATCAGTCGTTACCCCTATGTTCTGGTCCTCTGCTGCATAGAACTGGTTGTAGGGTTTCTCAAAGGCTTTTACGATGTCATTCTGGGACGTCTATTGACGATCAACTGGCATGTCGAGGGCGTTGACCAGCTTTCTCCGACACCGCTGCTTCTCTCGTATAATATGATGTATGGACGGGGGCTCTCCTAGTACACAATCGTGACACCTTGCGCGTACTATTGAGCCTTCAAGGCGGTGACGCTTAAGAGAAATTATCTTCGCCTTAATACGTTGAATTTCAACCTGTCATTGAACAGAGGGGGCATGGTTTGAGAGTTCCCGGAGAATTGTGAAATATTATTCCATGGTATGTCGTTGCCACAGCATTTCGTCGCGACCGTAATTCATCATCGAACGACGTAAAGCAGGCTTGGTGCAGTCGAGCCACCACCGGAGTGCTGAAGGATACGCTGGAAGGCGTCTCACACAGTTGTTCCACGTCGTTTCTGCGACCTGCCTGCATTGCGGATCCTTGAGATGGGCGACATTCAGTTTCCCCAGGCCTCGACCGCGCCACACCTTCTACCTCTGGAACGAAACAGTGCAAATGTAGGCGATATGGTCGGAAAGGCGATAGGCCATAACTCAGCGTCAAGCATGGCAGTTACGATTCCTTGGGAAACGTAGACACGGTCAAGACGACTTGCTGAATGGCTGGTGACGTACGTATATCCAGGCCGATCACCATGCATGCGGCCCCAAGTTTCGGTGAGGTTCAGTTCATGCACGAGCAGCTTGAGTTCCTGGCATGTGCTGAACTGGGGATGTTGGTCCTTCTGGGATAACACACAGCTGAAGTCGCCCCCAAGAATGGTCGTAGCGGCCTACAAACGAAGGAGCGACCTGTTCTGAATAGAATCGCGACCGTTACCGTCGCTTGGCCGTCCCGTGGGAGCGTAAACATTGATGACTCGGACACCGTGGAAAGTCACAGCAAGACCCCTAGCCGATGGTGATTAAATCACGTCGTCTATCTCAATGCCTTCCTTTAAAAGAATAGCTGTCCCACTGCCTCAGTCAGCACAAGGCGTGAGGTAGGACACATGGCCATAGATATTAGGGAACGTCGCCAGGTGAACTTTCTTCAAAAGGGCAACATTGAGGTCCGACGCCCTCAGCATTTCACGGAGCAATTGTAGTTTGACAGGGGTGCCAATGGTGTTGACACTGATGGAGCCAATCCTGTAAGCTTATGGACTACTGGGACGATCTTGGAGGCACGAAGAGCAGCAGCGAAGAGGAATGAGGGCCCAGTAGTCTTCACATCCCCACCGAGCAACTCTGTTGATTAGCAGTCGTTGGATGGAGCAGCAGCATTCGCTGCTATCTCAACGATGGGTGTTTCGTCGTCTACATCGTCAGACCACGCAAATGTGCGTGAATGGTGTGCGTCCGGTGGAGTACCTGTGGAGTCCGAAGGCGGCGTCATGTCGGCGGCGGAAGAGCGGTTCTGGCTCAGCTGCTGTTCAACGTCCATAGGTACAGCGTCTGGTGCATGCAAGGATGGTTGTACCTCTGACGGGGTGCACACTGGTGCTTCCACCATGGAATCGTCCATCGGGGCAACGATAGGTGTGATCCTCATCGTCTTGAGACTGCGTCCTGCTGGTGTCATACGGGGCGATCCACCGTTTCCGACGTCTCTTCGGCGACCGTTGCTTGCGCATGTGATCTTCAGTGTCCGAAGACGCCTGGGGATCCGGATGTTCAGGCACAAAAGCATCGGTAGGAACAACCATGGAGTCAAGGGCCATCCCCTGTCCTAGAGATAGCTCACCAATGCACATGTCGGGAGGAGGAGGGAAAGGCATCGATCCTTCCGCAACAGCGTGAGGCATTACCGGTGACGACGGTGTGGCAGTAGTAGGAGCCAGTGGTCATCGCGGTCTGGGGTCGTTATGGAGAACTTCGACAAACGTCAGCGGTAGCGTCGTCGGAGTGGTCGTGGCCGGCAGGTCCCCAGGCGGTAACTGTGTGATTCTGCGTTGCAGACAGCTGGAACGGAGGTGTCCTTCTTTGCCACATCCCGAGAATGTCTTCAGCTGGCCATCATAAATAATAATTGCACGGCAGGCACCTATATATAAGCAGTACGGCACATGTTTGGTTAGCTCTATGGCGATCTGTCGTACTCCCCTGAGAACCGGGTATGTAGTGAACTGAACCCACTCTTCAGCTGTATGGCTAATAACCTTTCCACTACCTCGGAAGGCGCCTCTAAAGGGAGTTCAAATACACGTATCGTCCGCAGTCCAAGTCCCACATGTTCCACAGTTACGTCACCAATGTGTCCATCAGAGTGACGGAACTTAAGATCACTTCGAGTTGGATTTATAATTTTGTCACATATGTCTTCGTTAACGAATTTCACGTATGCCACACTGCTCACTATCGACAGGTGGATGCCAAGAAGATCGTTGCAATCAATCCTGACTTTATCTCTGATAAACAGTTCGATTTCCAGTGCTTTGGGTCGGGCATATTCAGGTGCAGAGCTTATCTTCAGTGTAGATTTTCTGTTGGCATAAGCCATTGGCCGGCCAAAGTGGCCGAGCGGTTAAAGGCGCTACAGTCTGGAACCGCACGACCGCTACGGTCGCAGGTTCGAATCCTGCCTCGGGCATGGATGTGTGTGATGTCCTTAGGTTAGTTAGGTTTACGTAGTTCTAAGTTCTAGGGGACTTATGACCACAGCAGTTGAGTCCCATAGTGCTCAGAGCCATTTGAACCATTTGAACCATAAGCCATTCTCTGGCGAAGGACAAATAGCGCGCTAAGAGGGCAGAATCACGTAAACAACTCCGCGAGCGAGCTGCGCGGCGAGGACGTAAACAAGACGTCCGTACCGCTAGCGTGCAGAAAGGCGACTGTGGACTCAAACCCGGGATATCCTACTTACATGGCAGACGTTCTATCCAGCTGAGCTACCGAGGACACAAAGGATATTGCGACTGCAGGAACTTATCTCTGCCTCCCGTGAGACCCGCATTCGCAACTTATTGCCCTAAACTATATTCATAGTGCCACTGCCCATCATACTCGTTACTCGCGGCTTTACTGCCGATTCCCGTAAGAGTTCGGGCACTGTTTGTGCATCTGCACAGAAGTAGATGGTCAAATGGCTGGTAAGCCTTATATATATATGAAGATGGTATCTGTTCTTTCGAATATGTCCGAAAGAAGCCATTATATACGAGGGTGAGTCAAATGAAAACATTAAATCTTTTTTAAATATTATTTTTGTGCATAAGTGGTACAAAGCTATATCACTTTTCAACATACTCACCCCCACGCTCAATGCAAGTACTCCAGCGCTTACAAAGTGCATAAATTCCTTTAGAAAAAAGTTCTTTTGGCAGTCCCCGCAACCACTCACGCACTGCGTGGCGTACCTCTTCATCATAACGGAACTTCTTTCCTCCCATTGCGTCTTTGAGTGGTCCAAACAGATGGAAATCAGTTGGGGTTAGGTCTGGTGAGTATGGTGGATGAGGAAGACACACAAAATGCAGGTCTGTGATTGTTGCAACAGATGATTTTTTAGGAGATCTGTGTATGATGCACTGGTGGCAGTGGTCCCTCTAGGCATGTAATGCTCCAAAATGGCGCCTTTTGCGTCCCAAAAGAGAGTCAGCATAACCTTCCCTGCTGAAGGTGCTGTTCGAAACTTCTATGGTTTTGGTGATGAGGAATGGTGCCATTCCTTGCTCGCTCTCTTCGTTTCCGGTTGGTGGAAGTTAACCCAGGTTTCGTCCCCAGTAAAGATTCTTGCAAGGAATCCATCACCTTCTCGTTCAAAGCGCCGAAGAAGCTCTTCACAAGCATCAACACGTCGTTCTCTCATTTCAGAAGTCAGCTGCAGTGGCACCCATCTTGCAGACACTTTGTGAAACTGGAGCACATCATGCACAATGTGGTGTGCTGGCCCATGACTAATCTGTAAACATGCTGCAATGTCATTCAGTGTCACTCGGCGGTTTTTCTTCACTATGGCTTCAACTGCTGCAGTGTTCTGTGGAGTCACAACTCGTTGTGCCTGACCTGGACGAGGAGCATCTTCCACTGAAGTCAAACCATTTGCGAACTTCCTACTCCATTCGTAGACTTGCTGCTGTGACAGACATGCATCACCGTACTGAACCTTCATTCGTCGATGAATTTCAATAGGTTTCACACCTTTACTGCGCATAAACCGAATAACATAACACTGTTCTTCCCTGGTGCAAGTCGCAAGTGGGTCGGCCATCTTTATATTGATACTGCGACGATATGTCTACATCTGCACTATGCTGCCACCTGCAGGCCATTCTGCATGCTGTTTGTAGCACGCCTACCAACTTACAGGATAACGGCGCGAAATTTCGATTTGTTATTACAAATTTAAGGTTTTCATTTGACTCAGCCTCGTATATAACGTACGTCATTGTTGGCTGTGATGATGCGTCGTCCCAGTCTTCGGGCGTAGTGGCATCTTCTCTTCGTGAAGTTTGAGTAATATCCAAACTGTACCAGTTAGTATGAGTGACCGTGGTGAGCGTGCATTGTGTGCAGCGTAGTGCTTGTGTTGTCCTTGACAACGACAGGTATGAAAGAGTGTGCCTACTCCTCTCAAATAACACCGCTGAGCTTAACATAACCATCCGATGGAAGGATCACCAGCAGAAGTGTCAGATGCCTTCACTCCGAGAGACACTATAGTGAAGTTTCGGATATAACCCAGGGCTTTGGAGCGAAGTCTGTTGATGGAGAACTATACGCCATCATCTCTCCTCCCAGTGCCGGCAAAATACTGACGATAAAAACTTCTTCTGCTACTGGATATTCCTGGAAAGATACGCACAGTAGAAACGTGTGATAGGTAGTTTGGCTATGGAGAGCGGATTGTCATTCGTGAAGATGATGGTTCAAACCCGCGTTCGGCCATCCTGATTTAGGTTTTCTGTGATTTCCCTAAATCGCTTCAGGCAAATGCCTGGAAGGTTTCTTCGAAAGGGCTCGACCCACTTTCTCCCCCACACTTCCCTAATCCGATGAGACCGATTACCTCGCTGTTTCGTCCCTTCCCTGAATCAACCAACCAACTCAGAGTAGCACATGCAACCTACGTCCTCAATTATTTGCTGGATGTATTCCAATCTTTGTCTTCCTCAACCCTATTTACCCTCTACAGCTCCCTCTCATACCATGGAAGTTATTCCCTGATGTCCTAACGGATGTCCTATCATCCTGTCCCTCCTCCTTATCAGTGTTTTCCAAATATATCTTTCCTCTCCGACTCTGTGCAGAACCTCCTCATTCCTTATCTTACCAATCCATCTGATTTCCAAAATTCGTCTGTAGAACCACATCTGAAAGTCTTTGGTTCTCTTCTGTTCCGGTTTTCCCACAGTCCATGTTTCACTACCATACATGCTCCAAACGTTAATTCTTAGAAATTTCTTGCTCAGTTTAAGGGTTATGTTTGATTTCCCTTGGCCAGGAATGCCATTTTTGCCGGTGTTAGTCTGCTTTTCATGTAATTCTTGCTCCATCCATCATTGTTTATTTTTCTGCCTTGGTAACAGCATCCCTTAACTTCATCTACTTCGTGACCATCAATCCTGATGTTGATATTCTCACTGTCCTCATTTCTGCTACTTTTCATAACTTTCGTCTTTCTTCTATTTACTCTAAATCCATGTTATGTTCTCAGTAGGCTGTTCATTCCATTCAGCAGGTCCTGTATTTCTTCTTCACTTTCACTGACGATAGCAATGTGATCAGTGAATCATAACACTGATATCCTTTCACTTGAAATGCAATTCGTCTTCTGAAGTATGTTTTTATTTCCATCATTCCCTCTTCGATGTGTAGATTAAACATTATTGGCGGAGTACTATATCCCTGTCTTACACCCTTTTTAAGCTGAACACTTCGTTCTCAGACATCCATTTTTATTGTCCCCTTTAGGACCTTGTATACACTGAATATTACCCGTCTTTCCCTACTGCTTACCGCTATTTTTCTCAGAATTTTGAACATCTTGCACCATTTGAACGTGTGTTGATTTTTCTTTAGTCTTGCCTCCATTATCAACAGCGACGTCAGAAATGCCTCTCTGGCGTCTTTACCTTTCCTAAAGGCAATCTGATCGCCATCTAACACATTCCCAGTTTTCTTTTGCATTCTTCTGTATATTATTATTTTCAGCAATGCATGATCCGTTAAGCTGATTGTACAGTAATTCTAGCACTTGTCAGCTCTTGCAGTCTTTGGAATTGTGCGGATGATAGTTTTTGGAAAGACATATAGTACATCGCCAGACTTATACATTCTACGCACCAACGTGAATAGTCGTTTTGTTGCCAATTCACCCCATGATTTTCGAAATTCTGATGAAGTGTTGTCTGCCTTGTTTGATATTAAATCTTCCGAAGCATTTAACGATGGAATTCGCATGGCACTTTCAATGTTATCAGCATTGGTTCTAGTTTCACCGAAGGTTATTTGGCTTTTCTATGTGATGAGTCAGTCCTTCTGAGAATCATTTCATTTTCGATTTCTTCGCATCTTTTATGCCGCCATTTCGTCTTGACTTCCCTGCACTTCGCATTTATTTCATTCCCCAGCGACATGTATGTCTGTATTCCTGAGTCACCCTGAACATTTTTGTACTTCCTTCTTTCATCGATCAAATGAAGTATTTCTTCTATTACCTATGGTTTCTCCACAGTCACCTTCTTTGTAGCTATGTTTTTCCTTCCAACTTCCGTGATTGCCTTTTTAAAGATGTACGTACATTCCTCTTCTGTGCTGCCTAGTGAAGTATTGCTTATTGCCTCAGCGAACTTCAAGCATATCTCGTCATTCCTTATTACTTCAGTTTCCCACTTCTTTGCGTAATTATCCTTAAACTTCACCATATTTTTCACTAACACTAAATTGTGACCTGAGTCTGTACCTGCTCCTGGGTACGCCTTATAATCCAGTATCTTCTTTCGGAATACCTGCCTGACCATGATGTAATCCAATTGAAATCTTTCTGTATCTCCCGGACTTTTAGATGTATACCTCCTCCTCTTGTGAGTTTTGAATAGAATATTCGCTATTACTATCTGAAATATATTGAAGAACGTAATTATTCTTTCTCCTCTCTCATTCCCCGTACCAAGGCCATACTCTCGTGTAAACCTTCTTTCCGCTCCTTCCCCTACAACTGCATTCCAGTCCTCTGTGACCAGCAGATTTTTTATCTCGGTTTACCCTTCAATGTTCCCATATACTTTCACTATCTGTTCGTCTTCAGCTTGCGACGTCGGAATGTATACCTGAACTATTGTTGTCGTGTTGGTTTGCTGTATATTCTGGTGAGAACAATCCTACCACTGAACTGTTCACAACGACACACTCTTTGCCCTATCTTCCCATTCATAACGAATCCTACCCCCGTTATATAGTTTTCTGCTACTGTTGATATTACCCAATACTCATCCGACCAGATATCCTTATTATCTTTCCATTTCACTTCACTGTCTTTCACTATATTTAGATTCAGCCTTTGCATTTCCCTTTTCAGGTTTTCTATCTTCCCTACCATATTTAAACTTGAAACATTTCACAGCACGACTCATAGAACGATATCCTTTCGGTGGTTATTCAGTCTTTTTCTCATGGTCACCTCCCACTTGTCAGTCTCTTCCCGGAAATCCAAATGGGGGCTATTACTGGAGCTTTTGCCAGTGGAGAGACCATGACACTACTTCAGCTTTAGGGCACATGTCCTGTGGATACACATTATGTGTCTGTAAAGAAGTGGTTTCCATTGCTTTCTGCATCCTCTTGCCGTTGATCGTTGCTGATTCTTCCGCCTTTAGGGACAGCATCCCAGGGGCGTGACAGTGCCCTGAACCTCTGTTCGCTCCCCAATCCTCTCTGAACTACCTCACAGAATTTATACAAAGGCAAATTATTGGTGTTCGCATTGTTGATTCCCTTCCTGCCAGAAGACGAAACCTCCCTTAACCAAACTGAAAATTTCTTGATGCTTTAGGATGTGTGGCATCAACTAATCCCTTGTTAAAGTCCTGTCACACATTTCTTTTCTATTTAATTTCTCATCATTTCTGGTTCGGTCTACCCACCCAGACTGCAGCATTCCTCCGTAGCATCACATTTCAAAAGATAGAATTCTCTTCTTGAGTGAACTGAAAATCTATCACTTTCCGCTTCACTACGATGCTGTATTTCAGACAAACACCTCTAGAAATTACTTCTTAACACTTCAATTTATATTCGATATATACAGAATGGTCCATTGATAGTGACCGGCCCGACTATCCCACGAAATAAGCATCAAACGAAAAAACTACAAAGAACGTAACTCATCTAGCTTGAAGGGGGAAACCAGATGGCGCTATGATTGGCCCACTAGATGGCGCTGCCATAGGTCAAACGGATATCGACAGCGCTTTTTTAAATAGGAACCCCCATTTTCAATACATATTCGTGTAGTACGTAAAGAAATATGAATGTTTTAGTTGGACCACTCTTTTCGCTTTGTGATAGATGGCTCTGTAATAGTCACAAACGTATAAGTACGTGGTATCACGTAACATTCCGCCACTGCGGACGGTATTTGCTTCGTGATGCATTACCCGTGTTAAAATGGACCGTTTACCAATTACGGAAAAGGTCGATATCGTGTTGATGTATTGCTATTGTGATCAAAATGCCCAACGGGCGTGTACTATGTAGGCTGCTCGATATCCTGGACGACATCATCCAAGTGTCCGGACCGTTCGCCGGATGGTTACGTTATTTAAGGAAACAGGAGGTGTTCAGCCACATGTGAAACGTCAACCACGACCTAAATGGTGCAATGTATGCTGATTTCCTTCGTAATGTTCTACCGATGTTACTACAAGATGTTTCACTGCATGACAGAATGGCGATGTACTTCCAACATGATGATGCCCCTAGTAGGTGTTTTAGCTGCTGTCGCGGCTATTCCGCACTTCGGTAGCAGCCAAATGGCGTGAGAATCGGGAATCTCAAAAACGTCGGTGTTGAGAACGCTACATCAACATCGACTGCACCCGCATATTTCTATGCACCAGGAATTGCATGGCGACGACTTTGAACGTCGTGTAGAGTTCTGCCACTGGGCACAAGAGAAATAACGCGACGTGACAGATTTTTTGCACGCGTTCTATTTAGCGATGAAGCGTCATTCACCACCAGTGGTAACGTAAACCGGCATAATATGCGCTACTGGGCAACGGAAAATCCACGATGGCTGCGACAAGTGGAACATCAGCGACCTTGGCGGGTTCATGTATGGTGCGCCATTATGGGAGGAAGGATAATTGGCCCCCATTTCATCGATGGCAATCTAAATGGTGCAATGTATGCTGATTTCCTACGTAATGCTCTACCGATGTTACTACAAGATGTTTCACTGCATGACAGAATGGCGATATACTTCCAACATGATGGATGTCCGGCACATAGCTCGCGTGCGATTGAAAAGGTATTGAATAGCATATTTCATGACAGGTGGATTGGTCGTCGAAGCACCATGGCCCGTACGTTCGCCAGATCTGACGTCCCCGGATTTCTTTCTGTGGGGAAAGTTGACGGACATTTGCTATCGTGATCCACCGACAACGCCTGACAACATGCGTCAGCGCATTGTCAATGCATGTGCGAACATTACGGAAGGCGAACTACTCGCTGTTGAGAGGAATGTCGTTACACGTATTGCCAAATGCTTTGAGGTTGACGGACATCATTTTGAGCATTTATTGCATTAATGTGGTAATTACAGGTAATCACGCTGTAACAGCATTCTTTCTGAGAAATGATGCGTTCACAAAGGTACATGTATCACATTGGAACAACCGAAATAAAATGTTCAAACCTACCTATTTTCTGTATTTTAACTTAAAAAACCTACCTGTTACCAACTGTTCGGCTAAAATTGTAAGCCAAATGTTTGTGACTAATACAGCGCCATCGTTTACGGTCCGCAGTTTATTTGGAAAATCCAAGGCGCACCAATCCATATTCCAAACCCCCGACAACTAATGGTGTAGGAGTCTTGTATCTGCATCCCCAAAATTGGCATACTGGCTGCCAACTTGCCCAACCAGTCTACATATTCGTTTCCTGAGATTTCAATGTGACCAGCGGCCACACGAAGAAGACTTAACATCCAGTTTGATGGAGGTCATAGAGGAGATCTTGGACAGCAGCCACCCATAGACGTCGAGGGCACCACTGGTCGATAGCCATGTATTTCATTTCATTTCAATGGAAAATAATTCTCAGAAAAACACAATAACAGCAGAAAGAATAACAAGATACAGAGACAGAGGCAGAAGAGAGATAAAGGCATTTCCTACCACTTTTAAGACCTCTGCGCACTTATATACACTACTGGCCATTAAGATTGCTACAGCAGTAATAAATGCAGATGATAAACGGGTATTCATTGGGCAAATATATTATACTAGCTCTGCCACTGATTACATTTTCACCCAATTTGGGTGCATAGATCCTGAGAAATCGGTACCCAGAACAACCACCTCTGGCCGTAATAACGGCCTTGATACGCCTGGGCATTGAGTCAAACAGAGCTTGGATGGCGTGTTCAGGTACAGCTGCCCATGCAGCTTCAACACGATACCACAGTTCATCAAGAATAGTGACTGGCGTATTGTGACGAGCCAGTTGTTGGGTCGCCACTGACCAGCCGTTTTCAATTGGTGAGAGATCTGGAGAATGTGCTGGCCAGGGCAGCAGTCGAACATTTTCTGTATTCAGAAAGGCCCGTACGCTAGTATGGCGATGACGAATACACGCTTCCAATGTGCGTTCGCCGCGATGTCGCCAAACACGGATGCGACCATCATGATGCTGTAAACAGAACCTGGATTCATCCGAAAAAATGACGTTTTTCCACTCGTGCGCTCCTGTCTGTGACGCAGCGTCAAGGGTAACCGCAGCCATGGTCTCCGAGCTGATAGTCCATGCTGCTGCAAACGTCGTCGAACTGTTCTTGCAGATGGTTGTTGTCTTGCAAACGTCCCCATCTGTTGACTCAGGGATCTAGATGTGGCTGCACGATCCGTTACAGCCTTGCGGATAAGACGCCTGTCATTTCGACTGCTAGTGATACGAGGCCGTTGGGATCCAGCACGGCGTTCTGTATTAGCCTCCGAACCCACCGATTCCATATTCTGCTAACAGTCATTGGATCTCGACCAACGCGAGCGGCAATGTCGCGATACGATAAACCGTAATCGCGATAGGCTACAATCCGACCTTTATCAAAGGTGATGGTACGCATTTCTCCTCCTTACGCGAGGGATCACAAAAACGTTTCACCAGGCAACGCCGGTCATCTGCTGTTTGTGTACGAGAAATCGGTTGGGAACTTTCGTCATGTCAGCGCGTCGTAGGTATCGCCACCGGTGCATAGACTGATGCTAATCTGTGTTCGCATCGACCCTCTGTCCATAATCATGTTGTATAAATGGAGATGATGTTTTAACTACTGACGACGCCTTTGGCACAATTGTTTTATTAATCTCCATTGCAGGATGTAATTTGGGTATTTTGCTTCTGATGAAGGTATATTTATATATACCGAAACCATGTTCAAGAATTTTAATAAATCTTTATCCTGCAACTGTTTTGGCTGTCATCATTTACCATGAAGCATTTCAACATTTGCTGTTTCAGCCATGTTTAAAATCTTGAACTTTGAAAGTAACATTTTGTCTACAGACTTGAGTAAAAACCCTAAGAACTTTAGTCTTATGTACAATCAGTAAGAGGTTAGAAATCACCATTTCAGTCACGCATTGACCATACAGGCAGCGAAACGTAAGATTACAGAGAGGAGGCCGAAATACTGAATTCGGTCTTCAGAAATTGTTTCACCGCGAAAGTTCATAATACGGTCCCTCCTTTCAACTATCGTACGGACGTCGGAATGGGAGATATTGAGCTAAAAGTCCGCGGAACAGAAAAGAAGCTACAGTCGTTTAGCAGTGGAAAGGCATCAGGTCCGGATAAGACACCCGTGAGATTCTACAAACATTACGCGAAAGCACTTGCTCCCTTTCTACGAGCAGTTTATCGTAGTTCGCTGGAGCAACGAAGGGTACTTAGCGACTGGAAGAAAGCCCAGATCGCTGCCGTAGGATAGACGCACATAATTGCCCCTGAATCGTTGACATCAGCCTGTTGTAGAATAAGGGAACATATTTTATGTTCAAGAATCAAGTCGATCTTGGAGAACGAATACCTTCTCTATAAAAATCAACATGGATTCCACAAACAGAGATCTTGTGAATGCAAGGTCGCTCTGTTTCTCTATGAGATTCATAGCACTGTAGACAACGGCTGTCAGGTTGATGCTGTGTTCCTTGACTTGACGCCGCCCCGCACTGCCGTTCAGAGAGAGAGGACAAAAACTCAAAAAACGAGCTTACCGAGTATCGGACCAGTTTTTCGACTGGATTCAAGACTTCCTTGGCAATAGAACTCGACATATCGCTCGTAACGGAAGAGAATCGAAAGATGTAAAGGTAATTTCGGGAGTACCACAAGGAAGTGTGACAGGACCGTTACTGTTTACAATGTACTTAAATGTTCTAGTAGACATCGTCGGAAACTCTTTGACACCGTTCACAATGATCAGGTTGTCTATAAGTAGTAACTCCAGTAGGCCGTATCGATTTGCAGAAAGACCTACAGAGGATTGACGAATGGTTTTGTCAGTTGACCTCGAATGTAAATAAATGTAACATACTGCGCATACATAGGAAAAGAAAACTTCTTCTGTGCAGCTACACTACTCTTGGGAACAGTATCTGTTGTAAAATATCTAGGAGTAACTCATAGAGAGAAACGAACGAAGAGCGGCACTTTTCACCCTGGGATGCTCATCAAACTCCAGTGGTAGACGCTACAGAAGAGGTGTTGTGAGTCGCGGTGACTGTTCTACCGGAATTTCGAAAGAATACATATCTGGAAGAGTCGGACAAGATATTACTTCCTCTCAGATACATCTCGCGTAATGACTCTGATGAGATAATTCAAGAAATTAGAGCAAATACAGATACTTACTGACAATCATTCTTTCCACGCGCCAGTGTCTTTTACAGAAGGGTTATTGGTGCCAGAAGTATTCTCCGCCGTATACCCTCAGGAGGTTTGAGGACTGTTGATGCAGTTTTGGATTAGCGACGTTTTGTCACCAGTCCATAATAACAGAATAATTGCATTTCATTTGATTTCGAGTGCAACGTATTGCAGTGAAAATACACTGAAGAGCCAAAGAAAATGGTACAGCTGCCTAACACCGGGCAGGGCCACCGCGAGTACGCAGAAGTGGCGCAACACTACGTATCATGGACTCGACTAATGTCTGAAGTAGTGATGGAGGGAAGTGACGCCATGAATCCTGCACGGCTGCACGGTTGTCCATAAATCCGTGAGAGTACGAGTGGGGGGGGGGGGGGGGGGGGAGATCTCTTCTGAACAGCAACAGCACGTCTCAGGGCATCCAGATATGCTCAATAATGCTCATGTCTAAAGAGTCTGGTGGCCAGCGGAAGTGGATAAGCTCAGGAGAGTCTTCCTAGAGCCACCCTGTAGCAATTCTGGATGTGTGGCGTGTCGCATTTCCTTGCTAGGGTTGCCCAAGTCCTTTGCAATGCACAATGGGCATGAAAGGACGCGGATGATCAGACAGGATGCTTACGTACCTGTCACTTGTCAGACTCGTATATAGGCGTGTCAAGCACTCCAACTGCATACGCTCCTCACCTTTACATAGCCTCCACCAGCTTGAACAGTCCCCTATTAACTGGCATGGTCCATGGATTCATAAGGTTGTCTCCATACCTGAAGACCCTCATCCACTCGATACAATTTTAGACGACACTCGTCCGACCAGGCAATATGCCTCCAGTCATCAACAGTCCAAAAGTTGACGGGTCCAGGCGAGGTGTAAAGCTTTGTGTCGTGCAGTCATCAAGGCTACAATAGTGGCCCTTCGGCTCTGAAAACCCATGTCGATGATGTTTCGTTGAATGGTTGGCACGCTGACACCTGCTGATGGCCCAGCATTGAAATCTGCGCAATTTGCGGAAGGGTTGCACTTCTGTCACGTTGAACTATTCTCTTCAGTCGAGTTGGTACCGTTCTTCCAGGAACTTTCTCTGGTCGCAGTGATCTCGGAGATCTGATGTTTTACCGGATTCCTGATATTCACGGTACACTCGTGAAACGATCGTACCGGAAAATCCCAGCTTCATCGCTACCTCGGGGATGTTTGTCCCATAGTTTGTGCGCCGACAATGACACCAAGTTCAAACACACTTTAATCTGATAACCTGCCATTGTAGCAGCAGTAACCGATCTAACAACTGCGCCAGACCTTTGTTTCCTTATACAGGCGTTGCCGACCGCAGCGTCGTATACTGCCTGTTTAAATACCTCTGTTTAAATACATATGCCTGCTCCAGTTTCTTTGGCGCTTCGGCGTTTGTTCAAACAGTTTATGTATCGACTGTGTGACTTGTGTAGAAGCAAACTCATCTACTACATGACCACGCTGTTATTGCACTTGGCGTCCTATGGCCGTTACAGGAAACATGTGGTGATTTTACAGTGAATAATTAAAGTGGCAACTGAAGAAAATTCATCGCACTTGAATACTTTCAGGACATTTGTGCGTGTACTATCGAGCGGTTTATTGTGTTCTCACGAAATACCACGATAAAAACTCCTTATGAGTTGACAGAAGCATCCTCATAAATGTGTATGAAATCTTATGGGACTTAACTGCTAAGGTCATCAGTCCCTAAGCTTACACACTACCTAACCTAAATTATCCTAAGGACAAACACACACACCCATGCCCGAGGGAGGACTCGAACCTCCGCCGGGACCAGCCGCACATCCTCATACACAAGTGCAATAATATGGTGGTCTACTAATACCTCTACATACTTAGTCTGTAATTTACACTTCAGCAGCAGGCAGACGGTTCATCGAATCATCTTCAAGCTATTTTTCTAGCTTTCCATTTTCGAAAAGCGAGTTAACAAAACGTACTCATAAACTGTTTCCATTCACTCCGAGGCCTCCAAGGGTCACTTGTAGTTCCTACTTGCTCTCTCCATTACGGTCATCGTTGGCTAGCTTCTTGAGCTTTCCTGTTTTCAAATAAAATGTGATGTAGTGTTCTCAGTCACAAACTTCATTTCATGCGTAGCTTAACTGTCTTTCTCATTAAATAACAATGAAAGTAATTTTCTTGTGAAGCTACATGTCCATGTTTGTGTGATCTTCCTACGTAATTCATTTCAACGTAATTGTTCCAGAACAGCTGTTGAATTATTGTAAATTAAATGGGTTTCTGCCTTTCTTATTTGTATGTAAGTTTCTTAACGTAACAGCAAATTAAGTCATGTTAACGTTCATATAGCCAAATAAAAGGAAGTCCTTAAAAAAATCACACAATAAGAAAGAATAGAATACAAATTATCAATTTTTGACTGAGCCTAATGTTTCTTTTCTCATCTGATAGTCAAAATTAAAATTTAATGAAGTTCATTCAGTTATAATCTTGAAGAAAATCTCTGTCTTGACAGATCAAGGAATAAGTCATAATAAGTATTAGGATAGTATGCCACTGCATGGTTAGAAAAACATCTCTTTATATTTTCATTTCTTACGCAGCTTGTCATGCAGTGTTCCGATCCGATATTTGAATTCCAAGAACTCTGATTTGTCGATACTTATTCCGTAATGTACTATCTGACTAGATAAAGCTCAAACAAAACAGGCTGTGGGGTTTGCATTTGGCTTGCGTCTGGCCACAGCATCTGTTTCGCTTGATGTTGCTGTATCGCCGTTCTCAGTATAATACGAGTATGAAGTCTTCCCTGAAACTACCGCGGTACTCTGCTGACTATACATGTAAATCTATGCATTAATTTGTCGTCTTTGTTGCATTCTCCAACAGTTTAGCAAGCAAGTGACTATCACATGGATTACCTCGTACTGTAAGAATAAGATAGACAATCTTTTACCATGTTATGAGTACAATAATACCTGCTTTACTCGTTGGCATCAAGCTCGCATTCAGTCATACTCGATTTTGTATCGAGTTTGTTTTTCTGTCAGTGTTATTTAAAAGCTAAGATCGATACACTGATTTATGGATAGGTTCAGTAATGAAGAGTTGTCTGATACCTCGTATGCGGTACCCTGGACACAATGTATGACCAATACAATGACACTTTCCCGAACGGTTCCTGCAACGACACAAAGATACCACAGATGTTTTGCATCTGTACATGGGTACCTACGAGAAACCGCATTTTGCACAGTACAGAATTTTACTCTGTTGTGAAGATATTTTCACAGAAAAAACGGCAGTTGTGGTAAGAAACCGAATAAATCGTACCCTCACAAATCGTCAAAATTTCAGATTCGACACATACAGAGCAGCTACCAAGACATTACGTCATGTTTCCACATGCCCGTTGGGTACTCAAAGAACATTGTGTTGTGCCATATTATCTGTGTGTCCATTGTTGCTGCCTGAACTGCTTAGCCATCGTTAGGTTCCACTACAGATAAATATTAAACATAGCAGTATTTCTCCAGTACTGGGTGACTGCACCACTTACGTGATTTCGCCGCCTACCCCCTGGTGTTCGTTGCTTCCTGTTCGAGGTTTCACGATTTATATTAGCTTAAGAAGTAACAGTGTTTTACCTTGGCTTAACTACGATTTAGGACAACTACAGGACTGGAGTAATGGAGAGAAGGAATAGCGAAGCATAGATTAAATATATTCTGTTTATGATGTCTTTATTAAATAACGATGAGTCAGAATGGATGATACATCACTGACATTTGCCCTTCTCAGTGCACCTTGAGGATGGGAGCAGCGACAGCAGGGGCGGCGTAGGCCAGAGGGGCGTGGACGGCGGGGGCGGCGTAGGCCACGGGGGCAGCGTAGGCCACGGGGGCGGCAGCGACAGCGGGGGCGGCCAGGACGCGGGCCGTCTGCGAGATCCTGTACGTGTTGGCGATGGAGGAGGCGGCGGGCGCCACGGCCACGGGGGCGTGGGCCACAGCCACGGCGGGGGCGGCCACGGCAACAGCGGGGGCGGCGTAGCCTCCCAGGTAGCCGGCGTGGGCGGCGGCCACGGCGCACAGAAGGATCACCTGCGACAACGCGTATTTCAGAGCTCGACAGGAGGCCGTGTTGGCAGTGGTTGCAAGAGGAGCTATTCACTTGCAACATGGTGGGAGTAGAGTTATAAATACATGAACATAGTCGTCTGTGTAGAGGGAAGCCAACCAAAATAAATCGATTGATACGCGACCTCGGCTGTGATCTGTGCATTACATCACCAAATGGCTATGGATGAAAATTACTGTAAGAGGCAAAAAACTGCACTGAACACAGCAATTCAAGCATTTTTTTCGTCCACAACTGTGGATTTGTTCCGGTTGCTTCAGAAAGGAGACATAGAGACAGTAACCCTAAATAAAGGTTAATATGCACCAACAGCTGAGATAAGTTATTCGACAGAAGTACGAAGAAAATGAAGTAAAATGGAATTTCTGAATACAGACCTTACAATGTCCTACAAATAGTAGGAAGCTACCCATATTATTTTTGTGACTGTATGGGTGTGTGGGTTGGGGGGATGAGGGGAGTAAGGAAGGGGAGAGGGGGAGAGACTTCGGCACTCATTGTATAAGGTTGTACAATCTCCATCATAGCTGCTAACTGCTAATGTCAATCTATTTAACTTGGCATAAAGGCCCCTTTTCCGGAAAATAAATCGTCTGGTGAATATCTGTTTTATCCTTCCCCTGGATCGCATTGAATGAAATTTTCGCTATTCCCATATGATTAGTGTACTAAAACTTCTCGACTTATACGAGCAACGGACTGCGATCCAATATTGACATCCAGCTTTTATAAAACACCAGCTGTTGTTAGATACCAACTGAACTTCAGGAGCAATACATATCGATACATTCCACTTGCTACACCTTCGTCCAGTTTTTCGTTCTTGCAACTAATTCGTGTCAATGTTAAAATTACATGCTACGAGAAGACACACAAACTGACACCTCCCAGCTCAATTCAACTATTCTCCCTCAAAGCGGGTAATATCTGTTAAATTCAATTTACACGTTAGTCAGGGCTAAATTTGAATTTTAAATTAAATAAAGCGGCAATTATACTGGTAGCAGAGAGAGACAAAGCGATGAAGAAATTGGTAGCAAAACTTCTGCTACGTAGAAAGAAAGCATACACTGTGGCATCAGGAATGTTTGGCATACCAAGACACAAAATGTCGAGTGGTGCAGCTGAAGATACCTAAACAAAGGGTGAAAGAGATTTTCACCATCTGGCATTGATATTTAGCTAAGAAACAAAGCTGCCGTAGAGGACGAGACGAGAATATATTTCCAATAGCAATTACAAAATGGGGAAACGAAGAGAGGTTTACAGTTTCAGCTGACATAAATGCTGCTAGAAACAGGCTGGGTTTTGGAACCGTAGTCACAACAAAAGCGTAAGCAACATCTCCATCGCAGTGCTGCCTCTCTGACTGAAGACGAGACGTAACAGAAAGAAAGAGAAACAAAAACATCGAATGGAAGTGTTTGTAAGAAACAGAAACACGTGCTAATACGTTCAGAAGCAAAAACTTTGCCTAGTAAGAGGCAGTAGAAGCGAAACGTCCTGGACAGATACGTACTAGAATACGAGGGACTCATACAGTTTTAATTATTACATAAAAAAGTTACGTAAATAACTTTTTGTTTTATTGCAGTCACATGTCAGAACCCTCTGGTGAAGTGTAGATGTGCTGCACCATTTCGTTTTGGCTGTTCTAGCAGCGTACCGAAGTGCTGTGGCGCGGGGATTGCACTGTGCACCATACTATAGACATTAATTACATAACTTTACTTCTTTTGGAGGTGATAGTCTAAACTGTATAACTACTCTTCATATGTGTTGACTGTTCAAAAGTATGTTTTTTTCTGATAGAAAGAGTGCCATAGCATAGGGAAACCGTTGAAGAAGCAAGAGAAGGGAAGTAATGGCCTGAGTCACTCGGAAGTGTATGTCATCGCGCAGGCAACTCACCAGCTTGTACATGTTGTGATGGGAGTTGTCCGGCGAGAGCAACAGGTGCCGCAGCCAGGTTCGCCGTCGGTATATATAGCGGGCGGTAGCTGTGGGGCCTGCGAGCCACGCCCTCGTCCTCTGCCTGCGACACGGCCACAGCTCCCTCAGACGGTGCTCTTGATCCACTTTGCGCTCTGGTTCAGCGTTTGCAGATTGCGAATCCGAAGCTGACCGCCGCGGCAGACTAGGTCAGCCCACCGCGTCTATGTTTAATTTGTAACTGTACGCCCACCTTGCACTTGATCGCGTACTGGATATCACCACAACTTGATGACAGCAGAGAGATTAGTGGGTGCTGTTCCCATGTTGAAGTCTTAGAAGTTGTATGCTATATTTGCCAGATAATGGCGTACATAGCATATGTGACGATGAGTAGATTTAGTTTCTTATTATGTTACATCCACTGTCCCTAAACGTGCCTTCACTGATTTCTAACAGAATGTGTTCCTCCTCCCAAGTATCTGTATGAATCTGCAATTAAAACCCACTTTAGAATTTGTATGTAGACTCAAACGACAAGTGAAAATTTGTACGAAGGCGGAAATTAAAAAAATGTTCAAATGTGTGTGAAATCTTATGGTACTTAACTGCTAAGATCATCAGTCCCTAAGCTTACACACTACTTAACCTAAATTATCCTAAGGAAAAACACACACACCCATGCCCGAGGGCGGACTCGAACCTCCGCTGGGACCAGTCGACACACATTCCTAATAACAACAATGTAGCCGCTTTCCTGTGATATCGACTGCAACAAAGACAGTGCTGCAATTCTCGAGATTACAAAAATCCTCAGTGACTTTGCGAACTTGTTATTCTGGCAGCAAAGAACACCGACATCAGTGTCATCAAATAGGTCATCCAAGAATAAATTGCGCTTAATCTGTCTTCTACAGATCGATTAACTGCGTCGTGAATGCGGATGGTATCTTAAGCTATCGAAACGAGTTTTTAATCTCTTTATATATATATATATATATATATATATATATATATATATATATGTGTGTGTGTGTGTGTGTGTGTGTGTGTGTGTGTGTGTGTGTGTGTGTGTGTGTTTTGTGTTTATGATTATCGAATGTGTCTGTGTGTGTACCTTGCCTTGTTTCTGAAGAAGGCTTTGGCCGAAAATTTACGTGAATGCTTCCCTACTGCTCAGCTTGCGAGAAGCAGTCTGTCCGCTCCACTGTACAGTTATTCCCTCATGAATTTTATTGCAAATAATCCACTGCACCTCGACAAGCACAATGATATACATAATTACAATACCAGAAGGAAAAAAAGATATTCTTTACGCCACATTAAGGTTGTCTGTAGAACAAATAGCGATCCAGAATGTTGTAACCAACAGTTTTGATCACTTATACAATCAAAAGTTTTGATCACTTGCCCAGTGATATAAAGTGCCTGACAGACAGAAAAGTAAAATTTAAAACGAAACTGAAAACATTTCTCTTTGACAATTCCTGCCGGCCGAAGTGGCCGAGCGGTTCTAGGCGCTACAGCCTGGAACCGCGCGACCGCTACGGTCGCAGGTTCGAATCCTGCCTCGGGCATGGATGTGTGTGATGTCCTTAGGTTAGTTAGGCTTAAGTAGTTCTAAGTTCTAGGGGACTGATGACCTCAGAAGGTAAGTCCCATAGTGCTCAGAGCCATTTGAACCATTTGACAATTCCTCCTACTCTTCAGAAGGCTGTCTGTTATTGTAATGTGTAAATGGTGATGGGTAGGAATTACGGACTAACATCTGTCTGTCTTTAATTAAAAAACAAATATCTAATAAATGATGAGCAAGGAGACATATTTACAAAAAAACAATTATCTGAATTTAAAATGACTCGTTCCACATCATTATGATTTATCATGGATGTGGCACTTGGAACATGGAACTAACTAACTAACCAACTGTTGGTATATCACAATCGATGGTATAGGCATATATTTCGGAAACCTCAAAATGAAATTCAAAAATGAACTGAAGCAGATGGTCAAAGTAGACATACGTTCCAATTGTGATATATATCCTTATTCCTCAAAAATTGACAGAGTTACTGGCGAGAAATATTCCGGTAAAATTAGCAAATAGCTTACTGTTTGAAAGGTAGGCCTATATGTTACACAGGTTAGGATATCATTACAAAAAACAGACTTACATAAACGTTAAAGCAAAATACCCAACTAACCTGATCCAAGCGTTTGAGACCATTCCCTTAATCACATTTATAGTGCTGCACAATACTGGAACAGGCTTAAAAATTATATCTTTTTTTACCGTGTAAATTATTAGTACTGATCAGAGACTAAATGACGCGTCAGGTATAAGATTTCAAAGCGAGAAGAAGTGTAAACTACAGTGAAACTGATCCACTGACAATATAATACATGTAAAACAAGAACTCTATTCTGCATGGAGGTACTGCTCTATGTCGTTCTCTTCTCTGACATTTCACGTTGATGATGTGCACAGATACGATAGCATGCCTTGCGTCTTCCGTCATTGCACATGTTTTGCACGTTTTTTGCAAATTGCAGCATTAAAAATGTTGATCATACGAGTTGAAAACTGTATCAGTTGTATTTGATACTGATACAAATACGGTAAAAATGGTATTAAGTGGATTACGGAAGCATTCTTTGCACATCACTTCGTTCTCATCTCGTTTATTCGAAATATATCTACAAAAATAAGTTACATTAACGAGGCCAGACGTGTCATATTACTTCAGCAATTACGCATTTATGAACATAAAAACGTTTGAAATTGCCTTTCCGGCGCTATGTTATTCACGGAAACACGGTAGTTTATCGTATTTAAAACAGTTGTTGCGTGTACACGACAGAAACAAGGAACAAGAAGCGTTCGTATATAGTAGTCTACTAATGTTTTGGGCTGTTTCAGATGGCGGGAGGCACCGCTCACTCTGGCTTCAATACAACGTACGGCACAAGTCTGTAGCGCTATATCCCTTCTTTTTTTACCTTAATGCTGTTAACAGCAAGATCCATAAACACAATTATCTCTGGTGAGTGTAATAAAATTCTCAAATGCAGTAAATTATTAATTACGTAATTTGCATTCAATTTAGGTTCATCTTGAAAAATAAAAGTGCTGAGATTTCACTGATATACGCTGTCAGAACACTATGGTTTGAAAATAATTCCAAGATTCGCAGTTTATATCACTTCTCGTAAACTCGATAAGTCAGAGATTGAAAATTTCCAAAATAATTACTTCTTTAACACTTTCTTTTTAGAAGACACAAAAACGTTTTATTTTGTAACACTATACACAGATCACTGCTGTGTAAGCGTAATTATTTCAATGTACGCTACTGGCCATTAAAATTGCTACACCACGAAGATGACGTGCTACAGACTCGACATTTAACCGACAGGAGGAAGATACTGTGATATACAAATGATTAGCTTTTCAGAGCATTCACACAAGGTTAGCGCCGGTGGCGACACCTACAACATGCTGACATGAGGAAAGTTTCCAACCGATTTCTCATACACAAACAACAGTTGACCGGCATTGCCTGGTGAAACGTTGTTGTGATGCCTCATGTAAGGAGGAGAAATGCGTATCATCACGTTTCCGGCTTTGATAAAGGTTGGATTGTAGCCTATCACGATTGCGGTTTATCGTATCGCGACATTGCTGCTCGCGTTGGTCGAGATCCAATGAGTGTTAGCGGAATATGGAATCGGTGGGTTCAGGAGGGTAATACGGAAAGCCGTGCTGGATCCCAACGGCCTCGTATCACTAGCAGTCTCGATGACAGGCATCTTATCCGCATGGCTGTAACGGATCGTGCAGCCACGTCTCGATCCCTGAGTCAACGGATGGGGACGTTTGCAAGACAACAACCATCTGCACGAACAGTTCGACGACATTTGCAGCAGGATGGACTATCAGCTCGGAGACCATGGCTGCAGTTACCCTTGTCGCTCATCACAGACAGGAGCGCCTGTGATGTTGTACTCAACGACGAACCTGGTGCACGAATGGCAAACGTCATTTTTTCGGATGAACCCAGGTTCTGTTTACAGCATCATGATGGTCGCATCCATGTTTGGCGACATCGCGGTGAACGCACATTGGAAGCGTGTATTCGTCATCGCCATACTGGCGTATCACTCGGCGTGATTGTATGGGGTGCCTTTGGTTACACGTCTCGGTCACCTTTTATTCATATTGACGGCGCTTTGAACAGTGGACGTTACATTTCAGATGTGTTAAGACGCGTTGCTTTACCCTTTATTCGATCCCTGCGAAACCCTACATTTCAGCAGGATAATGCACGACCGCATATTGCAGGTTCTGTACGGCCCTTTCTGGATACAGAAAATGTTCGACTGCTGCCCTGGCCAGCACATTCTCCAGATCTCTCACCCATTGAAAACGTCTCGTCAATGGTGGCCGAGCAACTGGCTCGTCACAATACGCCAGTCACTACTCTTGATGAACTGTGGTATCGTTTTTGAATCTACATGGGCAGCTGTACCTGTACACGCCATCCAAGCTCTGTTTGACTCAATGGCCAGGCGTATCAAGGCCGTTATTACGGCCAGAGGTGGTTGTTCTTGGTACCGATTTCTCAGGATCTATGCACCCATTTGCGTGAAAATGTAATCACATGTCAGTTCTAGTATAATATATTTGTCCAATGAATACCCGTTTATCATCTGCATTTCTTCTTGGTGTAGCAATTTTAATGGCCAGTAGTGTACATCTGCCCTCAAGCGTGGCTCTTTCAGAGCAGCTAACATTGAAATCTGAAATAGACCTGAGGTTATAACATTAAATTTTCGTTTATCAAATATAATTTCATTGCTGAAAACGTGGGCCACAGCATCTAAGAGAAGCTGCCAGCATCTTCTTCCTGGGCACGACCGTCGGCTCCCTGAGTCTGCATCCGGCAGCTTCAACATCCGGCCCAGGTGGAAGATACCTCCGCAGCCGCTTAGCTGCTGCGCCGTTCAGAAACACAAAAAACAACAAACAGTAATTAACATAATTTACACAAACTTTGTCTGTGTTATACTTTAGTTAACATGAATAAGTCTAGGCTTACACTTGCCATAAGTCGTTACTGCCATAATTGATGCTGTAAAAAGCCCTGTATCGTCACAAGCTCTAGGAAGTCTTCTGACTGATACGGCCCGCCACGAATTCCTCTCCTGTGCCAACCTCTTCATCTCAAAATACCACTTGGAACCTACTTCCTATATTATTTAATGGACGTATTCCAATCTCTGTCGTACTCTACAGTTTTTGTCCTCAACTGCTCCCTCTGGTACCATGGAAGTCATTTCCTGACGTCTTAACAAATGTCCTAATATACTGTGCCTTCTCCTTGTCAGTGTTTTCCATAAATTCCTTTCCTCTCCGATTCATCGCCGGACCTCTTCATTCCTTATCTTATCAGTCCACCTAATTTTCAACATTCATCTGTTGCATCACATCTCAAATGCCTTGATTCTCCTCTGTTCCGGTTTTCCCGCAGTCGATGTTTCACCACCACGCAATGCTGTGCTCCAAATGTACCTTCTCAGAAATTTCTTCATCAAATTAAGGCCCGTGTTTGATACTAGAAGACTTCTCTTGGCCAGGAATTCCCTTTTTCATGTCCTTTTTGATGTCCTACTTGCTGAGTCAGTCATTGCTTATTTTGCTGCCTAGGTATTAGAATTCCTTAACTTCATCTACGTATTGACCATGAATCCCGATGTTTCTCGTTTTTCTCATTTCTGCTACTTCTTATTTTTTTTCGTCTTTCTTTGATTTACTCTCACAATCAATCCCTACTTCATATTCATTAGACTGTTCATTCCACTCATCAGGTCATGTAATTCTTCTTCACTTTCACTCAGGACAGCAAAGTCATCAGCGAACCGTATCACTGTTATCCTTTTACCTTGAATTTTAACTCCACTCTAGAACCTTCCTTTAATCTCCATCATTGCTTTTTTGATGTACAGGTTGAACAGTAGGGAGGAAAAACTACATCCCTGACTTACACCCTTTTTAATCCGACCGCTTCGTTATTGGTCGTCCACTCTCATTATTCCCTTTTGGCTGTTGTACATATAGTGTATGACCAGTCTCTCCCTATCTTGCATCTCCCTATATTGCATCGTTTTACATAGTCGAATGCTTTTTCCAGGTCGGCAGATCCCATGAACGTGTATTGATTTTTCTTTACCCTTGTTTCCATAATCAACCGCAACGTCAGAGTTGCCTCTATCGTGACTTTACCTTTCCTAAAGCCAAACTGATCGTGGTCTAACATATCCTCAATTTTCTTTTCCATTCTTATGTATATTATTCCTGTCAGCAACTTGGATGCATGACCTCTTAAGCTGATTGTGCGATAATTCTCGCATTTGTCAGCTCTTGCAGTTTTCGGAATTACGTAGGTGACGTTTTTCCAAAAGTCAGATGGTATGTTGCCAGATTCATACATTCCACACACCAAGGTGAATAGTCGTTCTGTTGCCACTTCCCCCAAAGATTTTAGAAATTTTGATGGAATGTTATCTATCCCTTCTTCCTTATTTGATCTTAAGTCCTCCAAAGCTGTCTTAAATTCCATTTCTAATACGGGACCTCAGTTTCTTCTTCTATAACATCAGACAAATCTTCACCCTCACGGAGGCCTTCAAGGTACTCTTACCGCCTATCCGCTCTCTGCTTGCATTTAACAGCGGAATTCCCGTTGCACTCTTAATATCACCACTCTCTCTTTTAATTTCACCGAAGGTTATTTTAGCCTTCCTATAGGCTGAGTCGCTCTTTCCGACAATCAATTCTTTTTTTATGTTTTCGCATTTTTCATGCAGCCATTTCGTCTGATCCTTCCTGGAGTTCCTATTTATTTCATTCCTCAGCGACTTACATTTTAGTATTACTAAAATTCCTTGAGCATTTTTGTACAACCTTCTTTCATCGATCAACTGATGTACTTCTTCTATTACCCGTGGATTCTTCACAGTTACCTTCTTTGTACCTATGTTTTTCTTTCCAGTTTCTGTGTTTGCACTTTTTAGAGATATCCATTCCTCTTCAACTGTACTGCCTACCCAACTATTCCTTATTGCTGCATCTATAGCCTGAGAGAAATTCAAATATATCTCGTTATTGATTATTACTTCCGTATCCAATTTCTTTGTGTATTGATTCTTCCTGACTAATCTCTTGAACTTCAGCCTACTCTTCTTCACTACTAAATTGTGATCTGAGTCTATATCTGCTCCTGGGTATGCCTTAACAATACAAAATCTGATTTCTGAATCCGTGCCTGACTAAGATGTAATCTGACAAATCTCTCCAAACCACCCGGCCTTATCCAAGTACATCTCATCTTGTGATTCTTGTACAGAATATTCGCTATTAGTAATTAAAATTTATTCCAGAACTCAATTCGTCTTTCTCATTCCTTATCCCAAGCCCATATTCTCCTCTAACCTTTTCTTCTACTCCTTCCCCTAGAACAGCATTCCAGTTCCCTGTGACTATTAGATTTTCATCTCCCTTTACATACTGTACTACCCTTTTAATATCCTTATATAATTTCTCTATCTTTTCATCTTCAACTCGCGACGTCAGCATGTATTCCTGAACTATTGCTTTCAGTGTTGGTTTGCTGTCAGTTCTGATAAGAACAACCCTATCACTGAACTGTTGGCAGTAACACACTCTCTGCCCTACCTTCCTAGTCATAAAGAATCCTACTCCCGTTATATCATTTTCTGCTGCTGTTGGTATTACCTTATACTCAGCTGATCAGAAATCCATGTCTTCTTTCCATTTCACTTCACTGACGGTTACTATATCTAGATTGAGCCTTTGCACTTCCCGTTTCAGATCTTCTAGCTTCCCTAACACGTTCAAGCTTCTGACACTCCACGCCTTGCTTCGTAGAACGTTATCCTTTCGTTGGTTATTAAATTTTTTTTCTCATGGTAACCTCCCCTTTGGCAATACCCTCCTAGGGATCCGAATGGGGTACTATTCTGGAATATTTTGCCAATGTAAAATTCATCAAGACACTTCTTCAATTACAGGCCACATGTCCTGTGGATACACGTTACGTGTCTTTAATGCAGTGGTTTCCAATGCCTTCTGCATACTCATGCCGTTGATTATTGCTGATTCTTCCACTTTTAGGCGCAGTTTCCAACTCCTAGGACAAGAGAGTGCCCTGAATCTCTGTCCGCTCCTCTGCCCTCTTTGGCAAGGCCGTTGGCAGAATGAGGATGACTTCTTATGCCAGAAGTCTTCAGTCGCCAAAGCTGGTTATGAAACAAAGTCAAGAGGTGGCAGGTTTCGAACCCGGTACAGAGGACGGTTTTATTACTAATCTAAGATGCCACCCCTACACCGGAAATTAACATCTACTACACTCCTGGAAATGGAAAAAAGAACACATTGACACCGGTGTGTCAGACCCACCATACTTGCTCCGGACACTGCGAGAGGGCTGTACAAGCAATGATCACACGCACGGCACAGCGGACACACCAGGAACCGCGGTGTTGGCCGTCGAATGGCGCTAGCTGCGCAGCATTTGTGCACCGCCGCCGTCAGTGTCAGCCAGTTTGCCGTGGCATACGGAGCTCCATCGCAGTCTTTAACACTGGTAGCATGCCGCGACAGCGTGGACGTGAACCGTATGTGCAGTTGACGGACTTTGAGCGAGGGCGTATAGTGGGCATGCGGGAGGCCGGGTGGACGTACCGCCGAATTGCTCAACACGTGGGGCGTGAGGTCTCCACAGTACATCGATGTTGTTGCCAGTGGTCGGCGGAAGGTGCACGTGCCCGTCGACCTGGGACCGGACCGCAGCGACGCACGGATGCACGCCAAGACCGTAGGATCCTACGCAGTGCCGTAGGGGACCGCACCGCCACTTCCCAGCAAATTAGGGACACTGTTGCTCCTGGGGTATCGGCGAGGACCATTCGCAACCGTCTCCATGAAGCTGGGCTACGGTCCCGCACACCGTTAGGCCGTCTTCCGCTCACGCCCCAACATCGTGCAGCCCGCCTCCAGTGGTGTCGCGACAGGCGTGAGTGGTGGGACGAATGGAGACGTGTCGTCTTCAGCGATGAGAGTCGCTTCTGCCTTGGTGCCAATGATGGTCGTATGCGTGTTTGGCGCCGTGCAGGTGAGCGCCACAATCAGGACTGCATACGACCGAGGCACACAGGACCAACACCCGGCATCATGGTGTGGGGAGCGATCTCCTACACTGGCCGTACACCACTGGTGATCGTCGAGGGGACACTGAATAGTGCACGGTACATCCAAACCGTCATCGAACCCATCGTTCTACCATTCCTAGACCGGCAAGGGAACTTGCTGTTCCAACAGGACAATGCACGTCCGCATGTATCCCATGCCACCCAATGTGCTCTAGAAGGTGTAAGTCAACTACCCGGGCCAGCAAGATCTCCGGATCTGTCCCCTATTGAGCATGTTTGGGACTGGATGAAGCGTCGTCTCACGCGGTCTGCACGTCCAGCACGAACGCTGGTCCAACTGAGGCGCCAGGTGGAAATGGCATGGCAAGCCGTTCCACAGGACTACATCCAGCATCTCTACGATCGTCTCCATGGGCGAATAGCAGCCTGCATTGCTGCGAAAGGTGGATATACACTGTACTAGTGCCGACATTGTGCATGCTCTGTTGCCTGTGTCTATGTGCCTGTGGTTCTGTCAGTGTGATCATGTGATGTATCTGACCCCAGGAATGTGTCAATAAAGTTTCCCCTTCCTGGGACAATGAATTCACGGTGTTCCTATTTCAATTTCCAGGAGTGTACTTGATGACATTTAATATTAAAATTCTTTTTGTGTGATCTATATATTTTACAGTGACTGAGGTCATTTACCTACGTATCATGTCATAACCCAGGCCCTTCTCATCGAAGAACACATTACTTTTATCATCCTTATCAGTTACGTCATCAAGCCAACCGTCCTCCCCCTCTACCCTCCACCCTCCTATCCACCCAGTCATGTTGTAGTATTAAAATGAGGCAGCCAATCAGAAGGTAGTTTCAATAAGTAAATAAAATAAGAAAATAAAAAGCTCCAAGTTAGGCATTTGAGATTTTTGCCTTTCTCCATCTCCTCTTTCCAGCCAACATGATTTTAGTGTTAAAATGGAACATTCAGTCAAGTAAAAACAGCGCCAAGTTCGAAGATAAGTTGTAAGAAGTTATGTAACCTTCACCTGAATAAGCGTATTATTTCTGTAGAGTGTAAGCTAAAAAGTACACTCTGTATTACAGCAAATTTGTAACATATTGCCCCGTCATGTAACAAAATGCCCTTGTAATAGCTTAACTGTAACGAGTTACCCTCCACATTACAGCAAAATTGTAGCTAATTGCCTACGATGTTATGTTTAGTTACAGATAAACGTCAAAAAAGAATTCTAACAAGCTGCTCCATACATAGTCGTGTTGTTTGAAACTGGAACAGATTGTTCCACAGTGAGCATCAGTGGATAATGACGGTCAGGTGGACAATGATGGTCAGTGCAGAGTGACTGTCAGTTTACTGGGTAACTTCTATTACCCTGTATACTGCTCGGTATGCCAATGACACAGACACATTGCATAAACCTGTGTAAATATTCTACTGCCGCATCATTTAAATTTCACCCCACCATACATGTTTCTTATCTATCGTTCCGCCTCTGCCTCATCATTAAATTTCATCTCACATAAATGTGTCCGCAAAATATTTACACATTCCATTGATTTATAGACTAGTAAATTTCATATCTAGCATCTCTTCCTTGTGTTATCTCTCATGTTTGGCCACACAACAATCAATAGCTGACACCCACTGCACTGTAGGTTCAACTTTTTGCGCCACGCCCAAGAAAGTATATATAGTTAAGCTCTTTCCTTAGTAAATATATATACACACACACACACACACACACACACACACACACACACACATAACTGCATGTATGCACACAGACACATGTTATGTGTCTCAGTGCATGTCCACTTGCTGTGAGAAAGGCCAGTATAGGAGTTATCACCTCACTCCTTAAATGTCCTGAGAACAAACAGCACGGATTAAACTGGTATGAGAGAAGGATACGATTCCTGGCAACCTGCTAATGTTGTGCTGCATATGCTACAGATACATGAGAAGGAAAAAAATACTTTAGGCATAAAATTTCTTTTTCGCACTCAGTTATGTATATAATGTTCTTGCACAACGTGTTTGTCACTATGTGTGCAGCTACGATGGAGGACTACTTTTTTCTCTGAAAGTATACATCAATATAACGAATATGTGAGCTCACATGAGTTGTAATTTACATTTTTGACAAAAAAATTTTCAGGTATTTACGTTATTAACAGTTATTTATATTTTCTTTTTATGTACTTCCATTTTAACAGGTATTTACAGTCTTCCATTTTAACAGGTATTTACAGGAATATCATCATCATAATTTCTCATGTGGTAATGGCAAAAAGTCAAAGTATTTCCCTCATCAGCAAGTATCAAATATTTATCCTCTCTGCACAGATCATCTGGCCTAATAGCTGGATGGACTGAATTACTTACTGCTCAGTCGTTTGTACTTCTGAATCGAAAACGAATTGACTGTAGTCATCTATGGTTAACCGAATAACGAGACATCGTTTTATGGCTTTTGTTGTGCATATAACAAGCCCAGGTTCAGGTTCAGGAGTATACATTTTTGCTCAGAGGCCAATAAATCCTTTAAAAGGGTCACCGTTAAGTTCGCCATTCATTAAACCAACTTCTTTTTTATTTAGCAGCGGAATATTGTACCTGTTATGTACAGAAACACTCGACATATCGAACCTCGTATGCACATCGCTCCTAAAATCCCCTTAGATATTTGGAATTTTAGTGTAATAGTTTAAACTATTGGTGTCTTCGTATCAGAGTTTTACATGGTTTGCTGGAAACTGGCTTAATATTTATTCTTAGTGAATGTCGATAAACAAGGTTTCCTTAATATCGAAAACGGCCATTCCTACTCCTACTTTATCAAACCCTCCATTTAGCCTAACCCACTTCAATAGCAACTAAATTTTCGTTAAAAATAACGCTCCGTCGAATCTTTGGTTTGTCAGTTAATGCAGTTGCGCTGTATTTGCTTTCCCAGGATGTTTATAGCCTTACAGCTCAAGTCTTTTGCACATTTTCCATGTTTTTTCCAAATAAACAATTATTAATCAGCTTGAAATAATTATTATTACATTTTTTGCATGCAATCATACATATTTGCGAGTTAATCTCAATGTATGATTTCAACCAAGGAGCTTGCTTTAATCATAAAATTAGATGAATCTTTTCTAAAGTCAGTTTATGTTGTAAATATTGATTCAGATTTCTGTAATAAATAACATAGTTTCTCTCATCACACAATGTCAAAAATACTTCCTTAGGTTTTCTACTATAAGATGGTGGCAGTATTTATCTGAATGTAAGGACAAATCCGAATACAAAGCATCAGTACTCTTGGGTATTTGAGATCGACTTCTAAAACGTATATTGGATTGATGTGGTACATTATACATCAAAAAATTTCGAAACTGGTTACCTGAGACACTGCAACATTGGCCATCCGTACAGGCTATTTACTTCAAGGCAAGTGGTGTAAGATTCGTCAATTTTGTGATCATAATTGGCTATGAACCTGTTGTTGTCAACTGAATGTCTGCAAGAACAATGGACAGTTCCATCTGTAACGGCTCTTTCAATAAACAGGAGTTTTTCGATATCGATTATAAGCTGCAATTCAGCTTTAATAATTTTGAGCAGAACATCCCACAGCACACCAGATGAAGTAACGTAACGAGCAGGATCCAATTCACATGTCTTACAGCAAACATCGCGAAAGTTTTGGAACACGACGCAACATGTGAGTTTACAACTATAAATCGGAATATTATCCCAATGCTTTACGCTTCAGTACATTCCACACACTGGAAACTCTTAAGCGCAGAAATTTTGTTCTCTTTTCACCCGTTAATAAACTTTGAAGGCTTTTCCTTAGAGCGTTTATTAAAGGTTCCGCCAACAGTTGCAGTTACTTTTCTTGATTTTGACTTGATAAGAGGCATGTGTGGATTGTGGCATTCATTCTATAAACATTTATAAAGCGTATGTTGCCCCTTTGATGTTTATTATTAATGTCAGATACTGCCAGTGCAACATCAGTAGGTCAGGATCGAAAATGAACCTGTAAGGTTCGAAACTAGTCACTTAATACAAATACTGCAACGGTTGACAGAATAGCTGATAAACGGACCAAGGAACTAAAAAAAGTTTCTGGTTCCCGGTAAATAAAAAGGTGAAACTGAAGAATTTGGAAATTTTTAATTGACAGTGGGTGACCTGTCAGTAAAATCGATTTATTGCTCACGTATTCATAAGAAAAAAAACCTTTTCTTTAACTTATGATCATGGCGAAAATCAGCTATCATTACCTTGAGTTCATCGGGTTTCAGGCAAGATTCAAACATTTCAAGGAAACACATCACAGAATTTAGTTAATCGATAAACTCAAAATTTATATTGCATCACTTCTCTAGAAGAGTTACTGAAACAATCTCTATATATGATTTATATTTGTCCATATTACATGGCAGATAAGAAATATAACCTGGATTTAATTCAATGTGTTCGTCACTATTTGTTGTCTTTTGCTTACAAATGTTCATGTTCAAGAAATGCGCATTCTAATTGCTCACATTGTGAAAAACGACTGACACTGCATAGTGAGGTCTGTAATTCATGTTACAACTGGGATGTGCTGCGTTTTGCTACCCTTTGTGGGAATAACTGTGGTGTCTGTGTTTTACACGGCCTTCGTCAAACAATTTCTTGCAAATATAGCAGACCTTTGCTAATTCTCCTATGGGGCTTATTTCCCTCTTTTCATTTTGAAACAGAAAATTGCTGAAGTTTGTAAATTTTACAAAATGGTTTTGGACGCCAGGTAATACACTGTTAACTGCTTTAAACTGTACACAGTCAACTAAATGTATATATTTGCATCTAATTTTTCCTGGGAATGAAAACAGCAAAGACGGCATTTACGTATCAAGATTGACTCACGGTGAGCAGTATTAATGCTATGAACTAGTCTCAACAAGTTTTCTATGCAACAGAAATGATACACATCTCTGCTACCTATCTGTAACGTTAATAGATTCACATGTTCCTTACGATGGTGTTTCGTGATATAGTGCACTGCAACTCAGATTTCTCTGTGATGTCTCTTGTCTTCCACAGCCATCCATTCATAATCTGGATATTGGGTGCCATAGACGTTTACAGAGACCTTCTCCTATTGTTTTTCAGAAATGTGAACATGTTTCAGCTGCCCAGGTAGTGATATGTTGGCAAAGCTTAATTTCTTCAGAAGAGGTCAACAAGTATACTCAAAATGTGCATTTTATTTTACAGAATGAGGACATTCTATCGGTTGAGGGATGTCTGCAAAAAGTTCATTTTATCGATTTGGAAACAGTTCACATGAGGTTTAGCATCTCGGACGAGGCATCTTATTCTTCTCCGCAAAGGAGTTGAAAATATCGGCCAAGCTAGTATGATGTCTGCAACAGTCACACACAAGTGCACCCAACCCGGTGATGGGGAGAACGGGGGCTTTCTTACTGCAAGAGGCGTATCATATTGAGTTATTATTACACACGCCTTAACGAGCAGAAAAAATATGTTTCGCAACAAAAAGCTTTTTACTACGAAAATTGTGGTGAGGTCCCTGTATCTGTTCCGTGTTTGTTGCAAAGATTCAAAACACTTATCCGAGATTGAGATATCGGGTGTCTCGGACCTTGCATTGCTCAAAGGTCGTGGTTCTTACGAGTGTGAGATTTGACAGCTTTCATCAACCATGTGCGGAAGTGTGTATTTGTGTGTTGTGTACACACATTTCAGAGACTAATATCTTTGCTTTCACGGTTATAACAGAGCCTGGCACCATTTTTACCGAGCATTTGAATATTATGCTGATGTAATGTAGAGGTATGTATACACAATTATCTTTGACTTTTTCGAGGAGCTTTGAACTTGACGCCTAATCAAATGAAGGTTGCGTAATTTACCGCTTATCTACGGAATTGGTGCCGTTTTACGTAATTCACTGTCTACTTTTAATACTACTTGGTGACTGGCTGAAGTGGATGGGGAAGGGGGGGAGACGTGGCTTGATGACGTAACTAATAAGGCTCATGATGTCACTGGTATGTGTGATGATCTCCTTGATAAGGAGGACCTGACTTGTGACATCATAGGTAGGTCAATGACGTTAGCTGTGCTTAGCGTACCTCGGTCACCGTGCACGCCCTACGTTAGAGTATAGCAGTTTATTGCCATTCCCAATTTACTTTTTCATTCTGTAGGATAGAATTATCGGAAAGAAAGGTAAAGAACACGAGTAAAATCGCAAGGAGAGGAATTACCACTCCGGCAGTTTCTAGATGACATTTTCGTTCGCGCATCATAAAACATTTGTAACAACTATTTAATGCAATGAAAAGGCAGCAAAAACGTGAGTATTGTTTTAAAACAGGAAATATGAAAGTAATGTACGCCATGAGAGGCGAGAGTTAGTAGAAACTGAGTATAAAATGTGTACCAAATACAACAGAGGAAAGGCATTGTGTTATACTGGCAGTATGGTCACAAAAAAGGTCAAATGAACAAAGTTGTATAATGAAGTCTCACACAGGAGAAACAAACGTTCTTTAGTAGTCTGACTATGATAGGCGTTGATTCAAATGGCTCTGAGCACTATGGGACAACTTCTGAGGTCATCAGTCCCCTAGAACTTAGACCTACTTAAACTTAACTAACCTAAGGACATCACACACATCCACGCCCGAGGCACGACTCGAACCTGCGACCGTAGCGGCGGGGGACGAAGTGAACAGAGCAATCGTCAAAGTATACCGTGCCTGGCAAAGTGGCGCTATCCAAAACAAGCGCCGTGGCAACTGTGCGGCATCACAAGCTTCTGATGACAGGGGTCATCGATGGCAGACGAGACGTGTATGGGCGAACAGCGGTGTTGCTTTTTGAGCAGCTGACCGTCCAGATGAACCAGAGGCTGCCAAATACGTGCACCCATGACTACTCTTGATCGGCGATGAAGGTGGGGGTTTGCAGGTCAGCACCGAAACAGGACGTCGACTGAGCGGCGACAGGTAACCTTCTCAGATAAATTGCGTTTTAAGCTCCATCGGACAGATAGCTGTTGGCGTGTACGGCGTGAAACGTCTGAAAGCAAATATCCTGCAACAGTCGTCGGAATGGTCCATCCCAGAAAAGGAAACGTATTGGCTGAGGAACGTATTCGTGGCATTAGCTGCGTGATCACCTCGTTCTGGAAAGGACAATGAATCATCAGCGGTATCTATCATTGTGGACCATGCCCACCCCTTTAGCACTCTGTTTTTTCTCGGCACGATGTCATCTGCCAGCAGGACAATGAAACATATCACACAGCTCGTAGTGTACGTGAGTGGTTCGATGAGCACCAAATGAGTTTACCGTACTCCCTTCGCCACCAGACTCCCCGTATTTTAAGCCAGTCGAGAATACGTGGGACCACATCGATGGATCCTCAACCGAGCGACCTAGTACAACTGGGCACAGCTCTGGAGTCGGCAACGTTCCATATCCTTGTCTGCACCTTAGAGAACCCCATTTATTCTCTTCCTGCACGTCACGCAGCGGTCCACGCGGCAAAAGGTGGGTAATGAATCTTTTGACATTTGATCACATTTATGTGACATTTGCAATCTATTGCATCCTATACATTCAACAGCCGCCTGCAGATTCTCTTCCACATCTCCGACGCAACGAGTGCACACATTAGCCTTTCTTGCTGGCTTGACAGTATTTCCCCTGGGGACTCCTTTTCCAGCGTAACATTGGCGATCCCAGCTTACACTTTGTCTGTACTTGTCCGGAATTAGCAGGAAGATCAGACACAAACCCCAAAGTTCAGGTATCCCTTGATGACTAAAATCTGCTCTCAGTATACGGTATCTGTTACTGTGGCCTAAAGGGACAGTCGTGTGACCAATACCCACTTTCACTTTGTGCCTAGAGACTCAAGTACCGGCCGCACTTCTCCATTGTCCTTCCATTCATGAAGAACTGGCTCAGTCATGTACGTCAAAAAGAGCAGAATTGTCAGGGTCTCAAGAATATGTGAAATGTAAGAGTGACGTCACATACTTCACCACAGCCGTTCCCACATCATGTAGTGTAAGGCAGTGGTCTCTACACAGGAATACAATCCTTTTCCATCTCCGAAAATGTAAAACTATATGATAATTGGAAACTGACTGTCCGCTATAGTTAAATTGCAACACCGAGTGATACTAACGTACCACTATGACTTTGAGCGAGTCAGAGGAACAAACCTGCGTTTTTATACTGACGATCGACAAAGGCTGAAAACAAGGGAACATACACGCGTTTTGGGCAACCCTAACACTATCCTACCTAAGAGAATCGCAAGCTGAGGATTACCACAGTGATCCCGGGCACGCAATCAAATGCAAGTAAAAGCCTCGAATAAGCTTCTTAGGGTTTCGGATACATAAATGTAGCTATATAGGGATCCACTCTTAGAAATTTGAACTTAAGTTTCAATTAAATTACATGAAGAAAAGTTAGTTTGATAAGAATTATGAAGAAGAAAGGACTCATTATCTGTTGTCAGACTATATAAGTCGGGAAGCAAAGATACTAATTTCACTAGGGCAAAATCCCTAAAAGAGAAAAGGAAAATCAATGAGACTGATAAGGGATGACAGAGAGCGGATGAGAGAGACAGAGAGAGAGAGAGAGAGAGAGAGAGAGAGAGAGAGAGAGAGAGATAGAGAGAGAGAGAGAGAGAGTGTATGACAGATGCTTGGAAAAATATAATGAATATAAGAAAATATGTCAGAGATACATCAAACCTGACATTGAGTAAGGTATTAAAATTTTCCTTGAATGAATAAGACACAAGTACAAATTAATGCACGAAGTAGAGGTTTTTTTTTTCATTTAGGAAGCAAAATAATTGAGGCAGGGAGATAGCAAAATAAAGTCTGAATAAAAGAATTCCGTTTAACGTCTACTGTAAATTTAGGTGTTAAGATATATTTTCTGAAGGTATCTGTATGGATGGTATGGAAGTGAACCTTCGTCTTTCGGACGTTGAATTATAGGACAAAGGACACATTTGCCTTCTCAAATAACTGTACGTTTTTAGAGAAACTTGTCCTAATACAAATACTTTAAAAGAAAGTCCAATGCAGCCTACGAAAATTTTCTTTCCATTTAATTGTGCATGAAACGAGCTTCCAATTTAATCGATAATAAATCCGAAGACAGGAGCGAATATAACTTTGTACACGAAGAAGAGGACTATCATCGGAAGCAGATGTGTAAACAGGAAGACTAAATGGTAGATATTTACAAGAATTCTACAAGAATAGACGAGCTCTGAATTCAAAAGACGGGACAAGCTGTAGAACGCGCCTCTTTAAGCATCCACACATTGAACATCCAACAGTAAACTCGTTTAAGATAATATCGCCGTTATACACTGAAGCGCCAAAGAAAGTGGTATAGGCATGCGTATTCAAATACAGAGATGTGTAAACAGGCAGAATACGACGCTGCGGTCGGCAACGTCTATATAAGACAACAACTGCCCGGCGCAGTTATTAGATCGATTACTGCTGCTATGATGGCACGTTCCCGAACGACCATTCCACGAGTGTACCGACCATATTAGAAATCCGTAAAGCATCAAATCTCCGACATTGCAGCCGGAAAAAGATCGTGAAGGAACACGACCAACGACGACTGAAGAGAATCGTTCAACGTGACAGAAATGCAGCCTTTCCGTGAATTGCTGCAGATTTCAATGCCGGGCCATCAACAAGTGTCAGCGTGCGAACCACTCAGCGAAACATCATCCATATGGGCTTTCGGATCCAAAGGCCCATTCGTGTACCCTTGATGACTACACGACACAAGGCTTTACATCTCGCCTGGGCCGGTCATTACCGACATTGGACTGTTGATGACTGGAAACATGTTGCCTGGTCGGACGAGTCTCGTTTCAAACTATATCAAGCGGATGGATGTGTACGGGTACGGAGACAACCTCATGAATCGATGGACCCCGCATGTCAGCAGGGAACTATCGAAGCTGGTGAAGGCTCTGTAATGGTGTGAGGCGTGTGCAGTAGGAGTGATATGGAACACCCGATACGTCTAGATACGACTCCGACGGATGAAAGTTAAGTAAGCATCCGGTCCAATTCATGTCCATTGCGCATTCTGACGGACTACGGCAATTCCACCAGGACAATACGACACCACAGACATCCCGAATTGCTACAGAGTGGCTCCAGGAACACTCTTCTGATTTTAAACACGTCCACTGGCCACCAAACTCCCCAGAAATGAACATTATTGAGCTTATCTTGGATGCCTTCCAAGATGATGCTCAGAAGACATCTCCACCCCCTCGTACTCTTACGGATTTATGGACAGCCCTGCAGGATTCATTTTGTCAGTTCCCTTCAGAACTACTTCAGACAATAGTCGAGTCCATGCCACGTCGTGTTGCGTCACTTCTGCGTGCTCGCGTGGGCCCTACACGTAGTAGGCAGGTGTACCAGTTTCTTTGGCTCTTCAGTTTATATTAACTTGAGTGACACATCTGACCCGAAACATTATCATTGTGGATGTGATATTCCTGTTGATCTTATAATCATATCAACTATTATGTGTATGTAATTTAAGGAACAGTAAAAACCAATTTCAGAAACCTTATTCTGTTTTTGACACCGTTATTATGTGGCGCTTTGACCGATTAGAACAGTAATTGTTGGAAAATGTACCAGAGCTTATAACCCTACATGTACTATTGTAATTTAGCATGCTTTTACTTAAATAACAGGGACCGATGACCATCGCAGTCTGGTCCCTTCAATCTCACAAGCCAACCAACCAACCAACCTAAATAACAGAAAACTCTGTCTCTATGTTGCCACGTATACTATACCCCAACAGAACAAAGAGTCCTGTCATGTAAAATCCTCATACTAAAATTTAGTTTGGTTTCCAAAAAAAGGCCTAGCGGGGTAGCCGAGCGGTTTAGGGCGTCTTGTCACGGTCCGCGCGGCTTCCTCCGTCGGAAGTTCGAGTCCTTCCTTGGGCATGGGTGTGTGTGTCGTCCTAAGCATAAGTTAGTTTAAGTTAGATTAAGGAGTGTGTAAGCTTAGGGACCGATGACCTCAGCAGTTTGGTACCATACGACCCTACCACAAATTTCCAAAAATTTCCAAATATAGTATACTATGGAAGGATAGTCCTGTTAAAAAGAAAAGCTAATCGATAGAGTTACCATTTTTACAGGATTAGACCGAATGTTGTGTCTAATGGATAAGCGAATCAGACTATTCAGTTCTTTTCCTAAGATCTTACCCAGCGATTAAAAAGAAACGCAATATGAATAGTATTATATTACACTTAGGACAACTCAGTTCCAAGTTCTTTTAGTGGTTTAAAGCATGTACTAACGGTCTCTAGCCTATCCAGGGAATGAGACAGTGAAGTATTGGAAAAGCAGAAGTATGAATTTTGCCCACTTTCTTGCTACTGTTTAAGTTGCCTCTTCACATAAATATTACCCTACGTAAACATTGTTGGACTACAGCCTTATACATTACGTTTTTAAAAGAGAAAAGTTCCAGTAGAAAAATTCATAGTAGCTAAAAAATACATGACCCGGGGGGCAACTTTAGAAAAGCATTTCCTATAATCAACAAACTTAAATACTAAAACACACATTTTATATACTTAACACTTCACTTCAGGAAAACCTCTTTCTTACTGGAATTAACTTTCAAAAGCTATTATTCTTTGAACTATCTCTGTATTTTCATTTAACAGGTTCTAGTAACTTGGCTTCACATCGATTAAATTTTACGTAAACAAATCTTTACTATAACTCTTTGCTATAGTTAAGAAAATGTTCTCATTATTTACACAAAAACAATTTAAATTGTGCCTATTTATATAAACTTGGCCCTTCACAAGTCTGTAAAACAGGACACTCAGATTAATCAAAAACGAGGTGTATGATTAGGATGAAATAATAGGGTGAACCAGTTTCTTTAACGTTCAAGAATGACTATTAAAACATAGTTTAAATTAATGGTTCACGGTGTAGAAAAGTAAAAATACAAAAAAATTTTACCTGGTGGCTGTAGGCTTGGGTGTGGCAAACAGTTATGACGGCTACACTACCCGCAGTACGGTCTGCACGTAACATGCTGTATGGGCTCAATTTCTCTTCTTGGCGTTGTTCAGTTTTACGTAAAGTAGCCCAGCAACTCGCAGGAATGCCGTAAGCCGTTTGCAGTCTTCATCCGAGGCATTTTTGTGCGAATTTGCAGGCAAAGCTTCTCCTGCTCCTCAAAGGTGTTGCCTCTATCACTGCTGTCTATGGACTGTGTAAATTGCTTGCCGCGCTTGCTTTAGGTAGCGCACCAATTCGCTCTCGCCACCATTTCCACTCCCCAGAGCCACTTTCGTTTCAAACAAAAGGACACTGGCTTTTACATAACACCTATTTCTTGCATTGTTCTTAAGCGTGACCATTTCTTAAATTGTCAAATTTGCATCAACATGAATAATTTATTCACACAAATAATTTTAAATACAAAACGTTATCAGAAAATTATTTAACGTAATAAACAATTTACGTAGTATTTTACATACATTTCTCACATACAATGCAAAGAACTTCAAACTCCAGTAGAGCACACTTTACATCTAAAGAAAATATAGTACCAACATACGAAAATTTTAAAGCAAAAGAATTATAAAAATTTAAATGAACAGTAAACAAATTTTGTTATAAGCTGAGAAATATAACTGAGATAGATACGAGAAATATCCCAGAAAGAGCATTCAGTTACTGCACAGCACAACACAGAACAGAAGCTAGCTTCAAGTGGTCTCCTAAGTGATGTGGTGGGGCATTGACCAATGGGAACCTATTTGTTGGGACTCGCCTCCCTGCTGAATTTCAACATACAGTACAAGCATCTGATAGCCAGCGCGGTCGAGAGTGCGAACGCCAAAACTAGGCAGCGGGCCTGCTAGAAAGTTAGTTGAATAATAGCGAAATAGAATCGAAGCAACTAGCAAACAGAAACTGGTAATAGAAGACAACAAAAACACCAGAAATTTAGTAAAAGCAACCATCAACATAACTGGCAGGCAATATGTCCGCGTGAAGTACTGCACAGAATGATGACCCTTTTCAAAAGAAATCAACTGGGTACTGGGCAGTCATTTCGGTGCAGTCTAAAAGCGCTGCCCTTACAGGGCAAAAGAGGGAGGGCAGTCTGCAGCGAGCCGTTTTGTCAGTCTGCCTGGCTTGTTAGCTGCACAGTTAAGACCTTGAAGATTTTTAGCACCGTTTTGAAGTCAATTCGAGGTTTTTTTTTAATTACCGGATTATCAGCGCAATCTGAACATAGACTACGTGCGAACGTAGTTTATGCGGAGCTTGCGTGAATAGGTTGGACTCCGATCTTTTTTCGGATAATATCAGACTCTTACTGACGCAATATAGTTGCAATATATTGACAGTTGACATCATGATCACACTAGGGCTTTGAAGAATGTTGTGTCGCTATAATAAATGACCAGATAGATCGTTTGTTAATGACAGAGTGAACATTTATCGTTTATTATCACTTGAAATTATTTTCCGTCCACATAGAGTTAGTGCTGCCTAGCTTTTCCAACTAGATTTTCACCTCAGTAAAATCTGAGGACATTTAGAGTTTGAAGAAGTAAAAGCGAGTAGTGCAGACCTGTAAACAATGAGCCACTGGTTTCGCAAGTCCCAGTACAGGGCAAGAAACATGTTGATTACAGCTCGTATTAAGAATATGGAACGAAAGTTGTAGCATATTTGTACGTTAATGTTGATATACGAATAAAAATTAAAATGAAAATCAGATGACATTCGTTAATAATTTTAAGGAAGCTTCTGAAAATATTAAGTAGCAGGAAGAGTAGTGATGACGCTAAGCTTGAATATGTCATGCAGCCATAATTTAGATTTCCCATGCTTTCCTGAACCAAAGGCGAGGAAGATTCTATCAACGGGAACTTACATTCTCCTCGACTGCCCAATCTGAACCAGCTAAGCCGTTGACATTAATCACGTCCTACTTGGTCTCTCCGACATCTCCGCTCAAAATCTAAGAGGACACAGCTCGCCACAGGAAACTGTTAAAAACGTTGGCATAAAGCACGCAAGAAGACCCAAGAAGCACTACTGAGTCATAAACTGGGTAGACACTCCGACTCGGAGAGTGGTACGGAGTACACTTGAATTACGTAAATTACACAGACAAGTTTTCGGAGGTTCTTCCGTGATACTTTCGCAGTTTTTTTATTTTTTATTTATACTTAATTTATCTATTTGTTTTTGATTTTTTGAAACCTCATTATTTGTAACATCGTATACGGGGTCGTTCGCAGTCCTCTGGTTTGGAGCAGGTGAAAAGTGTAAATCCGAGGCACAGTAGATTCTGCAATAGTATTGGCTGCGGTTTTCGGTCTCTGCTTTCGGATGGAGGATTGTAGTGTTCCCCTTAATAGGTCAGGTGTAAGGTACATGCAAGAAGTGGCCACTAGAGTAGCGCATTACGTGTGAAGTATACATGTTTTTTTTAAAATTATTATTATTTTTTTAGGTAGGAGGAATCCATCCTTGGGATCAGAAACGAATTAACTGACAAAATCGATGATACATCAGCCACAATGTTCTCCAAGAATGTTCGCCCTCGCAAATCGGATATAGAAGAGATGAATATGATGCTAGCAAACTGCAGCTGCATCCAAGGAAACATCTCAGAATTAGTAGCGCTTATTGAACGTTAAAATTTCCAAATAATATTAGGAACAGGAAGTTAGTTCAAACTGGAAGAGAAAAAGATCGAAATCCTAAATTCGTATTGGAATATTTACCGTAAGGATAGATTATTCGCCGATAGCAGGAGCGTATTGATTGTAGTAAAAAATTCGATAATATGCAGCGAATTCTTTTACGGATTCTGCATGTGAATGACTTTGGGTGGTATTAAGCATCAAAGGTCGGTCAAAAATGTAATAGGATGCTTTTATACACCGCCTGAGTCAGATGCTACGGTAGTAGTGTGCTTCAGAAAGAAATTGCAGAATATCGTTGGTAACATTCCTGAACGTGCAGTTGCCTTGACTTCATCTTGCCAAGCACTGATTGGGAGAGTCATGCTATCAAAACTGTTACCATCTACAATTATCTGTGTGATACTGTTCACAATATCTTGTCCGAAAATTATTTCTAACTAACCCGAAAAAGTAAAGTCTTGGACCTCCTGGCAAACCAATATTCCTGCACTTGTCGAATCAGTTAACGTAGAGGACGGTATCAATGATCATAGGGCTGCGATAGCAAGTTAGACAAAAGTTAGACAACATGTATAACAAGGGATGTTAAGAAAGGTAGGAAAATACTTTTGCTTAGTGACAGGATACTGAAAGGGTACAGTACCGCCCGAAATTGAAAATAGGTACAACATACTTCATTATTATTGTCAGAACAACAATTTTTTTTGTAAAATAACTCAATTTCAATTAATACAGCGAAGCCGGATACCAGTGTGGGAAAGAATGACAATTTATTTACTTAATTGATCACATGTGCACTCCCACAAAATAAATCCCTACATCCAGTTTGGTGAGATCCGTGAAATGAATGAATGTATGATCGTCTGCTAACCGCATATAGCAAATGTGAATATATGATCATCTTTGATACGATCATTTGGCCACCTTTGGTGGAACCAAAGAGATGAGACTTACCGGAGCTTTGAGCGCCTGAAATGTGGCTGACCAATACGGTAGCAAGGTGCTCCCCCACTTCGACAGAGGTGCGAGAGAACCTGAAGAATGGCCATGTTTTAGCACTCTGCCACTGGATCTTGTGCTGTTGAGACCTGTCTTAGGTGTGCTCCGTAAAGACAAAAGAGTGGAGACATGGTATGCATGTGGAATATTTAAGAGTAGTGATGTAGTGATGTAGTGATGTAGTGTTCTCGGTCAAAAATATCATGTTGTGCTTAAATTAATTGTCTTTGTCATTAAATAATTATGAAAGTAATTTTCCGTTGCAGCTACATACCAATGTTTGTGTTATCTGCCGCGTAATTCATCTCATCGTAATTGTTACAAAGCAGTCGTTGAATTACTGTAAATTAAATGCGTTCTCTACCTCTCTTATTTGTATGTCATTTTTTCAATAAAACACCTAATTACGACATATTAACGTTTACATATGTCTTTGTAAATAAACGCAAGTCCCTGAAAAATCAGGCAGTAAGAAAGAATAAAAAGTAAATGATCAATTTTTGAAAGAGCCTAATGCTTCTTTTGTCATGAGATACTTAAAATTAAAACTCAGTGAAGTTCATTCAATTAAAACTTGAAGAAAATCTCTCTCTTGAGTTAAAACTTGACAGCTGAAGGAATTCGTGGCCGTGCTGTTCCATCTCAGCATTGCAAAGGGCTTATATGTAAGCGCATTCTCTCTTTCTTTATGGCCGAATATTAAAGTTCTTAAGGATACAGATAGAATAAATAAATGAATAGTTGTACTAGTAAGTACTAGAACGCTGTGCTCCTATATATTTAGATACATATCTCTTTATATTTTCGATTCTTCCACAATTTGTCATGCGGTGTTGCGATTCGATATTTGAATTCCAAGAGCTCTGATTTGTCGATGCTCATTCTCTAATCTGACTAGGTAGAGGTTAACCATATCAGGCTTTGGGATTGGAAATTGGTTTGATCTTGCCAGAGTTCCTGTTCTGCTTGATTTTGCTGTATCGCCGTTCTCAGTATAATATGAAGTCTTCCCTGAAATTACTGCCATACTCTGTAGACTGTACAGCATGTAAATTTCTGCGTCAATTTGTCATCTTTGTTGCATTTTCCAACAGGTGGGCAAGTAGGTGAATAGTACATGGCCTACCTCGTGCTGCAAGGATTATATTGACAATCTTGTACTGTGTTATAAGTACAATAATACCTACTTTACTCTTCAGCATCAACTTTGCATTCAGTAATACTGGGTTTTATATCGAGTTTGTGTTTTCTATCAGTGTTATTTGCTAGCTAAGACCAATACACTGATTTATGGATAGGTCCAGCAATGAAGAGTTGGCTGATACCTCGTATGCGGTTCACTGAACACATGTAAGACCAGTACAATGACGTTTTGCCTATCGGTTCCTGCAACGACACAAAGAAATCACAGGTGTTTTGTATCTGTACATGGGTACCTACGAGAAACCGCATCTTGCATTTTATAGAATTTTACACTGTTGTGAAGATATTTTCACAGAAAAAAAGGTAGTTGTGGTAAGGAACCGAATAAATCGGAATTTCATTATTACTCTAAATGGAACCATCTGCGACCAAGTTTCCTAATACTAAAATTTCAGAAAATTACCCTAAAAATCATCTAAATTTCAGATTCGACACGTACAGAGCAGCTACCAAGTCATTACGTCATGTTTCCACATGCCCGTTGAGTACTCTAGGATCATTGCGTTGTATCGTATTATCTGTGTGTCCATAGTTACTGCCTGAACTGCTTAACCATCATTAGCTTCCAATACAGATAAATATTCAACATAGCAGTCTTTCTAAGTACTGGGTGACTGCGCCACTTACGTGATTTCGCCGCCTACCTCCTGAAGTTTGTTGTTTCCTGTTCGAGGTTTCACGATTTATATTAGCTTAAGAAGTAACAGTGTTTTACCATGGCTTAACTACGATTTAGGACAACTACAGGACTGGAGTAATGGAAAAAAGGAATAGCGAAGCATAGATTAAATATATTCTGTTTATGATGTCTTTATTAAATAACGATGAGTCAGAATGGATGATAGATCACTGACATTTGCCCGTCTCAGTGCACCTTGAGGATGGGAGCAGCGACAGCAGGGGCGGCGTAGGCCAGAGGGGCGTGGACAGCGGGGGAGGCATAGGCCACGGGGGCAGCGTAGGCCACGGGGGCGGCAGCGACGGCGGGGGCGGCCAGGACGCGGGCCGTCTGCGAGATCCTGTACGTGTTGGCGATGGAGGAGGCGGCGGGCGCCACAGCCACGGGGGCGTGGGCCACAGCCACGGCGGGGGCGGCCACGGCAACAGCGGGGGCGGCGTAGCCTCCCAGGTAGCCGGCGTGGGCGGCGGCCACGGCGCACAGAAGGATCACCTGCGACAACGCGTATTTCAGAGCTCGACAGAAGGTCGTGTTGGCAGTGGTTGCAAGAGGAGCTATTCACTTGCAACATGGTGGGACTAGAGCTACAAATACATGAAGATAGTCGTCTGTGTAGAGGGAAGCCAATCAAAATAAATTGATTGATACGCGACCTCGGCTGTGATCTGTGCATTACATCACCAAAATTGAATGTCTTGATTATGAATGACAATTACTGTAAGAGGCAAGAAACTGCATTGAACACAGCTGTTCAAGCATTTATTTCGTCTACAACTGTGGATTTGTTCCAATGGTATCAGAAAGGAGAATTAGAGGCAGTAACCTTAAATAAAGATAATGTGCACCACACAACTGAGGTAAGTTACTCGATAGAAGAGGGATGAAGTAAATTAAGTAAAATGTAAGTAGGCCTGCTGAATACAGAATTTACAATTTCTTATATATATAACAAGTTATCTATACTGTTTTTTATGGTTGTGTGAGTGTGGATTGGGGGTTGAGGGGTGTAAGGAACGGTGCTAGAGAAACAGAGAAAGACAAAGACATAGAGAGAGGGGATGGCGGATAAAATAGAGATCAGAATATTTCTCCAGCAAAAGAAAAATCCTAAAAGTACTTTGAATACTTTCAATGTCGTAAAATTGTGACACTCTGAAATCTCTCTACTACATCATTTCATTTGGAGACTAACTAGATGATATCAGCTCCCAATTACAGAACGTGAAATGTGCTTGTCATGTTATAAGTATTGTCACCAATGGAAAACTCACTAAAAAGCAATTAAAATCATTGTTCTCCTAATAATTTTGCAACCAGAACATTCCTGAGTTATTAACTTCTAGAAATGTACTTTCCGTTCATAGCGTTGTGGCTGTACGTGAATCGTGGACGAGGCAGAATACAGCTTCCAATTTTCGCGAGTGTATGAAATTATTGGCTGCGCCTACTCTTCAATACGGACAGCATTTTCTCACGGAGACTTCGCCACTAACTGTTCTAGGTCCTACAACCATCATCATAGCTACTAAGCCGCTACTGTCAATCTGTATAACTTGGCCCAAAGGACGCTTTGTCGGAAAATAAATCATCTGGTGAATAGCGGTTTTATCACTCGGATCGCATTGCATGAAATGTTTCGCCATTCCCATTTTATTATTCTGCAGAAGCATCACGACTTAGACAAACAACAGACTGCGATCCGATCCTGACATCCTGCTTTTATATAACGCTAGCTAGCGTAAGATATCAACTGAACTCCAGGAGCAATACATACCGACACATTCCACTTGCTACACCTTGTCTTTTGTGCAATTCTTCGTTCTTGCAACTACTCCTAGACAATTTTAAAGTTAAATACTATGGAAAGATACTCAAAGCGACACCCCCCCCCCCCCCCAACTTGATTCAACTATCCTCGCTCACAGCAGGAAAGACGAAATATCTGTTAAATTGAAATTACGTGTTAGACGGCACGAAATTTGAATTTTAGATTAAATAAAGTGGAAATCATACAACTAGCAGGTAGAGCAGAAAGCGATAAAGAACGTACCGTAGTGCACTGGCGCAGGCATTGCACTGTGCACCAAGGCTGGGTACATTAATTATGTAACTTTACTCCTTTAGGAGGTGATAGTTTGGATTCCGTAGAAATGTTGGAACACGTGAGGCAATACTGACCCTACGACTTATCTTAGAAAATAGATTAAGGAAAGGCAAACCTACGTTTCTAGCATTTGTAGGCTTAGAGAAGGCTCTTAACAATGTTGACTGGAATACTTTCTTTCAAATTGTGGAAGTGGCAGGGGTAAAATATAGGGAGCGAAAGGCTATTTACAATTTGTACAGAAACCAGAAGGCAGTTATAAGAGTTCAGGGACATGAAAGGGAAGCAGTGGTTGGGAAGGGACTGAGACAGGGTTGTAGCCTATCCCCGATGTTATTCAATCTGTATATTGAACAAGCAGTAAAGGAAACAAAAGAAAAATTCGGAGTAGGTATTAAAATCCATGGAGAAGAAATTAAAACTTTGAGGTTCGCTGATGACATTTTAATTCTGTCAGAGACAGCAAAGGGCCTGGAAGAGCAGCTGAACGGAATGGACAGTGCCTTGAAAGGAGGATATAAGATGAACATCAACAAAAGCAAAACGAGGATAATGGAATGTAGTCGAATTAAATCGAGTGATGGTGATGGTATTAGATTACGAAATGAGACGCTTAAAGTAGTAAATGAGTTATGCTATTTGGGGAGCAAAATAACTAATCATGGTCGAAATAGAGAGGATATAAAATGTAGAGTGACAATGGCAAGGAAATCGTTTCTGAAGAAGAGAAATTTGTTAAGATCGAGTTCAGATTTAAGTGTCAGGAAGTAATTTCTGAAAGTATTTGTATGGAGTGTAGCCATGTATGGAAGTGAAACGTGGACGATAAATAATTTAGACAAAAAGAGAATAGAAGCTTTCGAAATGTGGTGCTCCAGAAGGATGCTGAAGATAAGATGGGTGGATCACATAAGTAATGGGGAGGTACTGAATATAATTGGGGAGAAGAGAAATTTGTGGCACAACTTGACTAGAAGAAAGGATCGATTGGTAGGATACATTTTGCGGCATCAAGGGATCACCAATTTAGTATTAGAGGGTAGCGCGGAGGGTAAAAACCGTAGAGGGAGACCAAGAGATGTATACACTAAGCAGATTCAGAAGGATGTAGGTTGCAGTAGGTACTGGGAGATGAAGAAGCTTGCACAGGATATAGCATGGAGAGCTGCATCAAATCAGTCTCTGGACTGAAGACCACAACAGTTTAAACTTTATGACTAATCTTCATTTGTACCGACTATTCAATAGTCTGTTGGGTGTCGTAATTTGTTCTGATAGAAAGAGTGCCATAGCAGAGGTAAACAGTTGAAGAAGCAAGAGAAGGGAAGTAATGGCTTGAGTCACTCGGAAGTGTGTGTCATCGCGCAGGCAACTCACCAGCTTGTACATGTTGTGATGGGAGTTGTTGTCCGGCGAGAGCAACAGGTGCCGCAGCCAGGTTCGCCGTCGGTATATATAGCGGGCGGTAGCTGTGGGGCCTGCGAGCCACGCCCTCGTCCTCTGCCCGCGACACGGCCACAGCTCCCTCAGACGGTGCTCTTGATCCACTTTGCGCTCTGGTTCAGCGTTTGCAGATTGCGAATCCGAAGCTGACCGCCGCGGCAGACTAGGTCAGCCCACCGCGTCTGTGTTAATTTGTAACTGTACGCCCACCTTGCCCTTGGTCGCGTGCTGGGTATCACCACAACCTCGTGACCGCAGAGAAGTTAGTGGGCGTTACTGATGCTAATGAGGTCTTTGGACGTGTTCTGTTGGCCATACTTGCGACATGATTGTGATGCATAAGTGATATATACTTGATTCCTCCTTTCGTTACATCTACTGCTCCCAAATGCGCCTTCGCTCATTTCTTGCAGTACTTTGATCTCCTTCCAGTTTCTGCACGATACTTGCAATTGTAGACACTTGTGAAAAGATATAAGGAGCACCATCTTCCTGTCTTTCAAAATCAGCTACAGCGGTCAGTGTTGATGATTAAAACTGCAGTAACAGGAGAGACGGCAAATAACGAAATTGTGTGCATTGCGGATTTGCATCTACATCTACATCATATACTTGTCGTACCACTTACTGATGTCCCCTTCCCTATAATAGTCGCAAGTGGCGCTTGGGAAGAAGGAGTGTCGGTAATCCTCTGTATAGCTCAAACTTCTCGAATTTTCTCGTAGTGGTGAATTCTTGAAAAGTACTTGAGAGGAAGTAATAGGTTGTTCGACGCTTTCCGGAAATATTCTCTCGAAATTTCAGTAGTAAAGCTCTCTTGTGATGCACAAAATCTCTCTTGCAGCGTCTGCCACTGGAGTTTGTTGCCGCTCTTCGTTCATTTTTCTCTATCTCTTCTATCACCCTACCTGGTAAGGGCTCCAGAGAGGTGAACAATACTCAAGTTACTCCTACATATTTTACAGTAGGTACTGTTTCAAGCAGTAGTGTAGCTGTATGGATGTGTGTTTCTTTTCCTGTCTACCCACTATGTTACGTTTATTTAAGAACATGGTCAACTGACAGAGCCTGCACCATTCATCAGTCCTCAGTAGGTATTTCCGCAAATCGGTACTCTCTTCTGGCGTTATTACTTTCTTATAGAGAATCTGATCATTGTGAAAAGTCTTAAAGAGTTCCCTACGCTTTCTATCAGAACATTTACATGCACTGTAAACAGTAACGGTCCTGACACACTTCAATGCGTAACCCCAAACTACCTTTACATTTTTAGATTCTCTTCCGTTAAGAGCGATATGTTCTATCGCTAAGGAAGTCTTGAATCCGGTCGAAAATCCGGTCCGATATTCGGTAAGCTCGTATTTTTTTTTCTCTGAACGGCAGTGCGGGATGGTGTCAAATGTCTGCCTGAAGTCAAGGAACACCGCATCATCCCGAGCGCTGTTGTGTACAGTGCTACGAACCTCATGGAGGAACAGAGCAAGCTGAGATTTCCAAGATCTCTGTTTGTGGAAACCATGTTGATGTTTTTATAGAGCAGATTTTTCTTCTCCAGAACCGACATTATTCTTGACCGTAAAACATGTTCTTTTATTCTACAACAGGCTGACGTCAACGATACAGGTCTTAATAAGTGCGTCTGTTCTACGGCCCTTCTTCGAAATGGGAGTGACCTGGGCTTTCTTCTAGTCGCTAGGTACCCTTCTTTTCTCCAGAGCACTACGATAAACCGCTGGTAGAAGGGGAGCAAGTTCTTTCGCTTGCTGTTTGTTGAATCTCACAAGTGTCTCATCCGGTATTGATGCCTTTCCAGTAGAAAGTGACCCTATCTTCTTTTCTATTCCGCAATCGGTTAGCTCAACATCTGCCATTCCGACGTTCGTACGATAGTTGAAACGAGGAACAATATTACGATCTTCAGCGGTGAAACAGTTTCTGAAGACCGAATTCAATATTTGGTACTTCTCTCTTTTATCTTACGTTTCGGTGCCTGTATGATCACTGAGTGACTGAAAAAGTGATTTCTAATCTCTCACTGAAGTTACGTAATACTGAAAGCATTTTTATACAGCCGTTCATGGCTTTCATGTTGCCAAACTACGGTATCATGTCACTTGACCACATTTTTTCACGAGTGCTTTGAAGAACATTCTGGACAGTTCTACCGATAGAACTGGCCATCCAGATCACCCGGCAATTATCTCATCGGCATTTATGGGACATAATCGAGTGGTCAGTTTGTGCGGAACATCCTGCGCCGGCAACACTTTCTCAGTTACGCACACTATAGAGTCAGCATGACTCAACATTTCTGTAGGGGACTTCCGAATTATTTAGCCAATGCCATACCGAGTTACTGCACTACACTGGGCAAAACGAGGTGCTAAACGATATTAGGGGATATCCCATGACGTTTGTAACATTAGTGCAGTGTCACTCTACATCTACGACCACATCTACGTTACTGCATTGCAATTCAGAATTAAACTCGTGACGGAAAGTTCATCGAACCCTGTTGAAGCTATCTCTCAACAGTTCAGTTCTCGAATAGCGGCGGAAAGAGACGAACACTTAAACATGATTTCTCTCATTTTATTACAATGAACATTCCTGCATTTGTAGTCGGCCGCAAATAATATATTTTCTCATTCGCAGGAGAAAGTCACTGATTAAAATTTATTGAAAAGATCCTGCCATAACGAAAAACGCTTTTGTCATAATGATTGTCACCCTCAATTGCCTACCATGTCGTTGAAACTCTCACCCCTATTTAGCGATAATACAAACCGAGCTGCCCTTTTTTGGACCCTGTCGATGTCTTAAGTCAGTCTTGTCTGATGTGGACCCGACACAGCGCAGCAGTACTCAAGAAGAGGACGGTCGCATGTTCGAATCCCGCCTTGGGCAGGTATGTGTGTGATGTCCTTGGATTGGTTAGGCGTAAGTAGTTCTAAGTTCTAGGGGACTGATGACCTCAGATGTTAAGTCCTATAGTGCTCAGAGCCAATCTCGGTTGATCTGATTCCAAAATGTATCCCTACATCAGTGTTGTGTGTTACTGCTATGGTGTTCCAGCACAGGAGGTCCTGCATAAGGGAGAGCTGAATACACGGAAGAACGAGAATCCAGAAACGCTTTGTGTTGAATATCTGTCTCATGAGTCTCCTGTACTGTATTTATTCCGTAGAAAGCAAGTGAATGTCATACATAGAAATCCCCACGCAAGAAACGGTATACAACTAGAGCGAGATAATCTCCACGTACACAGTACTGAAAGGTGTAAAACACTTACTGCATTCCAGAATGAGATTTTCACTCTGCAGCGTAGTGTGCGCTGATATGAAACTTCCTGGCAGATTAAACTGTGTGCGGACCGAGACTCGAACTCGGGACCTTTGCCTTTCGCGGACAAGTGTTCTACCATCTGAGCTACCCATGCACGACTCACGCCCCGTCCTCGCAGCTTTACTTCCGCCAGTACCTCGTCTCCTACTTTCCAAACTTCACAGAAGCTCTCCTGCGAACCTTGCAGAACTAGGAGAGCTTCTGCGAAGTCTTTAGGAAAGGATTCCTCATGTAAAAAGAAGAAAAATTTTCTAGTAAACATGAGCTCTAAAATGCATACCTTAAGACCTACGGGCGCTTCTTCATCTTCGATACTGTGAAACATATCTCTTCTACTAAAACCTCTTTGCTTTCCATATTCTGGGAAAAGGTAGTATGAAGCAAAGCAATAACAAATGTCCAGTAACAATGGCTGTAAAATGCATATGTTAACAACTATGAGCAAGTTCAATAGAAGTGTTTCACAATAGCCAATATCAACAAGATCTCGCATCTTTTAACGTATACGTCTTAGAGCCCATGTTTACTGGATTTTTTTCTTGTTTCGTTCCATACTGCTCTCTTCCAAAATACACTCCTGGAAATGGAAAAAAGAACACATTGACACCGGTATGTCAGACCCACCATACTTGCTCCGGACACTGCGAGAGGGCTGTACAAGCAATGATCACACGCACGGCACAGCGGACACACCAGGAACCACGGTGTTGGCCGTCGAATGGCGCTAGCTGCGCAGTATTTGTGCACCGCCGCCGTCAGTGTCAGCCAGTTTGCCGTGGCATACGGAGCTCCATCGCAGTCTTTAACACTGGTAGCATGCCGCGACAGCGTGGACGTGAACCGTATGTGCAGTTGACGGACTTTGAGCGAGGGCGTATAGTGGGCATGTGGGAGGCTGGGTGGACGTACCGCCGAATTGCTCAACACGTGGGGCGTGAGGTCTCCACAGTACATCGATGTTGTCGCCAGTGGTCGGCGGAAGGTGCACGTGCCCGTTGACCTGGGACCGGACCGCAGCGACGCACGGATGCACGCCAAGACCGTAGGATCCTACGCAGTGCCGTAGGGGACCGCACCGCCACTTCCCAGCAAATTAGGGACACTGTTGCTCCTGGGGTATCGGCGAGGACCATTCGCAACCGTCTCCATGAAGCTGGGCTACGGTCCCGCACACCGTTAGGCCGTCTTCCGCTCACGCCCCAACATCGTGCAGCCCGCCTCCAGTGGTGTCGCGACAGGCGTGAATGGAGGGACGAATGGAGACGTGTCGTCTTCTGCGATGAGAGTCGCTTCTGCCTTGGTGCCAATGATGGTCGTATGCGTGTTTGGCGCCGTGCAGGTGAGCGCCACAATCAGGACTGCATACGACCGAGGCACACAGGGCCAACACCCAGCATCATGGTTTGGGGAGCGATCTCCTACACTGGCCGTACACCACTGGTGATCGTCGAGGGGACACTGAATAGTGCACGGTACATCCAAACCGTCATCGAACCCATCGTTCTACCATTCCTAGACCGGCAAGGGAACTTGCTGTTCCAACAGGACAATGCACGTCCGCATGTATCCCGTGCCACCCAACGTGCTCTAGAAGGTGTAAGTCAACTACCCTGGCCAGCAAGATCTCCGGATCTGTCCCCCATTGAGCATGTTTGGGACTGGATGAAGCGTCGTCTCACGCGGTCTGCACGTCCAGCACGAACGCTGGTCCAACTGAGGCGCCAGGTGGAAATGGCATGGCAAGCCGTTCCACAGGACTACATCCAGCATCTCTACGATCGTCTCCATGGGAGAATAGCAGCCTGCATTGCTGCGAAAGGTGGATATACACTGTACTAGTGCCGACATTGTGCATGCTCTGTTGCCTGTGTCTATGTGCCTGTGGTTCTGTCAGTGTGATCATGTGATGTATCTGACCCCAGGAATGTGTCAATAAAGTTTCCCCTTCCTGGGACAATGAATTCACGGTGTTCTTATTTCAATTTCCAGGAGTGTATGTAAAGCAAAGACCTTGCATTAAAAAGAGATTTGTTTCACGTTACCGAAATAAAAAAAGGGCTCATAGCTCATAAGGTATACATTTTAGAAGCCATATTTACTAGGCTCCTTTCTTCTTTTTATATGAGGAGTCCATTCCTGAAGTTTTTCCGTCAAATTCTGAAAGGACGTGAGAACCTGCCCACCTCCGACTGTGCTTAACTATACAATAACGTGAAACGAGATTTTCACCCAGGCAGTCAGAAACAAACTATAGACTATAATGTAAGCTTTCAAGGTTGATACTGACATCACTTAAATCTTCCGGGCCAACAGGCTGTGGTCGATGTATAAAACTTTCTCCTGATGTTTTCTCTTGAATGTGGGATACATCTTCAGAGGTAAAGTGACGAATTGCTACTAGAGCTTGACGAAGCCCCGAATATATGTGCAGTGTAGAGAACATCACAGTCCATCACTTGACTTCAGCTATGAGATTATCTCTGGTAGTGCCAACATTCTCGATTGAAAGTACGAGGGTAATCCCAAAAGTAAGGTCTCCAATTTTTTTATAGGTACAGAACTCTGTTTGTGTGGCTGTTGGTCACACTGTTATGAAGAGTGCTTCACATGCTGTGTGTAAACATGCGCACGCCGCGCTGAGGCACCCAGTCTTGGATTGGCAGCCGTTGAGAATGGAGCTCCCGTTGGATGTTACCGCCAAGTGCGTATTGCACGCAGTTATTCGATTTTTGAACGCAAAGGGCACTGCGCCGATTGAAATCCATCGCCAACTGACGGAAGTGTATGGTGAGTCGTGCATGAATGTCAAAACTGTTCGTAAGTTGTTTAGAGAGTTTGCAGCTGGTCGGACCGAAATTCATGACGAACAAAGCAGCGGGAGACCGTCAATTTCTGACGAGACAGTGTTGAAGGTTGAGCAAAGCATGCGTGAAGATCGGCGGATCACCTTGGATGATCTCTGCACGTTGGTTCCTGAGGTTTCCCGAAGCACCGCGCACAGAATTTTAACGGAAACATTGAACTACCGGAAGGTGTGCGCTAGATGGGTGCCACGCATACTGACTGAGGACCACTTTCGGCAACGAGGTGATGCTTCCAGCGCATTTCTTCACCGCCTTGCAGCCGAACAGGATAACTTTCTGGACTGAATTGTCACGGGTGACGAAACCTGAGCATACCACTTTACACCTGAGACCAAACAGCAATCACGCCAGTTCGTAACTTTCTGAACAGCATGGCGGCGAGCTGGTATGACATGGGAATACAAAAGGTGCCACAGCGTCTACAAAAATGCATCGACGGAAATGATAATTATGGCGAAAAATAGCTAAATGTTCAAGCTGTAAACTGATATAAATCATTGTAGAAATAAACGGGGCTATGTACTTATAAAAAAATAGGAGACCTTGCTTTTGGGATTACCCCAGTAATCGTTCTTCGCCATTACGTTGCAATGTTGACATCCAAAGTTTGTCTAATTTAACACCTACCTCTTTTCTGTTAAAATTACTGCGGTGTTTATAAACCTCAATAGCTTCTCTACAGACGGCCAGTATGGCCGAGCGGTTCTAGGCGCTTCAGTCTGGAACCGCGCGATCGCTATGGTCGCAGGTTCGAGTCCTGCCTCGGGCATGGATGTGTGTGACGTCCTTAGGTTAGTTAGGTTTAAGTAGTTCTAAGTTCCAGGGGACTGAGGACCTCAGATGTTAAGTCCCATAGTGCTCAGAGCAATTTGAACCATTTTTTAGCCTCTCTACACATACAGACGTAATAATGAAATGTTTTCGGTATGACACTCGTCTCCAGTGAATTTTATTTCATGGTCATCCTCTTGGTAAAGATGTTCCGCTACGGCCGATTCATTCGTATGTCCCACACAGGAATTTCTCCTGTGTTCAATCAGGTGGGTGTTAAAACTTCTTTTTGTGGTACTTGTATAAACCAGTCTACAACTACAGGGAATTTCGTATATACCCTTGTATAGCCGAAGGATGTATTACATCTTTTGCCAATCTTAAATATTCTTTTACCTTCCTGTTGGGTCTGAAGGCAGTTTCTGCGCCATACTTACTTAACACTTTCCCAATGCGATCTGTTATCCTACTGATGAACGGAAGGAAAACTTTCCCTTTGGATGGCTGTTGTTCCTCGTCGATCCTGATTCTCTTCCTAGGGCTAAGTGTCATCTACTGTCGACATTTAAGAAGAACCGTTATTCCAACAAGGACATAGATCGAGCGCATCGCTCTAGGGAGAGAACCAGAATCGACTAGGGACGACGGCCACCCAAAGGGAAAGTTTTCCTTTCGTTCATCAGTACGATTACGGATTGCATCGGTATAGTGTTAAGAAAGTATTGTGTGGAAACTACCTGCAGACCCACCAGGCAGATAAAATAATGTTTAAAATTGGCAAAAGATTTTCGACATCTTTTGGTTACAACAGATGTATATAAAATTCCTTATGGTTGTACACTGGTTTACACAGGGTGTTCAAAAAAAGGTGTCGAATTCTTCGATAGGTGATAGTACTCATCGAAGCAAGAAAAATGAGTCTAACAAACATGGGTCCGAAAACATATGCATTCCGAGATAAAGACGTGTTAATATTCGCAATCAAGCGTCGCGCAGCCCTAACTATAAAGCCATAATCCGTAAGCAGCGGTCATCCACTGTAGTAGTAGCCCTTGGGCGGCTTGAGCGAGGCATGTCATCGACTGTTCCTGTCTCTCTGTATCTCCTCCACGTCCGCACAACATCGCTTTGGTTCACTCCGAGACGCCTGGACACTTCCCTTGTTGAGAGCCATTCCTGGCACGAAGTAACAATGCGGACTCCATCTAACCGCGGTATTGATCGTCTAGGCATGGTTGAACTACAGACAACACGAGCCGTGTACCTCCTTCCTGGAATGACTGGAACTGATCGGCTGTCGGATTCCCTCCGTCTAATAGGCGCTGTTCATACGTGGTTGTCTACATCTTTGAGAGGGTTAGTGACATCTCTGAACAGTCAAGGGGACTGTGTCTGTGACACAATATCCACAGTCAACGTCTGTCTTCAGGAGTTCTGGGAACAGGGGTGATGCAAAACTTCTTTGATGTATGTATTAGAGTCAGACTGGAAAGGTAAAGCCATCACAGGCGCAGTTCTGGCGTTATGCTTGATAGTGCAATACTTCTTTTTAAAAAAGATAAAGACCAAGACTGCTTCATAGGATCAAGTGTAACCTATAAGCACAGAAGGGCAATAAACAGTATATACAAAAACCAAGGGGGAACATTTGGAGTGGAATACGTAGACAAAAGATCGCAGAGTAAAATGGACATAAGGCAGGGACGCAGTAGTTCTTTACCAATGTTCAACCGATACCTTAATTAATAAGTTATGATGAAAATAAAGCAAAGCTTCAGGAGACGGACTAATATTCAGGGTGAATGTATACCAATGGAAATATCTGCCGGTGATATTGCTATTCTCAGTGAAAGTGAGAAGGAATTAAGGGACCTGTTTAGTGTAGTAAGCAGTTTTATGAGCACAGATTACCTGCTGTGAGTATAACAAAGAAAGGCGAAAATAATTAGGAGTAACAGAAATAAGATTTTCTATAAACCATCAAAATTGGGACAAAGTGCCGGAATTCTGTTACTTTCGAAAAAAATAACGCATTACGGACGAAGAAAGAAGGGTGTATGAAGCCTATTAGCACAGGCCAAGGCAGCATTCCCCGCTAAATATGTCTACTGTTATCGATCATAGTACGTAATTTCGGGAACATTTTTCTGAGAATGTATGCCTGGAGCGTAGAACTCTATTCATGTAAATCACGGACTCTGTATAGTAAATAAAAGAAGGGAATCGAAGCGTTTGAGATGCGTTATTATAAAAGGAGACTGAAAATAAAGTGGCCTGATAAGAAATGAGGAGGTTCTCCGAGAAATGGCGAGGAAAGGGATACGTGGAAAACACGATTAGGAATTAGGAGAAGGGACGGAATCATAGGACTTACGTTCATAATGGAGGAATAACTTCCATGGTATTGGAAGCAGGCGTAGAGAATAAAAGCTGTGTAGGAACGTATGCAAAAAGTCATCAGGGATTTGGGTGTAAGTGTGTGCATGAAGGGGTTGGCAGAGGAAAGGAATTCATTCAGGGCTGCATCAGACCAGTGAGAACACTGACGACAAAGATCTGTACATTCATTGATGTGGCTTATGGTCCCTGTCTCTATTTTACTTATCTTTTTTTAGATGTTTGGTGTGAGTAGCATAAGATCATTCTTTTAATTTGGGAAACCACGCCACGGAATTCAGGTTCGTTTCATACACTCATCTTATTGTACTAAGTTATGTATGTACAAGTTAATTATAAGTTAATATTGTTTATTTAAGGAGTCCCCGTAGACATGTCGTAATGCGGTGAGAAATGTTCTACATTAGACCGCAGAAAAAAAAGAAAAGGCCATGTAATTGGCAAAAGTCAACAATATGGAGTGTCTTCTGTACTGTACATGGTGTCCTCTAGCCGTTGCATGCATTATTTAAGAATGTCTTCTTAATGATCAACACGACTTTCTGGAAATATATCTGAATTTACCACGTACAGAAGGCAGGATTTGTTACCAATTGCCAGCTGATGTATATATGAGGAAAAAGGAGTGGCTGTCTGCAAGAGGACTTCATCCGAAGCAGTTCGTTGGCCTGTAAAAATTCTTCTTATCATCACCAAACACGTGACGAAAATCAAAATTAATGCTAATTGCTATATGACAATTTACTGGAACTTCATTGCACTATCCTCATGTTTATGTAGATCTATGGCTCTCATTCTGTACGTAGTGTGAAGAAATAGAAATCTCCTCCTGTGTGATACACTCAAATTCTTGTTAGGTTCACCTCGTTGGGAGCTATAAGAGAGTCAAAATGGGAAGGACCACGTAAATTACTATAATGACCAAGCCATAAAATTTCTGTACGATGAATGCGTTGTACGCAGAACGCGATAAACGGTAAACGATAGATATATTGTGACAGAGGAAATTCTGTTAGTTATCTACGACATAGCGCAACATTTTGATAAACGGCACTTCTAATGGCAAACAAGATTCTAGTACTGGTTTCATTCGAAATTTTAAATCAATACAAACTGAAGGTGGTGGTAGCAGATATCTTCTTTAGTCGTGGTTGCCCCATACGGCACGAAACTTGATAGGAACGCACTTCGCGCAACCAGAAAACATCTCTTTCTCATCAAATATATTGTTGAGGCAAGTTCAAGGGGCTCTTTAGCGGCATATCAGACTGTAGCTCGATGAATAGCGTATCTGTTCCGCCTTAGATCATACATCTAATACGGGAGCAACGCTGCGTGTACAGATACTTTCATATCCCTTTTAACAAAACAGTATTTACTTTATTGATCGGTAGAATGCCTGTGTTTATACAGTGTAGGTACCTTTACAATACAATGTCCATGTATGCATGTCTGAATGACACTGTATCGTGAAGGTAAAGACACTGTATAGAAACATTGTAGCCATCAGTAATGTATCCGTGCCTCGACAGGCTAAAATGACGATATATTTGTCTCCCTGTGCAGTATCAGGAATTATGAGAGAATAAGAGTTGGCATATGGAGGTTTGGATCGGTCCTGAGGGCGTGTTCAGAGAGTTGAAGTGATGTAGGGGACCGCTCACACTAAGCGGGAATTCAGGTTCGAGTCCTGGTCCGGCACAAATTTTGGTGTGTGGTTAACAGCTGACGGCAATGGATAGCCGCAAAATGCGAAACTGTTTCGTAATTGAAACTTCCTGGCAGATTAAAACTGTGTGCCGGACCGAGACTCGAACCCGGAACCTTTGCCTTTGCCTTTCGCGGGCAAGTGCTCTACCCGCGAAAGGCAAAGTTTCATATCAGCGCACACTCCGCTGCAGAGTGAAAATCTCATTCTATTTCGTAATTATTTATTTTGGTCTATAGTTGTACTTTATAAATTTGCCTACTGGCTACCTGTTTTAGTACCAAGTCCCATAATCAGGCCAGCTTATGATCCAAAAATCACAGCACATAGTGCAAATAATTCTTTAATAAACACTCACAATTTTTTTCATTAACACCAAACACATGATGTAGATTGCGATATTAAAATACAGACATCTCCTATGATCAACACTAATCGACTACAAGACAAAAAATTAATTCCTGTAGTCAGGGACAATAAACAGTATCAGCTTACTAATCGACAAAACATATCCATCAGTGATAAGGAATGAGGAGCTTAACTTGGGGAACGTAATCGATGTTGTAACACCATCCCTCTACCCACAGACTGCTCAGTGGCTGTACCTCAGATACTAAGAAGGTTGAGCAGTGGTTAAGATACTCGCTTTAGGAAGGACCGAAGTTGAAAATCCTATCCAGCGATAGATGAAAGAAACCTAGGTCTTGTGTGGTTTCCATATACTCGTATAGCCTTACGGCAAGTGCCAGACTGGTCCCTTTGACTAGGACGTGACCGAATCCCTAGAAAATTCGTCTCTGTTCTGAGATTGAGATCCATCTCTAATGACCTCGTTTGCCGACTGGATGTCAAAGCGCCTTTTTGTTTTGCATCATGCGTACATGAAATATACTAGGTCTACAACTTTGCTTCCACCATTTTTTCTCGAAGTTCGGGGTTTTATTTTGAAAAACTTATAAAAAATTGTGATTCATAGTATTGCCCATCGCTGGTCACTACATTCTCCCATCTTTCGGATAGCATACGAATCCCGTGGCGAAAGAACTGGGCGTTTTTTGTGGGTGTCCATGAATCGATTCAATTTTGCACTTGTTCATATGATTGTAAGTGCTGGTCAGCCAGACTGTATGCCACTGATCGAAAAAGGTGGTAGTCAGAGAGCAACGTATGGAGAATATGGTGGGAGGGATAGAACTTCTCATTTCAACGTTTCCATGTATATTTTGACGGGTTTTGCGACATGGGGTCGAGCACTGACCTGCTGCAAAATTGCTTTTACGTGTCTGTCGCTGTATTGTGGCCGTTTGTGCTTCAGTGCTGGGCTCGAACGCATCAATTGCTTTCGATAATGATGTCCTGTGACTGTCTCGTCTGTTTCAGTAGCTACGAAAACGTTCTGTCTTCCACCGCCATGCCGATCTTCGACATCAAAACCACCTTTCTTAAGGCGTTCAAAACATTCTCTGCACGTTCTTCCACTAGTAGTTCCCTCACCATTGGTCTTACCCAGCATTTTAAGAGACACAGCCGCAGGTTTATTCAGGTTAAAGCAGAAAATTAAAAGTTCCCGCAAATGCCGAGAAATGGGTACGTAAGTTGACGTACTTGATCGAGAATAACCTTACGATGCGATCACAAATCGACTAATATTTTTATGGCTTTATGTTTACAGATGCCTAAGCTTATTGTATTACACCTATGACCAACCACCTGAACCCCACTTGCCGCTACTGTCGTCTATTGCAAAACGGCGAAAGCAATGTTGTAGACCTGATAAATTATATTATAAATCATCACATTACGGAAGGGATCAGCTACACTACACCTGGATAAGTCAAACGGAACGAGACCAAGGACAGCATAGTGCTGCGAGAGCCTGGTTTCGGACTGCGAGTGCGAGTGCCGGAGGCCGCCTGACCCACAGAGGGCCGGTATATAAAGTGGCCAGGCGGGCGAACGGCATCAGTTGCCAGCAGACGACAACAGACGCCCTACCATCATGTACAAGCTGGTGAGTAGCACGACCCAGCCAGATAAGCGAACGCACAGGGCCTCTAGTGTACTGAGCCTGCTGGACTACTGGACTGCTAGAAGTCCGGGTAACTGAGAGTAGGTGTCGCGCACCGAGGATTCCGTACGAACTTAATTACGCATATAGACAGTCCACCGATCCCAGGAAACGAGAATCTGGACAGTTTTTGCCTCTTATCGAAATCGATACTAACCCGATATCAATCCAGGGAATTTCAACCCTTTCGAGAATGTTTTGATTTTAAGTATCTCATTTTTTGTTATTTGCATTTGCTGTTGTAATTTTTCATTTATTTTATTAACTTTTGAGTTTTGTTAACATGCTACGCTAACTGGCAGTTGCACATGCGTTGACTTTCTCTGATCGAGAGAGGCGGCATAGTGGTTAGCACACTGGACCCGCATTCGGCAGGACGACCGTTCAATCCCGCGTCTGGCAATCCTAATTTAGGTTTTCCGTGATTTCCCTAAATCGCTGCATGCAAATGTCGGGATAGTTCCTTTGAAAGAGCACCGCCGACGTCCTTCCCTAATCCGATGAGACCGATGACCTCGCTGTTTGGTCTCGTCCCCCAAGACAACCGAACACAACTTTTTATGCACTTGTCCCTGCTATGATTACTGATAAGGTTTGACCAGAGAGGAAAAGGATACAACCGCTCATAGGGATATTGTTGTTACTAATATGTCTAATTGTTCTATGGGATGCTTCAGTGGATACCTTATGGGATACTGGAACCTCAACTCAAACAATGGAAGCGCAATCCCGTACTGATCACCAGCATTACTTTGCTTCGAAACATTACGGATGCTGTACATGTCGTAGGAACAGACTGTCAGCACGGTAGTAGCAAAACGGCCTTACTCCTACGAACGCTAGATGCAAAGGCATCGTTTTCATTGCGGCTGGTGACTTCATTTCATCGTAGCTCAGCCATTTAGCAAGAAATGTTTGTAAATTATTTACAGAAATCTTCCTCTTGAATCATTCTACCTATTTCTAGAAACCAGGTCAAATTCCGTGCAGTAGTTCCTGAGATTTTTGTCAGATTACGAATTCCATGTAAATTTGACACTTTGATGCTTGCCAAACTTGATGATTCTAGTTCAACGGGAAGTACGCTATAGGTTTTCATGAGTGAGTTTTCGAGTATCAAGCATGTGACATAAATGGACGATTCTTTTGAGTGCACTGACTCAGAAACGTTTTTCTTACATCACCAAGGGTCCGTAGACCCCAGTACGTGAGATAAATCTGAACTTGACACCTGTACTGTTCCTGAAGGAAAGGGTTTTTACTAGTCGGACAGAGAGACGGACAGACAAATAGCCGGACACCAGTGTGATTCTATAAGGATTCTGTTTTTAACGACTCAGGCACAGAACCCCAAAAATCATCTTTGTTTGTGACGAACACAAGTTTTATAACACACTTTATGCAAACAATGAACATTAGCCACATTTTTCCTATTGCTAGTTATAAAAATAGTGTAAACTCAGACCTTTATCAAAACATTAGTCTTCAACGGCTCTCCAGCCGGACGGTCAGGTCCTTCCGTAGATCTAGATCATTCTGAACTCTTCTGGTATCTACAACGTATTTAGAAGCAGTCACTCGCGTTTAATCTACAGCTAGGCCGTCTCTTTCATTCAAAATTACTTCATTTTATCACACTGACCTAATTATCAAGTTATAATAGCCATAAAAGAAAAGAAATTGTAAAATAAAACAAAACCTTTGTATGATTAAAGATAACAATTGCATTATAGAAATATTTGAGGAATAGTATTGCAAGTCAGAACAATATACGTAAGTTATTCATACAGTTCTCTGAAACATGGGGCTTGAAAGTCACAATAAATAGCAGTCCTACATATTTAGATGGTTTATATGAAAGGTCATGAAGAAATTACAGAAAATATGGCAGAAGCACATAGTAAAACATTTCTTCTGCAATTTACCCATGACATAATTGGAATACAAAAACACTCAAATTCGTTTCAAACACCGTCTTGTACATACCTTGGCTTTATATTATGAACATAGATTAATGAAGCTAAAACCGTAAATTTACAGGTAATGTATTTGTCCCGTTATAGCATCATTCAACTTCATCTGAGGTCTTTAACGCAATCCTGTTGTGTCACAGGTGATCCTTCTGTGCGCCGTGGCCGCCGCCCACGCCGGCTACCTGGGAGGCTACGCCGCCCCCGCTGTTGCCGTGGCCGCCCCCGCCGTGGCTGTGGCCCACGCCCCCGTGGCCGTGGCGCCCGCCGCCTCCTCCATAGCCAACACGTACAGGATCTCGCAGACGGCTCGCGTCCTGGCCGCCCCCGCCGTCGCTGCAGCCCCCGTGGCCTACGCTGCCCCCGTGGCCTACGCCGCCCCCGCCGTCCACGCCCCTCTGGCCTACGCCGCCCCTGCTGTCGCTGCTCCTCTGCTCAAGGTCCACTAAGATCGACGCCTCTAAGTGACGTGCCAAACCCAGTGGCTCATCTTTATTTATTAAAGATTTCGTAAACCAGCTTCATTACATTTCTGCCTACCTTTCCCTTCCTTCTGCTGTTGGAAGTTTGAGAATCTGGAACTCCTTGTTCTGGTTCTACTGGAGAGCGACGTTCAAACGTACTGAGAAACAATTGATTCAACGATGCATTCATACCTTGCACACAGCTGTATAGTAAATGATTTTTTTAAATGCTGAAGGATAAAATTTCAACGACCTCGGGAAAGATCAGCTTGGATTCAGCAGGAATGTAGGAACACGTGAGGCAATACTGATTCTACAACTTCTAGAAGATACGTTTTATGTTTTGACAACGTTGACTGTAACACTATCTTTGAAATTCTGAAGGCAGCAGCGGTAAGACACAGGGAGCGAAAGGCTCTTTACAACTTGTACAGAAAGCAGACAGCTGCTATAAGAGACAAGGGGCATGAAAGGGAAGCAGTGGTTGAGAAGCGAGTGAGACACGGTTGTAGCTTATCCCCAATATTATTTAATTTGTACATCGACCAAGCAGTAAAGAAGACCGAAGAAAATTCTGGAGCAGGAATTAAAGTCTAGATGAAACAAATAAAAACTTTGATGTTTGCCAATGACATTGTAATTCTGTCAGAGACAGCAAAGGACCTGGAAGAGCAGCTGAACGGATTGGACAGTGTCTTGAAAGGAGGATATAAGTTGAACATAAACAAAAGCAAAACGAAGATAATGGATTCAACTCGAATTAAGTCGGGTGATGCTGAGGGAATTAGATTAGGAAATGAGACACTTAAAGTAGTAAATGAGTTTTGTTATTTGGGGAACAAAATAACTGATGATGGTCGAAGTAGGGAGGATATAAAATTTAGACCGGCAATGGCAAGGAAAGCGTTTCTGAAGAAGAGAAATTTGTTAAAATCGAGTATAGATTTAAGTGTCTGGAAGTCTTCTCTGCCGGCCGGAGTGGCCGTGCGGTTCTAGGCGCTACAATCTGGAGCCGCGTGACCGCTACGGTCGCAGGTTCGAATCTTGCCTCGGGCATGTATGTGTGTGATGTCCTTAGGTTAGTTAGGTTTAAGTAGTTCTAAGTTCTAGGGGACTGATGACCTCAGAAGTTAAGTCCCATAGTGCTCAGAGCCATTTGAAGTCTTCTCTGAATGTGTTTGTATGGAGTATAGCCATGTATAGAAGGAAACATTGAAGTTAAACAGTTTAGACAAGAAGATAACAGAAGCTTTCCAAACGTAGTGCTACAAAAGAATGCTGAAGATTAGATGGGTTGATCACGTAACTAATGAGGAGGAACTGGAGAGGATTGACGGGAAGACAACTCTGTAGCACAACGTCACGAGAAGAAGGGATCGGTTGGTAGGACACATTCTGAGATATCACGGAATCAGAAACTTATTACTGGAGGCAAGTATGATGATGATGCTGATTATGATGATTGGTTTGTGGGTCTTTCAACTGCGTGGTTATCAGCGCCCGTACGAATTCCCAACCTTTGCTCAGTTCAAACTCGCCACTTACATGACTGATGAGGACAACACAAACACCCAGTCATCTCGAGGCAGGTGAAAATCCCTGACCCCGCCGGGAATCAAGGCAAGTATAGGTGGTTGGGGAGTTTCGTAAGTCGTAAAGGGACACCAACACACTAAGAAGATTCAGAAGGATGTAGGTTGCAATAGTTTTTCGGAGATGAAGAGGCTTCAGCAGGATAGAGTAGCGTGGAGAACTTCTGACTGAATACGACCGAAACAACAACAAAATTTCAACTTATGCCGGGATGAAGCTATGTGAAATGAGATATTAATATTGTCAGCGTCTTAACACTTCTTCGTTTTGGAGAAAGCAATGCACATTATGAAGTTTAAATGGAATATTTTTGTCTCTATTGTGATCCCCATAAAAACTTGGGTTGATATTTCCAGGTCTGTTTTCACTTCTGGGGTTATGGTTTACTCACACATAAAATGCAAGACTTTCTTATTCAACAACTTTCTTATACCCGTGTGCTTGGTGAGCACATGACGATTTAGCAGATATTTTTTCAAACCTTGGAAGCTATATTGCTTATATTATCTACCCCCTTCTCAAACATATCAATAAACAGCAGAGGGAGCATTTCAATCTGAAGGTAACTGGTTGCTGTCTTCCTAGCAGATGATGTTTCAATCAAGAGTATTTGAGCAGTCATGAAAGGAAATAAGGTGCATACAGGTCTTGAGCATAAAGTTATACTAGAAGGAAAACCATGCTCTGGTTTTAATGAATATCGCTTTATTGGTGACTGGTATCCACCGAGATTAAAATTTTTAAGTAGACGCAGAAGAATATTATAATACAAACATCTTGCTAGAATGGGCTAACATGTAAAACTTTTTTCCAAGCTATCATTTTTGCCAAGAAAAATTTACATCAAAACCTACTGTACTGATTTCATACATTCCCCGCAGCTTGTATCAACAGCAGTTCCTCTTTTCCGGCATCCTTTACTGAAAAACTCGACGTAGGGAACCTTCTTGCTACGATCCATTGCTGTGTCTAAATGTACTGGTTCAAATGGTTCAAATGGCTCTGAGCACTATGGGACTCAACTGCTGTGGTCATAAGTCCCCTAGAACTTAGAACTACTTAAACCTAACTAACCTAAGGACATCACACACATCCATGCCCGAGGCAGGATTCGAACATGCGACCGTAGCGGTCGTGCGGTTCCAGACTGTAGCGCCTTTAACCGCTCGGCCACTCCGGCCGGCTCTAAATGTACTAACGCCGTAAATTGTACCTTATGTGAAGATGCGTATAGAGCTGTGCGTTTCATAAATTGAAAGAGTACATCCTAGCGGTTTGGGCTCGGTGTTTCGCTGGTTGTTTGGGAAGATGCGTACTTACCTCGTATCTTCTAAAGCTTCTCCCCACCCCCACTGGATTTCCTCTATTCTTAGGTCGCCGCTACAAACATTACTCATTAACAGTGAAATTAAATGCTGATGTTGGAATTGGTACTACGGTCACGACAATGACGTTCCAAGTCCTTACCTTATGAAAAAGGAATGCAACCTTATTCATTCGACCAAGTGAAATAAGGCAACACTTGTGTCTGGTGATATCGGGCACGCTAGCTCAGTGTTTTTCTATGTTGAGGACTTTGATTTCCTGTACTACCATGGACTTTTCCTTGGTCGGAGGTGCACTCCGACTTGTGATGCCAACTGAGAAGTTACTTAAGTGAAAAGTATCGTCTTCAAAGTGTACAAAAGCCATGGTCGGGGGAGGCGCGCTAACCCTTGTTGGAGGACATAAAGCAATCAACAATTAGTAACAGACATTCGCAATTCATAAATTAATGTACTGTTCCCCAGGCCTGATCGTATTACCTGGAGCACCGCAAACATTGAACATGAATTCACTGTCTTTAAATCCGAATATTTTAATCAAATTAATGTTTCCCAAGGGAAATTTATCATTTCTATTACTTTCACTTACTTTAAAATAACTAGTCCTTCTGTTATACTTTATCATGTCATCGATGCTGAGTGGTGACTGTTACTAGACAGAAATTGTTTCCACATGCCTGCCCGAGGCACACTCTCGTTACAGCTTGGCCACCTCCACCTATATTCGTAGCAGTGAGCTAATTAATTTGTTATTCTCTGCAGATTAATTTTTAATAAATGAAACTGCAATTATAAAGCATCAACATCAGCAAAAAAAAAAAAAAAAAAAAAGATTCAAATGGCTCTAAGCACTATGGGGCTTAACATCTGAGGTCATCAGTGCCCTAGACTTAGAACTACTTAAACCTAACTAACCTAAGGACATCAAACACATCCATGCCCGAGGCAGGATTCGAAACTGCGACCGTAGCAGCAACGCGGCCGGCAACATGAGCAAAGGTTTCAGCATTATTACATTGGTTTTCCAGTAACTCAGACGTTAAATGTTACTACTTGACGTAGTGGACCTTGGTGCCATTTCTGATAAAGGAGATCCTCCGATCTGCCTTTGTTCAAGGACAGAGTTCTCTACTCTCAGAGAGCTTTCCCACGCTTCGGGTCCTGGTGTCGATCATCTATTACTTCAGGAGTTGATCATCTGTCCCTCAGCGAGCTCCAACGGCTACAGCAGAGAATACAGTTCTATTTGTACAACATATCACTCCCCGCAGTATGGAATTAGCGCTACGAGTTCCGCCGCAGTTGTTTGATATACATGGCTAGATTAACAGTCTTAAGGTAATGGATAAGAGACATACATACAGTGCTTCACAAAAGAAAAGTGGGACGCCGGGGGAGGGCGTAGGAAACGAAATGAAATTTCACAGGCTGTGAGGGTATATGATATTATTGGAGTGATTACAGAATCGAGTCAAATAAACAAAAAACTTGGTAGCATAAGCCCATTCATCAGTATGACAGTGCATCATTTTAGCCTGGATGGACACACTGACTCAGTTGGGAAGGGTAACATACAGACTTTGTAGCCTCTCCTGAGTCAGGCCGGCCAACAACTGTCGTGACTTTTATTGACCAAGGAAAATCACCAAACAGACGTACGTTTTGAAAAGTTATTATACTTAGACAATCAGTTTTTACGGCATCTCAATAGTGCCATCTTCAGGCCCCATATGCACTTCATGTGTAGCCATTCGAGTGTTTCTTTCGAAAACTTGGCAACAGCAGCGCTGTCAAGTTTTCGAAAGAAACACTCGAATAAGGAATTCACGGCATTCAGGTACTGATGGCTCCAGTATGCAAGTATCGATACATCTAGACTGTCTATACATGAAGTGCGTATGGGACCTGAAGACGGCATTATTGAGATGCCGAAACTGGTTGCCTCAATAAAATAACTTTTCAAAACATACGGTTGTTTGGCGATTTTCCTTGCTGTCCCACATCCACATTGGATCAACAGAGACTGCTGTGACTGGTCCTTAATACCCTGCATACTGGGTCTGGGATGGAGCTGACGTACTGACACATGTTCCACATGGGGAGAACTGCGGATCATGCTGCCGAGGGAATACCTCAGCATCAGGAATACAGTTCACTGAGACACCTGCCACGTGTGGAGTAGCATTGTCTTATTGAAAAATGGTACCTCGATGCTGTTATATGAGAAGTAACACATGAGGACGGAGGATGTCTGTGACGTGGCATTGTGCCAGCCGAGTTCTCTCAATAATCATTTACATACCCGACGAAGGTATGTATGTGTACGAAAACGTGAGCATTTACAAAGACTTCTGTCTCCTTAGCTCCTCTTGTCAGGCAATGTATCTCGAGAGGGAATGGTATCTTGCCTTGGTGTAAAATAAATGATCACACGTGGTCAATGGACCAAAAATGTTAAGTGTTCTCGGATTGAAATATTATGATTATAGAGGGGACAGATGCTTGCCAATCAACATCACTCTTTCATAATACGCTGTAGAAAGCTATAAGATTACTATGTGGCACATCATTTAAATTCCTAGTACAATTACATACAGACGAACGTAGCACTGATTTTTAAATGGAACAAACAGTGTTCGTACTACTGAGTAATGCAGTACACATCATCTGCACTTACACTGAAGTTCAGTTAAAATTAATAACACAACCAGTAACATATCTACGAAACTGCATGCGTCTTCGAAGGAACAGGCACTGCGTCGACTACAGACGTTACGAAATATTCGTACATTAACTGTATTCGCAGTTTCGAATATGGACAACCATCAGCTGTATAACTGATTTACGACAGTTAAAATTTACGCCGGACTGCGACTCGAAGTCTTATGGCGACAGGTCGCCTCACCATTTAACTATCCGAACGTCATTCACTGTCAGACCCAAACTCCAGTATGTCGTCAGCCATGTGTCTACAATCTGTACTCGTATATCCATTATGTATATAACCGTACAGAGGACACATCTTTCTTGAAGGTCGGGAACTGACGCACAGGACCACTTACTACGTATTGCAAAACAAATCGGAAAGCAAGCCTGCGTAAAGACGAACTTCGAGGCCGTCGCTCAGCTGACATAGCTCCTGTGCAGACATGGTCTTCTGGCTGAAGCTTTAAAAAATTAAAAAAGAAATGGTAAGGCTACCACTTGCAATTAACTGGGAACGCTGGCTCACATCCTGGTCCGGCACAAATTTTCACTGTCTTAAATCAATTATACTGCTGATGATTGTCCAAATTAGCAACAGGGATACGTTTAATCTATTATCATAGCTTATTTGTGAAAGTGTCAAGGCATAATTCTCCCGTTCACGTTTCTCAACATCTTCAGCGAAACGCTTACAAAAATAATCAACTCAGGGTGATGTAGGCGAGAAAGTTAAGTCGAGTTTCATGTGAACGAAGGAGACAGCGTCTGTATCTCTAGAAGTCTATCTGGATGCAGAAGTCATGGCTACAAATGCGAGTACAGCACTGATCACGATAGTTTTCTCCGCTTCAAAAACAGATGAAAATGAATTGTATATATTCCAATGGAATGAACAGATTGATGTGGATGAAATTAGTGAACATTCAACGACATGAGATGATACCAGCGCTAAACATGCTCTGCAGCCTGTCGGAACGATATAGGCTGATATAATTTCACGTCATTGAATTGTCATTCATTTCATCCTCGTACATTTATTCACTTCATTTCTCTGCATTGAATTAATATACGTCCCTTGTGGCAGGATAATCACGGCCCTCCACAAGTTCCAATCACGTAGTGGTGATATTTCCAGATACCGCGCGATACGACTTGTGATTTTAGTGTTTGAAAATCATAGAGGGAAACATGAGTGACAACGAAATTTTGAGTTAGGCTTAGAGGCAGGCACATCTAGCTTAATAGTTCAAATGTTCAAATGTGGGTGAAATCTTATGGGACTTAACTGCTAAGGTCATCTGTCCATAAGATTACACACTACTTAACGTAAATTATCCTGAGGACAAACACACACACCCATGACGGGGCAGGACTCGAACCTCCGCCGTAGCTGAATAGTTAATACTGTTAATAGTAAGCAGCAAATCTGGGTTCGAGTCCCGTATTATCGCAAAGTTCAATTTCTCACTGCTTAAAAAGAACTGGATTTTTCTCGGGAACCGATAAGATGTCCTACCTACCATTTTGTCGAAGGTCTTTTAACTATGTTTTAGACAAATGAACCTATACAGGGTGGTCCATTGATAGTGAAGGGGCCTAATATCTCACGAAATAAGCGTCAAACGAGTCAATTGATGTTCCAAAGTACTGCACTGAAAAGGTGTTTGAATGTTGTGCAGGTGTGGTTAAATTTAGTGGAGCTAAACTTATTACTGTTGTTATTTATAGATCCCCAGACTACGATTTCACAACATTTTTGCTAAAGCTAGAGGAGGTTCTTGGTTCACTTTATAGGAAATACAAAAAGTTAGTTATATGTAGTGACTTCAATATTAATTGTATAAGTGATTGTGCAAGGAAAAGGATGCTGGTAGACCTCCTTAATTCATATAATCTTATGCAAACCGTATTCTTTCCAACGAGAGTGCAAGGGAACAGTACAACAACCATAGACAATATTTTTGTTCATTCGTCATTATTAGAAGGGCATTATGTTAGCAAAAAGGTGAATGGCCTTTCAGATCATGGTGCACAAATTTTAAGTCTAAAAGATTTTTGTGCTGCAACACATGTTAAATATAGTTACCAACTTTTTAGGAAAGCTGATCCAGTTGCTGTACAGACTTTTGTAAACCTTATCAAGGAACAAGAGTGGCAAGATGTTTATAGTGCTGATACAGTAGACGATAAATATAATGCTTTCCTCAAGACTTTTCTCGTGCTCTTTGAAAGTTGCTTTCCGTTAGAACGTTCAAAACAGGGTACTAGCACAAACAGGCAGCCTGGGTGGCTGACTAAAGGGATAACAATATCTTGTAGAACAAAGTGGCAATTATACCAAAACGTTAGAAACAGTCAAAACCTAAATGCAGCAGCCCATTACAAACAGTATTGTAAGGTGCTTAAAAAAGTTATTAGGAAGGCAAAAAGTATGTGGTATGCAGATAGAATAGCTAAGTCTCAGGATAAAATTAAAACCATATGGTCAGTCGTAAAGGAAGTGGTTGGTCTGCAGAGACTGGTCGAGAATATAGAATCAGTGCGTAGTGGGGATGTCCGTGTTACTGATAAGTCGCATGTATGTACAGTACTTAATAATCACTTTCTGAATATAGCAGGTGAACTAAATAGAAACCTAGTCCCAACAGGGAATCATATAGCGCTCTTAGAAAAAAGTGTTCCGAGACTGTTACCTGAAATGTCCTCCATGATACTGACAAGAGGGAGATTGAGTTAATAATTAAATCTCTAAAGACCAAGAACTCTCATGGATATGACGGGGTATCTAGCAGAATACTGAAGTATTGTTCCACGTATGTTAGCTCAGTACTTAGCCATATCTGTAACTTTTCCTTTAGGAGTGGTCGGTTTCCTGACCGATTAAAGTACTCGGTAGTGAAGCCACTTTATAAAAAAGGAGACAGGGATAATGTTGACAATTATAGACCTATTTCTATGCCATCGGTGTTTGCTAAAGTTATCGAGAGGGTTGTATATACAAGGTTACTGCAGCATTTAAATTCACATAATTTGCTGTCAAATGTACAGTTTGGTTTTAGAAATGGCTTAACAACTGAAAATGCTATATTCTCTTTTCTCTGTTAGGTTTTGGACGGATTAAATAAAAGGTTGCGAACGTTAGGTGTTTTCTTTGATTTAAGGCTTTTGACTGTGTTGACCACAAAATATTACTGCAGAAGTTGGAACATTATGGAGTAAGGGGAGTAGCTTACAATTGGTTCGCCTCCTACTTTAAGAACAGAAAGCAGAAGGTAATCCTCTGCAATATTGAGAGTGGTAATAATGTTCAGTCCCAATGGGGCACTGTTAAATGGGGCGTTCCCCAAGGGTCGGTGCTGGGGCCACTGCTGTTTCTTATTTATGTAAATGATATGCCTTCTAGTATTACAGGTGATTCAAAAATATTTCTGTTTGCTGATGACACCACTTTGGTAGTGAAGGATCTTGTGTGTAATATTGAAACATTATCAAATAATGTAGTTCATGATATAAGTTCGTGGCCTGTGGAAAATAATTTGATGCTAAATCACAGTAAGACTCAGTTTTTACAGTTTCTAACCCACAATTCAACAAGAACTGACATTTTAATCAGACAGAATGGGCATGTTATAAGCGAGACGGAACAGTTCAAGTTCCTAGGCGTACAGATAGATAGTAAGCTGTTGTGGAAAGCCCATGTTCAGGATCTTGTTCAGAAACTAAATGCCGCTTTATTTACCATTAGAACAGTATCTGAAATAAGTGACATTTCAACACGAAAAGTAGTATACTTCGCATATTTTCATACGCTTATGTCATATGTTATTATTTTTTGGGGTAATTCTTCTGATTCAAAAAGGGTATTTTTGGCTCAAAAACGGGCTGTTCGAGCTATGTATGGTGTAAGTTCGAAAACCTCTTGTCGACCCCTATTCAATAGTCTGGGAATTTTGACATTGCCCGCACAGTATGTATTTTCTTTAATGTCGTTTGTTGTCCGCAATACTAGCTTATTCCCAAGAGTTAGCAGCTTTCACTCAGTTAATACTAGGCAGAAATCAAATCTGCATGTGGAATGCACTTCCTTGACTCTTGTGCAGAGAGGAGTGCAGTATTCTGCTGCATCCATTTTCAATAAGCTACCACAAGAACTCAAAAATCTTAGCAGTAGCCCAAACACTTTTAAGTCTAAACTGAAGAATTTCCTCATGGCTCACTCCTTCTATTCTGTCGAGGAGCTCCTGGAAGAGCTAAAAAATTAAGCAAATTCCAGTGTTACATTCTTGATTTTCTTTATTTAAACTAACGACTTGTCGCCTGAATATGTTTCTTATATTTCATTTTATCTGTTTCTACAATCGTGTTATAATTTCATGTATTGACTCGTTCCATGACCATGGAGACTTCTCCTAAATGTGGTCCCACGGAACAATAAATAAATAAATAAATAAATAAAAAACTACAAAGAACGAAACTCGTCTAGCTTGATGGGGGAAACCAGATGGCGCCATGGTTGGCCCGCTAGATGGCGCTGCCACAGGTCAGCGGATATCAACTGCGTTTTTTTTAAAAATAGGAACCCCATTTTTTATAGTACGTAAAGAAATATGAATGTTTCAGTAGGACCACTTTTTTCGCTTTGTGATAGATGGCCCTGTAATACTCACAAACGTATAAGTACGTGGTATCACGTAACATTCCGTCAGTGCGGACGGTATTTACTTCGTGATTCATTACCCGTGTTAAAATGGACCGTTTACCAATTGCGGAAAAGGTCGATATCGTGTTGATGTATGGCTATTGTGATCAAAACGCCCAGCGGGCGTGTGCTATGTATGCTGCTCGGTATCCTGGACGACATCATCCGAGTGTCCGCACCGTTCGCCGGATAGTTACGTTATTTAAGGAAACAGGAAGTAGTCAGCCACATTTGAAACGTCAACCACGACCTGCAACAAATCATGATACCCAAGTAAGTGTTATAGCTGCTGTCGCGGCTAATCCGCACATCAGTAGCAGACAAATTGCACGAGAATCGGGAATCTCAAAAACGTCGGTGTCGAGAATGCTACATCAACATCGATTGCACCCGTACCATATTTCTATGCACCAGGAATTGCATGGCGACGACTTTGAACGTCGTGTACAGTTCTGCCACTGGGCACAAGAGAAATTACGGGACGATGACAGATCTTTTGCGCGCGTTCTATTTAGCGACGGAGCGTCATTCATCAACAGCGGTAACGTAACCCGGCATAATATGCACTATTGGGCAACGGAAAATCCACGATGGCTGCGACAAGTAGAATATCAGCGACCTTGGCGGGTTAATGTATGGTGCGGCATTATGGGAGAAAGCATAATTGACCCCCATTTTATCGATGGCAATCTAAATGGTGCACTGTATGCTGATTTCCTACGTAAAGTTCTACCGATATTACTACAAGATGTTTCACCGCATGACAGAATGGCTATGTACTTCCAACATGATGGATGTGCGGCACATAGCTCGCGTGCGGTTGAAGCGATATTGAATAGCATATTTCATGACAGGTGGATTGGTCGTCGAAGCACCATACCATGACCCGCACGTTCACCGGATCTGACATCCACGGATTTCTTTCTGTGCGGAAATTTGAAGGACATTTGCCATCGTGATCCACCGACAACGACTGACAACATACGTCAGCGCATTGTCAATGCACGTGCGAACATTATGGAAGGCGAACTACTCGCTGTTGAGAGGAATGTCGTTACACGTATTGCCAAATTCATTGAGGTTGACGGACATCATTTTGAGCATTTATTGCATTAATGTGGTATTTATAGGTAATCACGCTGTAACAGCATGCGTTCTCTGAAATGATAGGTTCACAAAGGTACATGTATCACACTGGAATAACCGAAATAAAATGTACAGACGTACCAACGTTCTGTATTTTAATTAGAAAACCTACCTGTTACCAACTGTGCGTCTAAAATTGTGAGCCATATGTTTGTGAAAATTACAGCGCTATGTATCACAAAGTGAAAAAAGTGTTCCAACTAAAACATTCATATTTCTTTACGTACTACACGAATATGTGTATGGGGGTTCCTATTTAAAAAAGTAGCACTATCTTGACCTATGGCAGCGCCATCTAGCGGGCCAACCATGGCGCCATCTGGTTTCCCCCTTCAAGCTAGACAAGTTTCGTTCTTTGCAGGTTTTTCGTTTGACGCTTATTTCGTGAAATATTTGGCCTGGTCACGATCAATGGACCACCCTGTACATCGGTAGTTTGCAGATAAATTTTGACAAAATATCACAATGAAGCAAAGATTAGCAATCAGTTCCTAAGATAGAAAAATGTAATGCTGAGCACCGTAATATCACACCTCACGGTGCCTATGACATAACGCAACCAGCTTAGTTTCGTGGTTTTTTAAACATCATTTTCCATCGCTATTCTTTTTGGTCCGTATCTTTGGTTACCAACTAGGAGGTCACTTGAGGAAAATATATCTTGTGCGGGGTCGTTTTCACTTGTCGCGGAGGAAAGAAGAAAAATTAGTGAAAAGTTTCTCTCTGACACTCGAATCACGAGGATGCAAATTCAGAAGCGCTCTCATGTTTTTCAGCGTCGAAATATAAATGTCAACTGGAAGTAATGCTTTCAGAGCGTTAAGTTTTATCTGATTAACTAAATTTTATGGTAATTCATACTGAATATTGAAAGATTCACCAATTTTTCTTAATTCTATGTTTTTTTATAGCTGAAACCTTTTATTTCAAATTAAGATAAAAGCAGTAATATCTGAGCTCAGTAAATTGATGTGATGATTTATTGTTAACCAAGAGTTACTTTCATATAAGAATTACCATTGTACCAAATTTGCTTAAGAAGAGAGGGAAGAAAGAAAACTACTCTAAGAAATAAACGTTACTGTTGGAAAAAAATATTTCTTTTCTGGGTAACCCGCCCTTTGCTATCCGGGACCATTTCAGTATATTTAATAATCTTGTAGTACTTCTGGAAAACAAAGCACTAACTTATCACAAGTACTGGTAGTCATGTTATGCAAATATTTTGCAGGGAGAACGTATATGAATATTATGTGGAACGATCACATTGGCTCAGCTGTAGATGAAACTAATGCCAGTTTATGATTAATCCGTAAGACCAAGTAAATATTCATCATCCACCATAGCACAGGGGGCTTAGCATACCTGTGTGATGGCGCTTGGTTTGGTTGTACCCAGACTGAAACCAGGTAGTGGAAGATTAGAGATGGTTTCGAAAAGCAAATAATCCCCGAGCCATGTGCCAGTGTTTTGATTAAATTACAAACCTCTGTGCAGTGTCTCCTGGAGTGGGTGCATGTAATGCTGTTGATAATAAACTGTCCATCGATGGAGACATTAAGCTCTGGTGTCATCTTGATGCTGTTCGAGAGGATGGCTATGTGCTGGCTACGAGTTTTACCCTATCTTTGAAGCCACTTTATTTTCCGACTGTGACTGTCTCAAAAATAATGTAAAAATTTTTAACTACAGCTGCCAGTCACAAACTTTGTTAACTAATGTATTATTTATTTATTGTGCGCCATGTTTCGAGGGTATATCTCATCATCAGGCTATATGGCATTACAAAAACAGTGTCTCACAATAGGATCATGCTGACGTTAAACAATTTTTCTCATAAATGCTGTGCTTATCCTCTGGAAGAAAAGAGAACCTAGTAAGAGGTGGTGTCACTTTGTAAGCTGGACAGATGTTTGCATGAAAGTGTTTTATAACAGTCACTCACTTTGTTTTATGGCGTGGCAGTCTCGTTGTGATGAGCTGAGGTGTTTCCATTTCTGTGGATCTCTTGGCTTTCTAGATCACCGTTGACAGTTTTTCACAAATGTATCAGTAACTTGGAAACACGATCACAAAAACAAATCTGTAGTGCAGTGGAGAAGATGGTGGTCAAAATACAGCTGGTTTCGATTTGACTATCGATTTGGCGATCTATGTGGTGTCTTCTACACGTCTTGTTATTGTATTACAGATGTAGGTTGACGAAATACATTACAAATTAGCACCTGTTAAATATTATGGTATAAATGATTATATGAAAACTATTTATTTGACACTTTTCTAAGATATTGCTGGGGCTAGAATCACATGACTGTGAAGTTATGTATCTTTTATTCTAAGAGTAATGTAGTGAAATTGGAAAAGAAATGTGAATTTTGGAAGACTGTCATTTCATTCTGGCAGTTCTACCGCTCGAAAATGTTTTTGATGTATTATTTCTATCTATGTCACAATCTTCTATTTAAACTTGGTTTACAACTCGTATACTTAAGCTTAACCCGGTTCTGTCTGCGTTATCTGAACCTGCTTGTAATTACCCTGTTAGTAACGGCAGTTATTCCTGGAAATAGTTCCGCAACCTTCTGTTTCACTTTTCTAATCCCTGTTACATCGACTCCTCTGCTAACTCTATATTCAGAATCAATTTGAATTCTCATGTTTAGCTCTTATGGAATGTGCTTCATAAAGAGACGAATAACCTGAAGTTTCGCTATGTTTAGTTTTTATCAATTATACAGTCTTCACTTTTGTGCACTGTAACTAGTAAACTACGATAACTAGTTTCGGTTGCTATCTACACCCATCTTCAGATCGCTCAAAATGTAATAAGGCAGTGACTATCCACTGGAAAACATCATTAGCTGCAACTATCCGATGACATGTATTCGTAAATACGAAGAGAATTACAGTACGTTGTATATAGCTGTGAGGTTTGTAGATCGTGCAGCATGACGGTAATAACGAATGAAAGTTGCCAGTTGCGTGGGTAAAAGTTGCATCAAAAGCTCGTAAATTGCAGTTGTATAGCAGGCATTATACTGAGAACAGTATATGCTACGATTCCAAAAATTGTCAGTTCTTCCGTAGCCTGGAGTACAGAAGAATGAGTCTTTGTTGCGTATGAAGTACTTATTTTTATGGACATAGGTTAAAGAATTAATAAAAATGCCATAAGCACACCATCGTGACAAGACATGTCAAATATAATAAATTTAGGAGATTACTGTTGCAAATTACGATGACAGTTTCGAATATCGTCTGACACTACAGTATTTTTGCTTCAAAGTATCAAATGGCATTAACTATAAATGATTTATACTTTTTTGTAGAAAATTTTGATGTACAGCTCTTCAACACGTTTAAATTTAAATTACCTAACTCTTAAACAAACGGTCCTATGAAACCTACGATAGAATGGAGTGTGGCTAAAGTTATTGGTAATTCTTTAGGTGTACTCTTATTTCTTTATGAAGCTCGTAGTATGTAGTAATTTGTTAGTCGGAATGAATACTTGTATGCTTCCCATCTATGTATAAGGTTCCGAACATGAACTATCTACCACAGAATCACTGAAGCACAAACAAAATTTTAACGGTATACAGAAATACTTATGAGGGCTTCAATCGTCCCCTAGACTCTTATTCATATACTTAATACGAATGACAATAACAACGACAGTGAGGCGTCTTCGATTGCAAATACAATGATACCGTTTCTACAAATCAACAGTCTATAGCACTGATGTTTCAAAGCCACTAGAAACGAGTACTAATTACTGAATTGCCTGCGTTCTTTGCAACTGTTGTTCCTTATCCCATTTCGGGACCATATTTGTAACAATCTAATGGCCAACACATAACTTTAGTCGAAAGTTTACCTATTCATGCGTTGTACATAACTGTAGCTCAGCTAATTTGGAAGAATATTATGTACCGTTGTAAAAATTTCCCGTTGCTGATAATGGTACCTCAGTTTATGGTTGGTTCATTTAATTCAAACAGATCGCAGATACGCAACTATGTTCTCTTACAGCCCTTGTTTTTATGCAATCTGCGTTAACGAACCACTATGCTCTGGCGTAACAACAAATCGATACACCGAATGAGCTTTCACACGACACATAACGGCGAGCTGCAGCAGGGACCGCAAGCAGTAGAGCAATTGCTGAAAGACTTCCTCAGAGGCTTCAGGCAGGGAGGAGATGAGAAGGGAGGCTGTTGTGTAACAAAAAAGGTAAATTACCCGCTGGAAACAGGAATGAGTTCAAGAAGAGACTGTTTTGTAATCTCCTGAGGAACAACCACCAAGTGTGAGCGAGCACCTGGAGGGCAGATGAACGCGTGATACGAATTACATGCTCTTCACCCGAGGCAGTGGATGTTAACACTACAGCTTCCACGCCTAGGGTTAGGTAAATGCATTTAATTTGATTCCCTGGTAAATTCGTGGCATGTAGTTGGCCGTTGGAACAGGCGACATTTCCGGGAAGAGCTTAGGAGTGTTTCACAGGGACTGCTCCATGTGACTGCCTCGATGTTCGTTGCGCAAGGTGTATCTGCGACACATGCTTTCATACACACGGTACACAAGCCCAAGTGCGCGTCTGTGGAGCCTTCCGCCAGCACTCATAACCGCTAATGTACCACATTATCTGAGACGTTTAGCAGGACGAAAATGATATGTGAACGGGCCCTCCTCTCATTTTGTGTGCGTACCGTGAAGCGGAGATTTGAAAGCGATTGGATCCTCAAAGTTATTTTGTATCCAGACGGTAAATTTCTGAACATGGGTTTCTCATCAAAATTTTACCTACGATGTCCCCACTACAAGTAGATGCCAGTAATGGGGTTCGTAAAATATCCTGTATACTCCGCAAGCAACAGTGTTGAGCCTGGTGGAGGGAACTTTATACCAATATTATAGATTTTTTCTGTTATTTTCCATTGATACCTAGCGAGGTAGCGCAGAGCTTAACACTGTGAACTCTCATTCAGAACGACGGCCGTTCAAATTCTGTTCTGATCACCCAAATTCAGGTTTTTCATTATTTACCCAAATTACTTATAGCAAATGTTGGGATGGTTCGCCGGCCGAAGTGGCCGTGCGGTTCTAGGCGCTGCAGTCTGGAACCGCGTGACCGCTACGGTCGCTGGTTCGAATCCTGCGTCGGGCATGGATGTGTGTCATGTCCTTAGGTTAGTTAGGTTTAACTAGTTCTAAGTTCTAGGGGACTAATGACCTCAGAAGTTTAGTCCCATAGTGCTCAGAGCCATTTGAACCATTTTTTTTTTTTTTGGTCCTTCTGAAAGAACACGAACAATTTCGTTTCTCATACATAAAACCACCCGGGCTTGTGCTCCGTCTCTAATGACCTCTTATCGAGATGACGTTAAATTCTAATCTTCCATCTTCCTTACTCTGTCATGTATTGGGCGAAGGAGAAACGACGTTTTATACAACAAGACAATAGATCTGTTCGGCGTATGTTGTCTTGCCTATTTGATGAGGACTGCAACTCTGGGACAATATTATGCAATTCGTCACACGTTTTCCATTCGATTCGCCCTACAAATGCATTACATTTCCCCAGAACCTTCCAACAAATCTACATATTCCATTTGTCTTCCCTAGAAGTGAAAGATCTATTCATTTCATATCGCCTCTGTCCACCTTCACAGAGAGCCACCATTCATTAGCCAAACGAAAACTTCGTCCAAGTCTTCCATTTCCTTTCAGTCATGTAACGGCATAAGTTTCCTGTAGAGAACAACATCGTCAACCTACAGTCTTATATTGTTGCTGAACCTTTCTGTTAAATTGTTTAAGCATATTGAGAACATTAAAAGTCTTATTATTCTAGCAGCAGTTTTTCGTAGGTCTTTGGAGCAACGACAGGTACTTGGCGACTGGAGAAAAGTGCAGGTCATACTCGTTTTCAGCAAGCGTCATAGGACAGATGTTCACAATTATACAAATGATCTAGTAGAAAGCGCCGCAAGTTCTTTAGGATTGTTCGCAGATGAGTTGTCTGTCAGAAAGTAGCAATGCCAGAAGACAGTATCGAATTGCACAGTGACCTGCAGAGCACTGACGAATGCTTAGGCGCTGACAGATGACCCTGAACGTAAAAAAATGTAGTATATTGTCAACACTTTAGGAAAGAAATCCAATACTGTACGGCTACAGTATTGATGAAAAATTGATGTAAACAATATCTACAGTAAAATTTCTAGGAGTGATTATCCAGAACGACTTTAAGTGGAATGCTCCCATAAAACAAACAGTAACAAAAGCACATGCCAGGCTGAGGATGAGCCTTAACGAAATGTAATTATCCACGAAGAAAGTTCGATAAATTCTTGAGTATTATTCATCAGTTTGGGATGCTTACAAAATAGCATTGTTTCGAGAGGTGTAGAAGATAAAACGAGGGGCGCCACGTTTCGTCAGCGGATCGGTTTAGTCGGCACGAGAGCGTTACAGAAATGCTAAACACGTTCTAGTGGCACACTTTGCAAAACAGGCCTTGTGCATTACAATTGAAATATCGAGACAGCACTTTTTGGGAAGAGTCGGAAAACATATAAGTTCCTTCCACATACATCTATCCAAAAGACCAAGACGAAAAAGAACGAGAAATCACAGCTAATACAAAGGCTTACCAACACTCATTCTTCCCACGTACCATTCGTGAATGGAATGCGGAAGGGGGAATCTATTAGTGATACTAGGAGTCCCGTTATTTCGCCTCACTTACACTATGTCGGCGATTGCTGCGCAAAAAATTTCTCCACTTACGCGTACACCACCATTACTCTACCACGCAAACATATGAGTTACACTCGTCTGGTATGAGACGTTCCCTGGAGGGGGGTGGGGGGGGGGGGTCCACTGGGGGTCGAACCGCACAATAACCCTGTGTTCGGTGTGGGGCGGCAGAGAGGTGAAGTGGACTGCGATAGTCGTGGGGTTGTGGACCACTGCGGCTGCAGCGGGGACGGAGCCTCTCCGTCGTTTCTAGGTCCCCGGTTAACATACAACATACCAGAAGTACCCTCCCACACAAACTGTTAGATTGAGGTACATGATGTAGATTACACTGCCTTGGGGGACACCTGATGTTTCATTCTTTTCTGGGGCACATTCGCCATCCAATATAACGTACTGAGTTCTGTTAGTCAAACATCCATCTTGCTATGCCAATATTAGCGTATATTATTCTTTCGCCCACAGCTCATACTAGTTTTATGGATCAAACGTAATCTGAAACTTAGGTCTTATAATCCAAGGCAGTCTCCTTAATAGGTTCTATGTATAAAGCAGAATGTATATGTGTACATCTGTATGAAAGAGAGCGGAGAAAATGGACAAAGAGAGGGAGAGAAGGAGATGAAGAAACAGAGAGGGTGTGAAGAAAGAGATTGACAGGTAGAGGTGGGAGGATGAGGTGGACACAGAGAAGGGAAGGAGAACGTGTGTTCAGTACCTGTATAGAACTCATCAGCGGATGAAACCGCGCAGAAAAGGCATGCAAATAAATAAATTTCACACCATTAGCTCTTTGCTGACTGGTCCTGTTCTCAGTCCATCTTGAAAATTGATGCTTTGGCAGCAGGAGTGGCGTAACACAGAGGTCCATCAACAGCAGTGGGACAGGTGTGTACTAGGCGTGAAAGTAATACAGCAATTATTCTCCAGTATTTGGTGACCAGAATGCCCATACTGAATGAAACCTCTATTAATGTCTTTGTGTAGCTGGTTTCTGCTGTATGGTCCTCGATTTTTATAAGGTTATGATCAACAGTGACTTAATACGACTTAACTACGATTTAGAATGACTGTATTGTAGAATTGGAACGCAGTGATAGAAGGAAGGAATGACGAAACATAAATTGCATGTACTCTGTTTGTGATGTCTTTATTAAATAAAGATGATTCATTATGTGTGGAATATCATTGACACAGCCCCTTCTCACTCAGTGCACTTTGAGGAAGGGAGCAGCGAGAGCAGGGGCGGCGTAGGCCACAGGCGCGTGGATGGCGGGGGCGGCGTAGGCCACGGGCGCGGCGGCGATGGCGGGGGCGGCCAGGAGGCGGGCGGTCTGCGACACGCGGTACGTGTTGGCGTACGAGGAGGCGGCGGGCGCCACGGCCACGGGGGCGTGGGCGACGGCGACTGCGGGGGCGGCCACGGCGGGCGCCACGGCGATGGCGGGGGCGGCGTAGCCTCCCAGGTAGCCGGCGTGGGCGGCGGCCACGGCGCACATCAGGATCACCTGCAACAGGAAAGGACCATCGTCTATGTATTGAAATTGCTAATCTCTCAATTAGGTCCTGGTGAGGAAGTAAGAGGACTAATTTTAGTTTGCTATTACGTCACTGCAATTAGTGTGATTTCACTACAAAGCTTTGACTGGAAACGAGCTGAATTTTTCCTATAGTTCTTTGGGAAATTTCTGTTTAACACAGCCCACAAATAACATGTAGCCACATGTTCTTGTCCAACAGCAGTTGTATTAATTAATATCACCATCTCGTTGACAGGGTGTAAAGCTTTAATAAAAGAAAAGAAAGTACTAGGTCCAACAGCAGTTTTATTAATTAATATGACCATCTCGATGACAGGGCGTAACACTTAAATAAAATAAAAGAAAGTAGTATGATGATCAAATTCACTGGCAGATTAAAACCGTGTGCCAGACCTAGACTCGAACTCAGGAACTTTGCTTTTCACGGGCAAGTACTCTATCGACGTTTTGTTTCATTTTGTTCGGTATTGTTCGTTGCGTTTGGTATGGGCGGACATCACAAGACATCCGTTGAAATTGATCTTCGATTCCTTTACTCTATTATTTATAACAGAGGGTGAGCAGCCCTCTGACCGAACACGCTGAGGTACCGTGCCGACAAAATTAAGTATATGTATAAAGATCAGATCTATACTATGGTGATAGACAACCAATCTATGTGTACGTTATAATGATTTGTCGGGGGGTCTACTATCAAACTCCACGCATATTTAGCTGTGGTGTTAGCGAATCCTCCCATTTGCTGCCACACAGATTGTTAACCAAAAATTGAGTTGTACGAGGGAGTGTTGAGCACGGCCCGTTTGGTTTACAGTCCAACACCGTAGCCACTTAACCACGACGCCGCCAGTAGACTGAGTTAACACAAGCACGACTCATGACCTATCCTCACAGTTTCAGTACGATGATCAGTTTGCCACTGAACTTTAGTATGCAAAATAATCGTCATTATTCAGGAAGTCTCATACAAATCGAATGATTTCACAGGCCAGTCCATGTAACAAAATATGGAGGCCCTTATGAGTCTCATGTGCAGTTGCGTTTACAATCTCCAAGCATCCGATGTTTATTCGTATCTAACCAAGGAGTTATACACTACGCTTGCTTGTCTTTTTCTTTAATTTTCCCTTTTTTTACAACTCTTCAAGTGTTTTTTCTACTAGGTGACGTTTATATTCATATTCTTTCTTATCTGGGCTAGACATTCCAAATTAAGAGTTCAGTATCATATTTCAATTACCTTAGAGCATAAAATCTTACTTGAAATGAACTTCTATTAATATAAAGCGAGATTAGAATCTTTCGAGGAAAATCGACCTATAAATGAGGAAATTACCTTACTCAAGTATGAAAACCGACATCATGTTATCGCCGGCCGGTGTGGCCGAGCAGTTCTAGGCTCGTCAATCTGGAACGACCCGACCGCTGCTGTCGCAGGTTCGAATCCTGCCTCGAGCAGGGAAGTATGTGACGTCCTTAGGTTAGTTAGGTTTAAGTAGTTCTAAGTTCTATGGAACTGATGACCTCAGATGTTAAGTCCCATAGCGCTTAGAGCCATTTGAACCATTTGATATCATATTATCATTGTTATTAATACACTCCTGGAAATGGAAAAAAGAACACATTGAAAACCGGTGTGTCAGACCCACCATACTTGCTCCGGACACTGCGAGAGGGCTGTACAAGCAATGATCACACGCACGGCACAGCGGACACACCAGGAACCGCGGTGTTGGCCGTCGAATGGCGCTAGCTGCGCAGTATTTGTGCACCGCCGCCGTCAGTGTCAGCCAGTTTGCCGTGGCATACGGAGCTCCATCGTAGTCTTTAACACCGGTAGCATGCCGCGACAGCGTGGACGTGAACCGTATGTGCAGTTGACGGACTTTGAGCGAGGGCGTATAGTGGGCATGCGGGAGGCCGGGTGGACGTACCGCCGAATTGCTCAACACGTGGGGCGTGAGGTCTCCACAGTACATCGATGTTGTCGCCAGTGGTCGGCGGAAGGTGCACGTGCCCGTCGACCTGGGACCGGACCGCAGCGACGCACGGATGCACGCCAAGACCGTAGGATCCTACGCAGTGCCGTAGGGGACCGCACCGCCACTTCCCAGCAAATTAGGGACACTGTTGCTCCTGGGGTATCGGCGAGGACCATTCGCAACCGTCTCCATGAAGCTGGGCTACGGTCCCGCACACCGTTAGGCCGTCTTCCGCTCACGCCCCAACATCGTGCAGCCCGCCTCCAGTGGTGTCGCGACAGGCGTGAATGGAGGGACGAATGGAGACGTGTCGTCTTCAGCGATGAGAGTCGCTTCTGCCTTGGTGCCAATGATGGTCGTATGCGTGTTTGGCGCCGTGCAGGTGAGCGCCACAATCAGGACTGCATACGACCGAGGCACACAGGGCCAACACCCGGCATCATGGTGTGGGGAGCGATCTCCTATACTGGCCGTACACCACTGGTGATCGTCGAGGGGACACTGAATAGTGCACGGTACATCCAAACCGTCATCGAACCCATCGTTCTACCATTCCTAGACTGGCAAGGGAACTTGCTGTTCCAACAGGACAATGCACGTCCGCATGTATCCCGTGCCACCCAACGTGCTCTAGAAGGTGTAAGTCAACTACCCTGGCCAACAAGATCTCCGGATCTGTTCCCCATTGAGCATGTTTGGGACTGGATGAAGCGTCGTCTCACGCGGTCTGCACGTCCAGCACGAACGCTGGTCCAACTGAGGCGCCAGGTGGAAATGGCATGGCAAGCCGTTCCACAGGACTACATCCAGCATCTCTACGATCGTCTCCATGGGAGAATAGCAGCCTGCATTGCTGCGAAAGGTGGATATACACTGTACTAGTGCCGACATTGTGCATGCTCTGTTGCCTGTGTCTATGTGCCTGTGGGTCTGTCAGTGTGATCATGTGATGTATCTGACCCCAGGAATGTGTCAATAAAGTTTCCCCTTCCTGGGACAATGAATTCACGGTGTTCTTATTTCAATTTCCAGGAGTGTATGTTCAGAAACAGAAAACTGAGCACAATGACTTTAATGAGTCTACGGTATTGGCAAATGATTACAAATGATTACCTTGGTACTGTAACAAAACTTCAAACATTAAGAAGAGAATGCAGTACAATAGTGAGGATCTTACAAGTTGAGAAACATTTGTGTTTTCCGTTATACCATTCTTCCACTAGAGCTTTACCCGCTGTCAACTCCTCTTGCCTTTCGAAAGCCACGTTTCCTTTCCTTCAAACGGAAGCACTAATTGGCAAATTGTACCAGCTATACTATGCCAGACACGTGTTAATTAACCAAAACATGAAATACTCGTACATAACCCTGTACCCTACTATCGTGTATCTGAAACTCTCTGATACGTTACCAGGATGAACTTCTGAGGTCACTTAACGTCTGCAGGAAATCTGCTGTACATCGTCATTACCATAATATTTTGTAAAAATGAACCTAACCGCGTGTCTCTAAACAGATTGTAACATAAAAATGAAAAACATAAATAAGCAGGAATATTAATGTTTGCGGATTCATATAACGTACACCAGAATTGTGCTTGGATCTTATGTACCATTCGTCAATGGCGGACATAAAACAATAAATGTCCACAATTTCAACTATTCACGGAAATTAGTTTTTTTCAGTACAGTATGTTTTCTTGGCAAAGAGTAGTCTACTAATATTATACAAATGCCTTAATTTGCGAGAGAAATTTCTTATAATGTGCGTCTGGAGCACAGCATTGTGTGCTAGTGCATCATGGACTGCGGGAAAACCAGAAAAGATGAGAAGCGAAGCATCCGAGAAGTGGTGCTACAGAAGAATGTTGAATATTAAGTGGACTGATAAGGTAAGAAATGAGAAGGTTCCCCGCAGAATCGATGAGGAAAGGAGTACATGGAAAACACTGACAAGAATAAGGGACAGCATGATAGGACATCTCTTAAGACTTCAGTGGATAAGTGCCCTGGTAACAGAGGGAGCTGTAGAGGGTAAGAACTGTAGAGCAAGACAGAGATTTGAATGTATCCAGCAAATAATTGAGGATGTAAATTGCAATTGCTACTCTGAGATGGTATTAAAGGGTCGATACCGGACAGGGATTCGTGGCGGGCTGCATAAAACCAGTGAGAAGGCTGACGACTCAAAAAATAAAAGAAATTAAAAATTAAAAAAGAAACTCATTTTGCTATTGAAAAAGAATACGGCGACAGTGCAGACAGTGCACGATGCACACTAATTACATTCCATTACACAAGCCGAAGTACTGAGTTGCATAAGAGTGCATGAATGTAGGTAACCACCTGCTACTCAGTACTTGCTGTCTTAGACTTTTAATAACCAGTACTACCAAATTAAAAAAATTCCAACACGTTATTGCCTGTATGTTAAAATCAAAGTTTTACTTCACACGAATACCGTACATGCGTACGGTGGTCTCGCCTGTATTTGACTTCAGGTGGTGGGCATAGCCACGTACTCACCAGCTTGTACATGATGTGAGAGGTCTGCTGTCTACAAACAACTGATGTGGAGTAGAATCGCCGTGAGCTTATATAGTAGTGGCTCCCGTTCTCGCAGTTCTGTCGTCTCGTTTGCAATCTGGACCGGTAGCGCGTTACGCCAGTGCGTTCTTGATCCCATTCGCTATCCGCCAGCAATCGAGAGCCAAATACCCTACTTTTTATTACAACTGGCTGCACAACAGCTAACTACTTAACACTGAATTCTACCTCTATATCCAGTTCCCAAATTCCCTGATTCAACGGGCGTTGTGATCACGCACAAAAATATCAGCAGACGAGACAAGCAAATATGACTAGGAAGGCCCGTTCGTCTTCTCAGGTTCGCTGTCCCTGGAATTTTATTTCAAGGAGAATGATATGTCCTCTTGCTGTGTAAGCAGAAAAGCTTTCTGTAAGTTTATTCCGAGCTCCTGACGATGTTACGGAGTGTCCTTCCATTTGACTGCTATGACCGCCTGATTCTAATTCTATGTTCATCGTCCTCATATTCAATCACTTTTGTCGTTTCTCGTCAATGCTTCTGTACCATCCAGGAACGTGCAGGAATAAATCAATATTGTGCATATCTTGCCTACTGACTTTATATGATGAAACAAATAATATCTTAAAACAACCACTCAATGCTCCAAATCATGTGATTTATTGACGCCATATTGATATTAGGAACTGTATAACTTCAGTGCACTTCATTTTACGGGGTATACATCATCTTATAAATATCGAAATAAAATACCGCTTAAGATGGGATCCTACCCAGTATTAAATGGCTGGCTCTGAGCCCTATGGGACTTAACTTCTGAGGTCATCAGTTCCCTAGAACTTAGAACTACTTAAACCTAACCAACCTAATGACATCACACACATCCATGCCCGAGGCAGGATTCGAACCTGCAACCGTAGTGGTCGCGCGGTTCCAGACTGTAGCGCCTGGAACCGTTCGGCCACTCCGGCTGGCTTTCCTTTGTACCGCACTATAAATATTCATGATCCTCAAGCGTTTCGATTTTCTTAGGACATACTTTCAGCTATTGATATGAAACGTTACATGATTTTGATTTTTCCCATTTTTTTTTTTTTTTTTTTTTTTTTTTGTCATCAGTCTTCTGTTGGTTTTAATGCGTCCATCCACGAATTCCTCGTATGGACCAATCTTTTCGTCTCAGAATAGCACATGCAACATACATCTTCACTTATTTGCTGGATGTATTCAGAACTCTGTGTTTCTCTCCGGGTTTTATTCCTTGCAGCTCACTCTACTACCATGGATGTTAATACCTGATGTCTTAACACGCGTCCTGTCATCCTATCCTTTCTTCTTGTCGGTGTTTCCCATATAGTCCTTCCCGCGTCGATATTGCAGAGAACATCCTCATTTCCTACCTTAGTAGTCCAGCTAAAATTCAGTATTTTTCTGTAGTACCACAACTCAAATGCTTCGATTCTCTGCTTTTCCAGTTCTCTCATAATCCATGTTTCACTGCCGCTCATGCTGTGCCCCAAACGTACATTCTTAGAAATTTCTTTCTCAAATTAAAGTCTTTGTTTCATATTAGTAGATTTCTCTTGGCCAGGAATGCCAGAATGCCATCTTTGCCTGTGCTAGTCTGCTTTGTATGTCCTTGTTTGGTCCATCATAAGTTATTCTGCTACCCAGGTAGCAGAATTCATAACGTCTTCTATTTCGTGATCATCAATCCTGACATTAAGTTTCTCTCTGTTTTCACTTCTGCTACTTCTCATTACTTTCGTCTTCCTTCGATTTACTCTCAATCCACATTCTGTACTCATTAGACTGTTCGTTCCACGCACCACTTCCTGTAATTATTCTTCACGTTCACGGAGGATAGCAATCTCATCAGCGAATCTTGCACCTTGAATTTTAATCCCAATCTTGAACCTTCTTCCGTGATTGGCCTTTCTAGAGCTGTTCATTCCTCTTCAACTGAACCGCCTACTGAGGTATTCATTATCGTAGTACGTATAGCGTCAGAGAAATTCAAGCGTTTCTATTCCGTACCCCACGTTTTACCGATCTCTATTACAATTTATACTGTTCTCATATAGAAAGCTACACAGAGCGATGGGATGTGAATATTAAATGTTCTGAGTCCTGTCCTGCTTTTCATCCGCGTGATATTAGCTTGAATATGGCACTAGCACTAAATGTGAGAGTATTTAAGACACAAATGTTAAAATTATTCGTGTTCAAATGGTTCAAATGGCTCTGAGCACTATGGGACTCAACTGCTGAGGTCATTAGTCCCCTAGAACTTAGAACTAGTTAAACCTAACTAACCTAAGGACATCACAAACATCCATGCCCGAGGCAGGATTCGAACCTGCGACCGTAGCGTTCTTGCGGTTCCAGACTGAAGCGCCTTTAACCGCACGGCCACTTCGGCCGGCTTAATTATTCGTGTTTTTCACACTTTGTTCTCAGTGCACTATATGACACACACACACACACACACACACACACACACACACACACACACACATATGAGAGAGAGAGAGAAGAAGGAGAACATAATTTATCAGAAGCAGTTCCGAACACAAAACTACAACAGTTTTCGTGGCACGCACGTAAATTATGGGATAGGCCGCTAGTAAAATTTTGTAAATGACACAATGTACAGTACACAAGAACATTGATGCAGATAAGGCATCGTCGCGCGGAGTGGCCGCTGGAGGTTCGGGTCCTCCTTCGGGCATGGCTGTGTGTGTTGTTCTTAGCATAGGCTAGTTTAAGTAGCGTGTAAGTCTAAGGACCGATGATCTCAGCAGTTTGGTCTCTTAGGAATTCACACATATTTGAACATTTGAAATATGGCATCAGGGTGATATTATTATATTACAGTATGTTTTCCACGCCACACATTTCTATGTTACTTTCCATGGCAGCATACCAAACCTAATGATACCATTTTCAGGATATATATATATGAATGCAAGGCGCCTGTTCCTTCGAAATAACAGACACCACGCAGATCCCGCAACTGTAAAACACTTCGTGTAAATTGAAGGGTGATCACTGTTGACAGCTGCAGCGGACCATTAAGTGGACTCTGCGGCGACAAGCGGAAACGTGTACCGTAGCGGGATTCGAATCCTGGATCGCCCGCTTACAAGGCAGGTGCGGTAACCACTGCGCCATCCGAGGCACAGCGTTATCGCAGCTGCACGGACTATCTCGGTACGCCTCATGGCCGTTCCACACTCCCACCGAGAGCCACCTGTCCGCAGTCCCTTCTTAAGTGTCACCTATGCGAATGTAAGATTCGTTACTCCTTAAAATTCCTATGTGGATTTTTCTGTCAAACACATCTGTAATATGAAGCTGTAAATAAATAAGCATAACAGGTTAAATTTCGCGTAGCCGTATTGTTCTGTGATTACCTTTGAATGACTACCATGATCAAATTCATACTCACATATTATAAGGATACAATTTCGCTGTATTGTTGAAAATTAGTCACTTCAAAAGAAATTAAGTTTTTCCTTTTTCTAACTTTTTAAGGCTTTAATTCTGACTATTCTTCACATATAGGCGAACTTTTTGTGCATCTTCCGACATAAGTAAACAACACACTTTTCTTACCTACCGGATGTGGTTCAAGGGAAAAGTAGGGGAAAGTAAGAACGGTGCTGCTCACTAAAATCTGGAGCCCCACATATCCTCATCCGCAGCTGAGCGACTTCAGGTTTGCTGTTTTACCTCAAATGCAATTTTCAATTTCAAGAGTACATACATTTCAATAACGGTGTCTAGTCATGAAACGTTTATAAAAATGGTTCAAATGGCTCTGAGCACTATGGGACTTGACATCTGTGGTCATCAGTCCCCTAGAACTTAGAACTACTTAAACCTAACTAACCTAAGGACATCACACACATCCACGCCCGAGGGAGGATTCGAACCTGTGACCGTAGCGGTCGCGCGGTTCCAGACTGAAGTGCCTAGAACCGCCGGCAAACGTTTATAGAATTCGAGAGTAAATGCACTTAATATTAGTTATTTTTCGATTTCCATTGATGACTGTTAGTTACTTCATTTCATAGGACTATAGGACTTATGACTTCGCATAATAATATTTGACAATATCACATAAATAATGCCCATTGCGTAGTTTTCCGAAACATTGCTTGGCCTTAACCCAGCACCTCTTATGTTATGTCCCGACTAGTGTTGATTTATTTTCATATTTAACAAATATGTTTCTCCACTAGAATTGTTCCTAGCAAAGTTATCGGCAATAATTTTAATAGCTTCCTCCACTGGTATATTGGTATAGAGATTTTTCATATCTAGGGAAGCTAGCGTGCTTGAGGATGGAAGTTTTGAATTTGCTTGGTTTTCGCTACGCCTTGCGGCACATACTGTATACTAAACTTTTGGGCAGCCGCCTGTGTGGAAAGGTTTCCTCCCTCTTATGCTTAGATAGTCCTGTGTCAGCTTTCCGTACCTCATGAGGCTCTCTCACCTCGCAATGTTGCGTCGCTTGTGCTATATTTTGTAGGGCATAACATCCGCGCTTGCCTGCAGCTGCCGCTACCGCAAACGACTTTCTACTTCCCTCGTTTCTGATCAAATGTGGTCGGTGTGGTACACGAGTGTTTGTGTTCTTAATCTATCATGAATCACGCGTTCTGAGTTTCGTTGGCTCCACTGGGACTGGGTTAGCAAACAACGCGTGGTTAATGATTAAGAATACGTGTTTTGCTTGTTCGGTGTGTGAACCGGGTGTAGGGAGTTTTCCATTTTGTGTCGGTTTCATGTTTTGCACCAGTGACTGTGCGTGTTACCGGCATAAATTGGCACCACGTCTAATGATATCGCTTTCATTGCTTGGCAAGGTTTCCAGCGTTATATGCTGTTCCTAATGGGATACTTATGTTTGTCATGTGTGCGAAACATTTGGAGGTTTAGTGACCGAAAGCTATTCCATAGACTTAGCACAGCCAGTTGTGCGTCGAAACCTGCGTTGCGCAATCCGACTGAAATTCTGTATTCGTTTCCGTAATAGTGGTAGCAAAAAAATGGCTCTGAGCACTATGGGACTTAACATCTATGGTCATCAGTCCCCCAGAACTTAGAACTACTTAAACCTAACTAACCTAAGGACATCACACAACACCCAGTCATCACGAGGCAGAGAAAAATAGTGGTAGCAGCATTCACGTAGTGAACTCCGTCATTTGCAACGAAATCGGCACAGTGTTAGACCCTACGCATACATGTCTGCAAGTGGAAGTTATTTGAATTGTTTCTCTCCACTGTGACATTGGTTCGTAACTTATTTTAAAATTCGAAAGCTCTGATTGGCTTCTTCCAAGTTCCGTCAGCACCAGGCTGGAATTTGTTTCCTGCGGCAGGCAACGCTAATTTGTTGTCAGAATGGTTTTGTTGGTGTGAGTGTTCCTGATCTATCGCGTATCACCTTTTCAGGAATTGTTGATAGATCCATGGTAGTTAGTGCCACTACGGTTCAAAATGGCTCTATGTACTATGGGACTTAACATCTGAGGTCTTCAGTCCCATATACTTAGAACTTCTTAAACCTAACTAACCTAACGACATCACACACATCCATGCCCGAGGCAGGATTCGAACCTGCGACCGTAGCAGCAGCGAGGTTCCGGGCTGAAGCGCCTAGAACCGCTCGGCCACAGCGGCCGGCAGCGCCACTATGATATGAAATCTGTGATTAGGCACTCATGTGTCGTGTGTATTTTGGTAGCCCAACTACGTGAACGACTAGTGCCTTACAGTTTGTCTGCCTAGTGTCTTGTATTAACGATTGTTTCCAGATCCTTGAGGAATGTCGTTGATTTTTAGCCGGTTGTAAGGAACGAGATCTTTTTTGATTTTATTATGTGAACATTTGGTATACTTGTCCGTGCTGCTTGTTTTACCGACGTGCGTAAATTATTAAGTGGTACCCTTGTATTGCGTTAGGAACAACGAACATATGTTCGTTGTTGTGGTCATTCATTTTTCGCGGTGGCTTTCTTGATCTCTCATCTGCCAAGCCCTACAACGAGAACTCTTCCAGTTCTTTAGAGCGTTGGTCACCGCCATATTCTGGAATTTATTGTCAGTGTTGATCAGGCAAGTGCCTGTTTAATTATAGAGATGTTAGCCCCCTTTCTAAACTGAAAACATGGTTTAAGCTATGGTTATTGCCAGTTACTTCAGTCGTACTTTACCACATGTGCCTACTGGCGTACTTTTAATTGACGTTAAGCTCATTAATGCTAAAAAGTGAGCGCTCTATCTTAAGTAGCTGTGGGAGTCGTTCAGACAGCGATTCCCACTCTGTCTACTAACACCACTTTCAAATGTTTTCCCAAAATAACTTGATCACTAATAACTTTCACAGTAATGTTCACAGATCATAACAATGAGGACCTATTCTTCCTTGAAATGCATCAGCTATTGATTTTCAAACGGTAACTCGAAGTGAGTCAAACTGTAATAACCTCAGTCTTTTCTGATTGGTGCAATGACTAAGCTACTCTGTAGACGCAGTTAACACACATTTAAATAACTCTCTTTTTATTTACAGTAGATAGACCCGACAGAAATGGTCATTACATGATTTCTTACGAACTAATACATTTTTATAAATTCGGTTTAGACATCAACTTTACAATGATACACAGAGGACATGCTGAGAACCAAGACCCAGTGTTCTCGCCGTCGCGGACTGTCGGCGCTCTTATAATTACTGCATCGGTGGAACATCGATGAACCACCTGCCAGGATGTTTCTCGTGCGGCATGAAACAGACAGAAAAACAAAAACATTTTAGTACATACATTATATAAAAATGCATACTTCAATCATATACTTCCATGGTCTATCTGATGTCGCTAAGGTGGAAAATAAGGATTGTACTGCCTACTAAAATCTGGAGCACCACAATGTAATCTACTTACAGTATTAACTTAGTAGTGTAATTCTGAGAACGAACGCCAATCACTACAAAAATTCATCGCACTAACTAGATCGGAACAACTTTGTCATATTTACTACTTAAATAATTTTTGGACAGTATTGGTATAAAAAGAAGCGAAAGTGAGTTAATGCTTACTCTTCTTTCCGTTTCTATTTCGAAGGATTTCATTTAATGTAGTGAAGATTCATTACATGTTGTAACTATTTAACATGTAAGATTCAAGACTGGCTGGAACTCATTCGTCACTAATGGTCGTTGCTTTGACCATTTCGAGACATTGCTGACAATCAGGAAGACACAGCTTGCCATTTAGTCTCGTTTTATCACCATTGGCTCTAATCGTGTGTAGGCGGTTTCATTCCCGAAATTTTTCATTGGATATGTTTATGACCTACGAATCACTACAGTACGCCGTCAGGTTATGAAATTCAAAATGGTTCAAATGGCTCTGAGCACTATGGGACTTAACTTCTGTGTTCATCAGTCCCCTAGAACTTAGAACTACTTAAACCTAACTAACCAAGGACATCACACACATCCATGCCCGAGGCAGTATTCGAACCTGCGCCGGAGCGGTCGCGCGGTTCCAGACTGTAGCGCCTAGAACCGCTCTGCCACCACGGCCGGCCTCAGGTTGTGATATAGAGACTACGAGAACCCATCGGAAGGCGGATTATTGCCTCAGAACAGAGCGGCAGGCTAATTCAAAGAAGCAAGGAGAGCTTTCTCAAGAAGCCAAACTTTCAGTATGCACTGCACAAGCTTTTGAAAGCAGCTGATGAAGTGGTGAGATTTTGGCTGCCCGTTTTGTTCTCAAAAAGTACTGATTTGTGAGTTTTATTCGGGCTGTGGAATCTACGCTACCATGCTTCAAAAATATAACACTACTGGGCATTGAAACTGCAGAACCGTGAAGGCGGTATAAACAAACGCCAAATTGGCATAAAATGTGCTAGATGTTCGAATATGAAAACAAAGAAGGTTTCAGCCCAAAAGCTCGAAGTAGCCAGACTTAACGCCTTCAATGTTCTATATGCAAGGAGAGACTATACAGAGCGTTTCTCATTCATAAGTGGTGTTTTAATATTGTTTGGTGAGTGATATTCCTCGTTCAAGGAGGTGGAGAGTCTATCAGAACGCGTCGAAGTGCGACATCTGTCGAGGCTCCGATTTATTATTTCGCAATATGGCTGCTCGATTTGATTGGGATCCCAAGACTGCCAGGCACAATTTGGAATCAGGATTCAGGAGGATAACACTCATGGCCATGCAAGACCTCAACGGCCCCACACGGCTAGCACCTGAGAGGGCAAATGTACTCTTAGCTTGCCTGTGCTGATTCATTCAGCCACGTCACGGAGCTTGAGTCACGAAATAGTCTTGTTATCTTCAAGAAAAATATTCACACGGGCAGTGCGATGACGTCTGGAGCGCCACTAACTGCCAACACGGCGATTACTGATGCAGCGGCTCTTTTCGAGGTAGCAACGTTCGAGGTACTAGTACCTTTCTTACACATTCTCTTCTCGTGAAAGGATTCAGCAAGTGCATGACCGCGTTTCTGAAGTTTGTTGATTTTGTATGCGCCTAGGGAACCGTCACATACCTGACGTATTACACCGTTAATGTTCTCTTAACTTCCTATAACTTGATTAAATTATGGCCAGTATTATGTTAGAGAAATTGAAAGCTTTATAATTAAATGAAATAATAGAAAATCATAGTTAGTTTGGTATATTACCTCTTGACGCCTCATTGAATGCACACCTAATTAAAATTAGCTGATTTTTGGCAATATTGACACTTTAAATATCTTTGCATACTGAACACATGAGCGATATATCGTCTCTGGTTTCCAAAGATTCGATTATTGAGAAAAGCACGGGCAAATTAATACGTAAGAATCGAGCCGAGTCACAGCCTTGAGTAGCAGCAGTTGTGGAATCGCTAAGAGATGGTGTTGTATCATGGCGGAATGAGCAGCTGGATAGCGGATGTCCCGCACAGAGATCTGAAAGCTGAGGATGAAGTGTGATTTGTAACATAATCATATAAAGAGACAGCATTTCAAAAAAGGTAATTTAATTTGAATTTGGTAGCTGCAAGCCCGAATTTAATGACTATTGCTGTGTGAGCCGTGTTGGTTCGTACGATTGCAATGTGTAGATCGTATGTCTGGTTCGCTTCTCCGGAAGGAGCTCTTGCACCGCGTCTTCCGGCCTGAAATTTTTGCGAGGCGGGCGAGTGGGGCAACTCACAGTCACCGGAGGGCGAGGGGGAAGGAAGTTGAGTGGAGGAAATGCGTTTGTCACGTGCCGGTAATGGGGATCTTGACCGATTTTTTCTGAGGGAGTTGTTGCAAGGGGATCCACTTTGATTATCTTGGCTTATTCCGGGGTGGCCGGACAGGTTGTAGGCGCTGGAACCGCGCGACCGCTACGGTCGCAGGTTCGAATCATGCCTCGGGCATGGATGTGTGTGATGTCCTTAGGTTAGTTAGGTTTACGTAGTTCTAAGTTCTAGGGGACTGATGACCTCAGAAGTTAAGTCCCATAGCGCTCAGAGCCATTTGAACCATTTTTTGAAAGGTCACCTCTCCCTTGTGGTCGCCCCGTGTTATGTGATTCAGTTTGGCGGCTTACCGGTCTCTCTTGTTGCTGTCCTGCCTTGCGTGATTCTTCCCTGAGTTCTGGATCTGTGCCTTTGGATCCGACGTAGTGTGGCGTGTATCTCTTACACAAACCGTTTGAGTCTGCCCACCTGCGTTCGCTGAGCTCCCTGTGTTGCTCTCCTAAAAAGTAACTTCGTTGTTGTTCCCGGGTGTGTTGATAGTGGTGATGGTTTTTTTATTGTTTGGTTTGAATAGTGTTTCTTCTTGCCAAATGATAGCTAACATTATTACTGTCACCGTCTGTGTATGGGGTGGGAATGTGACGGCGGTCGCAGGTGCTACTGGTGCTGTCATGAACATTTACAATTAATGTGTTCTTTTAATTGTGTTTCAGGTTCTAATCTGGCCAGATACACTAGTATGCCGAGTGCACTGATGGAGAGCTGTAAGATATTCCGTGTTGGCTGCCTTGGTTGTTGTAAGGCGACACCCTTACCTGAATTCAGAACACAAATGCACACTATGTGGTGATTTAAAAGTGATTTCATTGATGCTTGGTCAACATAGTGGCTATATAAAGTTCCCTTGCTTTCTCTGTGAATGGGACAGTAGACACAGAAAGCAACACTACATAAAAAAAGCTTGGCCCTTGAGGAAAGCCTTACATGTAGGGGTTAAAAATGTTGAACGAAAAGCTTCGTGGATCCGAAAAAGGTGTTACTTCCACCATTTCACATTAAGTTGGGCTGATGAAACAATTTTTAAGCCATTGCCAAAAGAAGGGGAGTGTTTCGAATATCTTTGTGAACAGTTTCCTAGTTTATCCGAGGCAAAGCTATAGGAAGTAATCTTTGTCGGACGAGACATTAGAAAACTAATGACAGATCCCAACTTTGTGGACAAAATCGAAACAAAAGAAAAGGCAGCATGGACATCTTTTAAATTAGTTGTTACCGGTTTCCTAGGAAACAAAAGAGATCCAAACTACAAGACAATCGTCGCAGACATGCTTGACAACTTTAAGAAGCTGGGCTGTAAAACGAGCATTAAAGTTCATTTTCTCCACTCACATCCTAACTATTTCCTTGCAAACCTTGGTGATGTAAGTGAAGAGCAGGGCGAAAGATTTTACCAAGATATCAAAGAAATGGACAGAAGATATCAAGGGAGAAGGAACGTCAATACGATAGCGGACTACTGCTGGATGATAAAAAGAGATGATCATCAACGAGTCCACAGCCGGAAAAAGCATAAATAAGCTTCGACAGAAAGCAAAAGTATTATTATAAGGATTTATGACCTCAAAAAGAAATTTAAGTGTGATGGAAAAGTAGTTTAGAACATAATTTATAAATTATATAAAATTTTATAACCTTTGAATGAATGTGATAAATTGCTTAAATTTTGTTATTATACCCAAAATTCCTTTTTTATGAGAAAAGGTGCCGTGATGGAAAAAATGGATTGCATGTTTGAAATCATCGTTGAAAAGTACACAAAAGTCAGTTATCAAATTTCAAACAACTCTAAAAAAATATTTTTTTGCAGACCTGTCTTATTAATCGCACCAGCAATTTAACCCGGAAGGAAAGTTCCGATGGTTATTTAAAATCTACTTTAACTATGTTTGTAGTTTGGTTATGTTGAAATGCTTGTTCTTGGTTCTTGTCAGCATTTAAATTGTAGTATTCTTGAAATTCTGAGTGTAATCTGTTAATCGGCGTTTCGCGGGATTGTTGTACCTTATTCTGGATGGCTTGTTTAACTATTTTCTGAAAGTGTGTTATTGTACTAATGGACATGTTGGTGTTTCTCGGCATCTTCTTGTTGCATGAGGCTTATTTTACTAGCGCCCCGCTGTTGCCTGATGGATCAGCTACTGTTTATGCATTGTATGCGTGCAAATGGGCCAGTCTGACAAGGGTGAGCGTAACGGCTGCAGCATATTGCTGGCCAGCAATTGAGGAGTCGCCGTTGCTGTTGGCCTGTGTGAAGCAGCTCTATGGCATGGTGACTGCTTTTTAAAGTGTATTCTTCTCTGGTTAGCGTGGGTCTAAATATTTTCAGAGTTCAAGTATTTTTGTCTTTTGGCTTGGATCCCTTTTGTGTCGCGCCCTTTGTCCATCAAGTTTTCCGTAGTCAGCCGGGCCATTTGCTGACCCTTGTGTCGCTTAAATTAGTCAGCTCTCTCAATAGACCGTGTTAAATTTTGATTAGAAATTTAATGCTATTCTCTCAGCTTGGACATGAAAATCTGTTTAACCATTTTTACCTTTTACTAAATTGTCACATGTGAATTTCAAAAATTTGATTTGGAATTTAAAACCATTGTGTTGGCTTGGGACATCCAAACTGTTTAAATATTTCACTTGTTGCTAAATTTGTGCTAGTCGTTGTTACATTTGGCCTCATAAGGTTTTGGTTTGTAATTTAAAACCATTCTATTAACTTGGGACGTTTAAATTGTTTAAAAATTCTACCTGTTATTAAATTTGTGCTACCAGCTGTCACATCATCAAAAATTTTGGTCTATAATTACAGCATTCTATTAGCTTGGAACATTTAAATTTGTTTAAACATTTTATCTGTTACTAATTTTGTGCTAGTGATTGATACATTTGAACATCAAAAATTATGCTTTAATTTGTCAGGATCGCGTAAAATCTTGGGTCTGTAATTTAATACCATTTTGTTAGTCTGGTATCATTTTGCTATTTTTAGAAGAATATTTCATTGAGTTTTACTATTATTGCCTTTTTTAAAAAAGAACATTGTTTAATCACTTGGGAAATAATGAATGATGTCATAACCTGGGGCTTAGCCCTTCCATGAATTCCTGTTTGCTGGCTCATTGGAGCAGGATGTTCAAGGATTCCATAGTGTCTAACAATATTTATGTGCTGGTAATCAGGGAAAACTATCAGTCATGAGTTCAGTGTTCAAATTGGCCTCCCCTCCCCCCCCCTCCCCCACCATTTAGATCGGTTAAATAGTACTCCATTATGAATCCAAGGAAATAAATTTTTGCAATAGAAATATTTTGTAGAAGCAGGCGTTATTGAGTATGACAACGTGGAGAGAGAGAATGCTGATTGTTCATATTAGTTCGATTCAATTTTGTGTCATTAAAAGAATTTCAAAATACTTCGTTTTGTCATTTTTAAATATTGCACAGAGCATATGCCCACTGTTCAAACAGAGATGTTCGGTAGAACTTGCATTGTGACGCCTTGCAATTCCGCGTGAGCAGTAATCCATAATTTTCAAAAGAGAATCAAGAGCTGGTGTTCTGAATCATCAACAAGGTCAACTGCCACGCAGATACTTATTTCAAATAATTATTTGCTGGAAAGCTAGAGCAGAGTCAAGTCATCCGTTCCAAGGTAAGATTTTGCTGTAGGGAATAACTGAACATTTTTGACAGAATGTTAGGAACCGTATATTTAGGGTATATTTAAATTACATAACAGTTACTCATTCTGAATATTCTTGCGAAATGTCCTTTTACGCGGTCTAATTTACACTGAGATGTATTTCAGATTAGTTAAAATCACATTACTAAAACGAATTTTGCATAAATAAGTTCATTTTCAAGACTATGGTAGCTATGCCTATTCTAGATCTGAATTTTTAATCAGAATTTAGAAGTCAGACAGTTTTCAGATTATTAGCGAAAAATTCAGCTAGACAGAGTTTCTATTTACAAATACCGACAACATACAGCTAAATTTAAGTGTTCAGTGGCAGATTGCTCCACGAGCTTGATTAAGAACGTGCTAAGAACCGGCTCACCACATGTCAGTTTAGTCGGTTGCGGTTAACGTTTCGAAGTCCACAAACCTATATCGAAATTTCATAGATCTTTCAATATGGTGCTGGAGACCAGAGGCAAAGCCCACGAGCGTGATTAACAAAACACTTCTCCAAGTTCCTGAAGCCCATCGGAAATTCTACAAATCCCTACAATTCTCGCCGACCAAATTTCAAACACTTTAATCACGACTGACACGCCGTTCACCAGCACAAGCCCTGACTCACCGATCTCGCAAAGCAAACTGACCTAGGCCAATGTGGCTGCTGCCCTCACGTAAGTTCGATATGTGGTAACAAAAACCACGAAGGTAAAAAAAAAAATTGTATATTTTGCTACAAGAACAGCGCACCTAGACATTTTACGCAGGGATTAATTTGAAATGTTCAGACCTTAGAGCATGCAACTTGAGTATCTATTATGAGCAAACCTAACATAATGCCTTGTAGGTTACAAGTGAATTTTACTTCTCTTATGGCGCGAGTTTCATTGCGTATTACAACTGCATTCTAAAGGTGAAAAACGACTCACCAGGAATGAACTATCCAAATGGGACGGAATTCGGTGGATGTAGTGACACACATGTACAGACGAACATATGATTGCTATTTAAGATATCTTATGATTTAATACAGAGAAAGAGCTTCATAAACTGAGTAAGTCAACAACGCTTTGGCCCACCCCTGCCCCTTATACTACTAGTTATTCGGATTGGCACTGAATAATACAGTTGTCGGGTATACTCCTTGAGCCGTGCGTGGCTTGTGCTCCCACCATCGTGTATTTTACACCCTGTTTTAACGTACTTCCACCTTACTACTTTAATTGATATGTCTACTGTCACTGAGTTGCTGCTTTGCCTGACCGTGACCGGCGCTAGCAGCGCGTATCGATATATCCCCCCTCATAGTACATTTGCTCGACTGCTATTACTTCCCGGTTGTTGTCTGTCATAAGCCAGTTCGGGTTGGTAGTTTGCGTCTCGAGTTTGGGTCTGCCAGTTAGTTGGAACGTGTCTGGAGCGCAGTCCGGACCTGCCAGTCGGGGAGTTGCAATGCGGCACTAGTGCAGTCGGGTTGGAGCTGTGAGGCCTGCGTCGACATGGCTCACCCGACCATTGCCACCACGCATCACTTGAGCCGGGCCACGGTCTTGGTGGATCGCCGGCCGGTGTGGCCGTGCGGCTCTGGGCGCTTCAGTCTGGAACCCCGTGCCCGCTACGGTTGCAGGTTCGAATCCTGCCTCGGGCATGGATGTGTGTGATGTCCTTAGGTTAGTTAGGTTTAACTAGTTCTAAGTTCTAGGGGACTGATGACCATCGATGGTAAGTCCCATAGTGTTCAGAGCCATTTGACCCATTTTTTTCTTGGTGGATCGTCAGTTGGTCGTCCTACCGTAGACGCGTTTTGGCTCGCCCATCGTTAGCTGTGTGTGTGTGCATCAACTCCCGATTTGTCTTCGTGTGTGCTTAGTTACTGTTGGGTATCATGTAGGTCTTCGTGCAAGTGTCTGTCAGGTTGTGTGTGTGTAGTTGCTGTTATTTCCATTGGCGACTATTTTAGATGACGGCATTCTGAGAGGAGCTGGTCGGTTGCGGCGGTCCGGGGAAGTTATCTCCGCGCGGCGCAGTCGGCTGGGTCCGCTGGCGGTCCTTGAGCATTGTCGGAGCGTGTATGGAGCTGTCCGATCGCTACGAGCTTCGTGGTTCACCGGCCCAGGACATCAAAGTTGAGTAGTGGTTTCAACTACCCAAGCCACGTCCATTCATGTTGTGTGGTTCGTTTCGGTTTTTCGCTGATGAAGAGGTTTTCCTGTGAGCAACACCGAGTGTTTCTATTGCTGAAATTCAGCTGCCATGCAGTGCAATTAACTATATTTTTTGACTACAATTCGAGTGCACCTGTGGAATTTTCTGCCTTGTGGCCGTTAGTGTTCTGGTTAGCTGCCCTGGACATTGACGTAAATTCAGGCAGTGTTCCTTCTGGGTTAAGTTAACTATATTACCGTATTTCAAATTCAAGTTTACCAGCGGAATTTTCTGCCTTGTGACCGTTAGTGTTCCGGTTACCTGCCCTGGCCACTAACGTAATTTCAGGCATTGTCCGTTCCTCACATGTTATCGCTGTCCAACACGGTGGTTAGTTTTGACAGTTTAATACATATACATATTAGATTGTGGGTAATCACGCCCATAACATTTTGTGTTTGAATTCTCACGTACCGATTGATGACATGTAAGTCGTTTGTTGATCGGTCCGTGGCTGTCCCATGGTTGGGTTCCGACGGATCAAGTGTAGATGGGCTCACCACCTGTCTCACCTAAGTGAACGAGGGCAGACCGACCTCCCTGAGGGCTTCTGAATGCCGTTTTGTTTACTCATCGGTGTTGTTTACTCACCGGTGTTTAATCGTCTGTTAATAATGTATCATAGGCAATTATTTTAAAATGCTTGTTTTACTGGACTTTATGTATTTTTGAATTTTGGAAAATTAATTGTGGGCCTTAAGCCGCTTGAAACCTTATTCTTGAAATTATTCTTTAAGCAAAAAGATTGCTGCCTTCTGCCTTAAAAGACTATGGTAATATATTTTAAAATTTTCAGATTTAATGGTGGCCCTCAGCCGCTTGTATTGCACCTTGTATATGTTTGTTCTTCCTACCTTTGCGTTGACGCTTTCCAGCCTAGCTGTGATTCCATATATATTTTAATTATTTTATTTGCTATTTTAACTGCATTTTTATTTTGTTGGCTTTTAAGATTTCTTGTTTGGAGGCCCTCAGCCGTGAAATAATTGCCTTTTTTTAACTCGTAGTTCTAAAGGTACGACTATGTGCTGTTTTGGTTTAAAGGTGTTATTAAATTATAATAAATTACAATTATGAGTGAACCTGACCGATACCTTATTTGGCCCTTTCCACAATCCTAATCACCTGCAGGTTTAGCGGGTGACTCACTCCTGAAGAACATAGCGCCAAATTCTGTCCAATTTGAGCATTATATTGGGGGGGGGGGGGGGGGGAGGTCCGGCAACCTTTCTTACCAAGGTAGGGTTTGGCAACCAAAAGACAAGCAGAAAATTATCTTGCTGAAATGTAAGTCCAAGCTGACTTGCCACGAATGGCAAAAAAATTTAGGGTAGAAAATCTTCGACGTACTGCTAAGCTGTAAGTGTGCCGCTGATGACAACCAAATGTATCCTGGCACGAAAAGACGTGGCACCGCAGACCATCACTCCTGGTTTCGGGCCGTATGGCAGGCAGCAGCAGGTGGTAGCCCACCGCTGTTTGGGGCGTCTCTAGACACGTCTTTGGCCTGGAATATCATTGAGAGGAGTAGAACTGTCTTCAGTGATGAAACCCTCTTCGAACTAAGTCCCGACGACCAGTGAATGACCGAATTTCTGCGGATAGCTGTTGGAGTCTGATTCTACCGCTACCCTTTTTTCCGACTTATTTTGCAGTAAAATACGTTTTTTAACCCCCTTAGAATTAATAGTCTTGCCCGCATCTCGTGGTCGTGCGGTAGCGTTCTCGCTTCCCACGCCCGGGTTCCCGGGTTCGATTCCCGGCGGGGTCAGGGATTTTCTCTACCTCGTGATGGCTGGGTGTCGTGTGCTGTCCTTAGGTTAGTTAGGTTTAAGTAGTTCTAAGTTCTAGGGGACTTATGACCACAGCAGTTGAGTCCCATAGTGCTCAGAGCCATTTGAACCAATTAATAGTCTGGCTCATTAACTCAAATTGTATTGCTCTAATAGGAACTTTCAAGCTATTATAAGACACTGCTTTCCAGGCGCTACAAGTCTAGAATATTTTCACGAAGATCGCTTACGACGATTAAAAATAATTAATTTTTAAAGGAGGGAAGTGCATTCGAGTGGTGTATCGTCAATATCTGAAGAACTATTGCATCTACAGTCTGGATGTTTGGACATGTTTCCTCGCTTCGTTTCTCTCTTTGATGTGGTACTATTGTCTGTTCTGTGTTTTATGCAGCGTCCGTAAAATAATTTGAGGCCTCAGAGTTTCTGCTGTCGTGCCACCCTCACACAACGCTCGGGTCGGCAACGGCCACTCGCCTGGGGACAAACACTGACAGGAACTCTTCAGACTACCTGCTACCCATCTAACCGCCGGTTTACTTGGTGGCCTGTATATTTTGCCATTAGCAGAGGTCGAGGTGTGTCTGAGAGTCAAGCGTGTAACCTCCCAAGCGACCTCCTCACGATCAGTGCTCACCTGCGCCGGGACTCGCGTGGCACTGCATCGGCTCTCAAACCATCAGGCGTACAGCTACGCCTGTCTCACAAGAGAAGGTACACCCAGTGACGTTACGTACACAAGAGTGGTGCAACAGTCTACCAGTGGCGTTCACCAAGTAACGCTAATTTTTTTTCGGCTAGTTGCGGTTGAAGAAATGAAGAATTGTTGTAGGACATTGTGAAACATTCCCGCTTCAGTCCCTATAGTTTCATGAAGTTCCGATTCGTGGCTGCCCTCAAAATGGCGTCTGTAACTGAGATGCCTTCCAAACAGAGAGACGTCATTGAGTTTTCTTTTGGCGGAAAACCACCGCATTGCAGATATTGATAGACGTTTGCAAAATTATGGAGAACTGGCAGTGAAGAAAAGTACGTTGCAAAAGACGTCTGTCATCAAAGAAACAAGGTCGCCCAAACCTGACACCTCCCGCGCGCCAGCCAGCCGCGTACAGCCGCAGCTCCTGCAGTGTTGCACCATGCGGACACTCTCATTTGTGGTGATCGACGGATCACAGTCAGACACCTCTTTGCACAATTATATGTCTCTCTTGGTGGTGCTGGAACACTCTTGCACCAGTTAGAGTACTCAAATGTGTGTTCCTGCTGGGTTCCTCGCCACCTTACAGAAGAGCAACGAAGGACCATCTGTGCGGAATCGCTTGCGCGGTACGAGGTTGATCGTCACAATTTTTTGTTGAACATCGTCACAGGATGTGAAAAATGGGTCCATCATTTCTAGCCGGAAACAAAACGGTAATCCATGGAGTGGCAACACAGTATCTCTCCAAGGGAGAGGAAGTTCGAAGCCGCACAGTCAGCCGGTAAAATCAGGGCCACGATCTTTTGAGACTCTGAAGGGATTATTATGTTTTACGTCCTCCATCACGGTGCAACAGTCAACTCGGAGGTGTACTGTTCAGGAAATTCAAGAAACGACTTCAGCGTTGTCGTGGCCACGAAAGTGCAAACGAAATTCTCCTTCTCCATGACAATACAATGTCTCATACAAATCTGTGCATCCGAGAGGAGCTCATAAAGCTTCATTCAACTGTTCTTCCTTATCCACCCTACTCCCAGAATGTCACACCTTCGATTTCCGTCTCCTTGGACCAATGACGGTTGCACTCTGCGGGGAGCAGTACGTGGTTGATGGGGAAGTTATTGGTGCAGCAAGACGTTGGCCCTGAAGTCGACCAGTAGAGTAGTACATGCGTCCACACGGGCCCTCCCGTAGCGTAAGCCGGAGCATTGAACGGACGTTATGTTGAAAAATGGGGTTTTGTAGGCAAAAAAGTGGGGTTAATATGTTGTAAGGGAATCCTGAAAATAGCCAACCTGCTTTCATAAAAAATATGTTACATTACTTACTGAGCGCCCTTCTCATTTTCAAATGAGTCTCAGTTCTGCATACAGCATCATGATGGACATATTCATGTGTGAAGGCTCAGAGAAGGCAGATTGCTTTCGTCAGCGTCACATAGGCCCATCACCAACCGTCGTGGTACCGAGTGCCTTCAGGTATACAGAAAGATCACTTCTGGTTCACGTAGCTTGTAATTTGGATAGCAGCTATTACCTTTCGAATGTGTTACGGCCAGTGGTTGTCCACTGTTGAAAGCCTATGTTGCCCGTACTGTCCTGGCTTAAATGGATACAACGGATGTTCGGCTATTTGCCTGCTCAACATATACTCACATCCACTTGAAACATTTGCTTAAGTATTACCGAGACAGCAGGTACACCATCACGACTGATGAATCGTTGAGCCTGCCAATTCACTTACAACTTTAATTGTGAACAAAGTGTCCCTGAAAATTTCGACGAATGATCTCAGAAAATAAAGGAAATTGACAAGCCAAATATCTTTACTGACTTTCAGAGTAATCACCATTCGCTACTACACACTTCTGACATTGATTGTAAAGCTTTTGGGAACTGTCAGCAAACGCTTCTTGCGGTATCACTCCACTGGTCATGCGTTGTTGGACATCCTCGTTACTGCAGGAGATGAGACCTGTTGCTTCCAATACGATCAGTGGCATGGTGTTCATCGTCTTCACTGCCCCCCAAAAGCGTCGGCTGACAAAATCCAAGACTAAGGTGATGTTCACCACCTTTTTTCATACCAAAGGTTTGACCCAGCGTGAATCTCTATCGAGGAAAGCGGAGAAGACAATGAAGAGCTTGCCTCAGTCACTTGGTCTCTGGATCGTGTTGGTAGGACCAGATCTCATATTCTCCAATGATACGGACATCCTACAACATGTGACCACGATGCTTTGAGTGGTTTCACAAGATGCGTTTTCTGACAATTACCAGCAGCTTTACAACCGATGTCAAAGGTGTATTGTGGTTGCTGGTGATTAATACGAAAGCCAGGGCGGGTATTTTGCTTGCAAATCTAGTTTCCTTTATTTTTTGAGACCGTTCTGTGAATTTTTCAGATGCACCATGTATTCATCTTACTGTACTGTACGCTCTAAGTAAAATAAAAATAAAAAAAACGATACACTTGCTATTTTAATGAGAAGCCGTATATTTACTGGCACGAATGCGAATTTTAATTTCCATTTACCAGCTTGCAATAATCCTCATCGAAACCCAGTTATTTATCCAAGTCAGTGAGTCGTAATCAACCTGTGATCTTCTAACCTCGGACCTGGTGACAAGACGACGATCTTGACAGCCGACAACATCGGCGATAGGTAGCACGGACAGTGGAAAGGGGCAGCATCTCCGGAAGTGACGGGGCCGGTAGCAGCAGAGGACAGCGACTGGATGCAGCTGTTGTACCGCACCATCACCGGGATCTTTTGGCGTCGGTCAGATTGTTACACGTGGTGCAAAGCAGCTATAGAAATGGCTATCCTAGTCCAAATACTAATGGGGGCATAATTAACGTGAAGGTATGGAGTAAGTTAACGGTAGTCATCAGTTACAATAAAGATTGGTGTTACTAAAAAGGCAGAAACAGGCAATCAACGGAAGATTCAGAAAGGGGGAGAAAGGTTCTATAGCTGTTGCTGGGCTGAGAAATCAACGAAGAATGCGTTGTAAGAACAAGTGAAGCGCAGCAATGGGGTCAGCGAAGGAGCTGATTATGGTGAGCAGGGCTGGAGAGTCTAAAATAGTTGCGTGTGAAACTGAAATGACCTATTTGCACGTTGAAAATTAGGACATCCAAGAGCGGTGACACCTAAATGCGGATGTCTGGACGGGGTTGTGAACCGTCGTCCTACGCAACGCGAGTCTAGTGTGCCAACCACTGGGACAACTCTCTCGGTCTACTGTGGTTCACATCATGATAGAAAGCAAATATTCCAAGGTATGAAAGAACTATCGAAGACCTATGAAGATACTGCAGAGGAAAGACGGACCACAAGACGAAAGTTGTAGGGTTGAGAACATCTAAGTCTTTGTCTACATGATTACTCTGCAATTGGCAATTAAGTACGTGGCAGAACGTTCATCAAACCACCTTCAAACTACATCCGTACGGTTCCACACTCGAACAACGCATGGGAAACCAAACACTTAAATTTTTCCGTGCAAGCTCCGCTTTCTCTTATTTTATTATGATGACGATTTTTTCCTACCTATTGTGTTGTATTGTATGAAATTGGGGACATAGAAAAGACGGAGAGGCTTCGTACCCGCCTTAGCTCTCAGTGGTTTACAAACCCACAACAGTCTACAGCAATCCACTCACCCCACTTCCGCCCCACACAGAAACCAGGGTTATTGTGCGGTTTGGCCCTCAGGGGATCCCCCCGGGAACGTCTCACACTAGACGAGTGTAACCCCTATGTTTGCGTGGTAGAGTAATTATGGTGTAAGTGTATGTGGAGAAGGTGTTTGCGCAGCAGTCGCTGACATAGTGTAACTGAGGCGTAATAAGGGGAACCAGCCCGCATTCGCCGAGGCAGATGGAAAACCGCCTTAAAAACCATCCACAGACTGGCCTGCACACAGCACCTCGACACTAATCAGGCAAGCGGATTCGTGTCGGGACCGGCACGCCTTCCTGCCCGGAAAGCAGTGCGTCAGGCATCACGACTAACGAGGCGGGCTCTTCCTACGTAGGTGGGCACCAACAAAATATTTTCACATTCTGAGGAGAAGGTTGGTGACTGAAATTTCATGAGAAGGTCCTACAAAAGCGAAAAAGCCTTTGTATTGAAGTCTGCCACCCCAATTCGTGTATCATTTCCGCATTACTCTCTCCAATGTTTCGCGATAATAGAAAACGAATTGCCCTTCTTTGAACGTTTACGATGTCCTCCGTCAATCTTGTTGATGCGGATCCCATACCGCGCAGCTGCACTCCAGAAGAGGCCGAAAAGGGAACTTAGACAGTGTCTTTAGAATACATGCTGCAATTTCTGTCTCTGGCAGCGGTAGCTCGGTAAGCGCCACTGGAGGGTCAAGCGGAGACGGTGCAAGAGGCTAAATCAGTATGCCCGCGAGAACGGTGGGGCATCGCCCGCAAGGCTTGATGTGCATACCAGCGTAGAGAGAGACCGCTCGATTACGAATATTGACATGGTCAAGTCAGTAACGTTCCTTAGGAAGAATGAGGGAACCGTATCGTACATTAGATATCATTAAAGCACTGACAAATGAGCCGAATGTAGCCATGAGGCTCTAAGTTGTGTGTTCAGGCATTGGTAGCGCCTCCGCCACAAGCGAAATTCGCGATATCTTATGTGCATTAAGAAATTCGGTTCGCTGATGAAGATCCAAAGCCAGGACGCAAGGATCCACAAGTCCAGCACAAATGCGTCACGAGAGGCTCCGGTAATTAAGGGTCGTTTTGCGTGGGATGTCGTCCGTAAAGTCGATACCAAGACAGCGGATTATGTCGCACAGTCTGAGTGGGACGACGCTTACAGGTGTCAGTACCAATATTCAAAGCCACCAATTTATGAACATTTACACTTCTCCATAAGAGGCTCACCAATCCACGGCTATGCGGACGTCATGTTCGTCACACAGATCATCTGCTTACGCAGTGCACCTTAAAAGGGTGCCACCGATAGGCAATCCCGTGAGGCTGTTTCGCAGATCGCACAACAACGGTTCCAACTGCTACGGCGTACAGTATCGTCGATAAGGGACATCCATGCGTAACAGAGCGGCGAATCTGCAAGGCTTTCGACAGTCTACGGTTGACAAGTACTTTCGACGTTGCGCCGTGTAGGAGAAGGAGCACCACCTCGACGAAAGCGGCCGGGTATCGCATATTCTAAAGGGCAGCAGTTAAGTACGCAATCAAAAACTTGACTAAAGTCTGTCACCGCCAAAGCTCCAAGCAAGCGACGGCAGTCAAATCCCTGCTGTGAGACAGAGCGGCACGGTTATTATGCATCCCACCCATCGATGCCTGATCCTTTGATAGGATTCTAGACGTCTTACGCCGAGTTGAAGACTCCAATAGGCGTATGAAAATTTTCATGCCACAGTTCAACAAAGGTAGTAACACAAGTCCGTAATACGTGATCTTCCGCGAGGCTTACGTATGTGGATGATGATACCTCCCACAAAGGCAGCCTGAAGTTGCACGTCCGGCTTCATGAGTTCTTGATATACAGTCGTCCAATAAGAGCACTAATAGCCTCCGGAACGTCCTATAAATTTCCAGGGGCAACCCATTTGGTGCCCATTTTCATATGGCATCCAATACTTTTTCTTCAGGAACTGGTTCTAGCAGTTCCTGTGGAGTTCCGGAGTAACAGTGGCGTGTGTTGCGATTGTATTGCACTGATCACTAATTTCTAAATGCACTATCTAACATGAAAACGTTAACGTAGAACTGAAGCACTGAATTGAAATTATGTCACTCGAATTTCAATGTCCAATGGATCACTGAAACAGCTCTGGGACCCCAGCACAACAGTGCAAATTACCTACACATTAAAGATTTAGTTAGCAGCACACCACCACACGCCACAGTAGAAGGTGGATATTTCCAAAGCCCGACTGCATTAACTTCTAGGGGCCAACCATTGATTCGTCGCATTTGCCCAAATTATTCAATACAAAATTACAATTACCAATCAAGAATGTATTGATTTTCGCAATAAAGTTGGAAACCCGCAGAGTTTCACGAAATCGTTAGATTTATTTTTCTTTTGACCCTCAGTAACCAGACTGAAGCGCCTGGAACAGCTCGGCTACAGCAGCCGGCAGTAACAATTGTAATCAACACTAAACGATTAGTGTTTATTCTATGCGAGAACGTAAATAACCAGGCAGTATCTCAGATAGGTCCCAACCCACACCAAAACCTCGAAAAATTCTTAGTCCAGCTTGATTCAGTTACAAGTTAAAGCTCTCAGATGCTAACTGGCACAAATCACAAGTCTGATTCCACACTCTACATCGGAAGTAAAATTTCAGAGTTTGGAATCGTCCTCTGACGAAAAAATACTCTAAGTCAACAACTCGAAGATATTCTGTGTATTGCGTGTGTATTAAAATGGGCATCTACTCTAAAATATTGCTGAACATTCACTGGCGACATACTAGAAAATTTTCTAGGTCCACAACCGGCACTTATAAAAATCTCAATACTTTCACGAAGCGACCGACTCACCGCCCGTCCATTTCACACAAACTACTCGTGAATACTGCCCAAACCAGGCTGCCCGAATCAATATGGCCAGCGGATATTTATGGAAATTTTGTGGTTAGGTCTTATGGGACCAAACTGCTGAGGTCATCGGTCCCTAATCCTACACACTACTTGATCTAACTTAAGCTTACGCTATGCACAGCACACTCATCCCTGTCCGAGGGAGGGCTCGAACCTCCGACGTGGGGAGCCGCATGGACCGTGCCAAGACCCTCAGACCGAGCGGCTAACCCGCACGGCTGATATTTATGTTTTCACGTAGTTCACATGAGTCAAATCTAGTATATTTGTTTTCTGAGATGTTAAAAAATAAATCTGTCGATAAATACATTATATAAGAAATCACTTCCAAATTTTATCATCTTTTCATGCTGAAGTTAGATTTTTGGTACACATTCTGCTTTTTGCATAAATTACGCTTTTAACGTGACAACTTCTACTTTTGGTGATATTATTGTTAATAAATATAAACAAATAACTATGAAATTATTTCTGTTTTCCCAACTATTTTTATTCTCTTTTGCTGCCGCTACTTTCACGATATAGATTAATCTTGAGACAAAATTTGCCGATTTTTCAGCACGGAATGCACATTCCGGCCTAAAACATTAACAATTTTTAACTATAACTAACCGAAATTGTGATAAATATTTTCACAATTTTGGTTCAATTCTCGGATAGGTTTCTATTCAACGCATTAAGGAAGCACTTATACCCCCAGTTTCACTACAATTTTCACTTTATTTCGGTTGTACTGGCTTTACAGTATCTTACTTGATTCACATTTTATTAGAAGATATGTGATTGTCAGTTTTTAATAAGTTTGTTTAGTCTGTCATGGCGGCCGTTACCATCATTTTTCTCCCCAACGGCTTTCCAACACGTGCTTTCAGAGTGATGTTTGTCGTCTGCTAAGCATCAGAATTTCTGATACATGGTGACTGCTCCAGTAGCAGAGCTCGAAGAACTCCGACATCTAGTGGACGAGCTACGAAAGTATTGTCGTTTTGGGCGGCCACGCATTCAAACCAGCAACAGCATCAACGATAACTGGATAGAATATCTTTTCCGCTTACAGGTGCATGACCTGGTGGACACCATCTTCTGTCGCCATCTCACAGATCAAATTCCTGTGCCCGGGCCTTCGACCCATGACTATATGGTACATGGAGGGCAGTTCGTTGGCGATTGCGACCGTTTGGCGTATACGAATGTTTGTCCCTTCCCAGTGCTGACACGTCAACGTCACAATCTTGGCTTTTGCTTGGTTGAGTTGACAATTATCTGGCGGTCATGTTATGGAAGCATAGAAGAACACTCCCTGAGGATGACATAACAGAGCACCTTAGTGCTGCTCCTCCGTGCCGCAGCTTCGCTACTAAATGCCTTCAAGGTACGTCGAAGGCTCGGCTTGACATAGTCCAGCCACCACTGTAAAGCTGACATGTACGACCCTCGTCGTCAAAGGCAGTCTCCACGTGTCGCTCACCACCGCCTGATATCTCGGTGATGGGAGGTGAGTTTCCACAGGTTGTGGCTGTACCACTCCTGGTAGTGTCCACGTGTGAGTACAGATGTAAGCAACGTGGTCAGTAAAAGCTGTCGGCCACAGCTCGTCAGCGGTGCCCGCATTCCTGAGAGAGCGGACGGTATATACCTCGTTAACTCTGCTAGACGAATGTTTCGTGAAGTGCATGAAACCGGTCTATCAGCACAGATGTTGACCAAAGTGTCTACCAAGCCGAGCACGTGAATGACAGCGCTGGGCGAGGTGAGTGGCGAAGAATTAGATCCTTGTGAGATCGTGTACAAATAAAATCGCCCCCGATCATACCACCTATCTTGCATCTGCATAGCTGCGTTAATTCTTCACCAAAGATGGTACTGATGACCGCATTAGTTGCTCTCCAAATCAACAGGCTAATCTTCAGCAAAGAATAGTGAACGTCCACGCCTCTTTCCGACACCCGACGGTGCGTAATCGCAGACGAAATGTATTCCTTGGACCGTAAGCGCCATGCCTCGGGCATTCGGTAGGTATTTACATTAGTGGCCAATAACCCTGCCTTGAGAAGAACTGCCACGCCACTGCCCATATCCGACCCATGAGGTATTCATGTCCACGAAGCCGAGAACGTATATCTCCTGCAGTAAGGTCACGTCAGTGTCGGCCGTATGAAGTGCGTCGCGTAACAATGACAGCTTCGCGCTACCGTACTATCCTGATGTTGATAGTCGCGATTCGACATGACTGTTGTTCTCCAAGGTAGTGGCAGTCGTCAGTGTGAACCGTGCCGAGTTATGTTAACCCAATGCCGCTCTGTCGTCTCTGTTAACATGCCTTCCTCGGGCGATAGGGGTGGGGGGTAGCTCTCCCTATACAACAAGCGCTGAGTCCACAAAAAAAAAGTCGTCTTCCGCGTCGTCCGCATACGATTCTCTGGAGAGAGACTGCCGGTGTGTTACAGTGGTTACCCAGGAAGCCCTTGTCGTGTTTCCTCGCTGCTGTGACCGTGTTCCATTGCTTCCTCCATCTCCGAACGGATTTCCAGGTGAAGAAAAATCAAAAGACTCAATTCCGAAACAGGGAGTACTATCGGCCGACGCCAAAATAACAAGTGCGTCCACGACACGGCGGAAACCAGTAAGATCGTGTGTAACCGTTCACAAGAGACAGTCGTCATACGTCGACCGTCGGCGTTTCTTCTGTTTGCAGAGCGAAAGCTGGTGAATTATGTGAGACTCCGTCTGAGAATGTGTGTAGATCCGAATTTCCTGCCCCTTCCGAGAGAAAAGCTTGGGTTGTCACGACTCGTGGATCAACATCGCCCTGCTGTTCGAGGCTATCTGGCGACTCCCTCTGGGCTCATCAATAACGTGTCCGTCAATCTACAGTGGTAATCTATCCCGATCTCCGCCACCAGACGGCGTTCAAAATGGCTCTGAGCACTGTGGGACTTAACTTCTGAGGTCATCAGTTCCCTAGAACTTAGAACTACTTAAACCTAATTAACCTAAGGACATCACACACATCCATGCCCGAGGTAGAATTCGAACTTGCGACCGTAGCGGTCGCTCGGTTCCAGAATGTAGCGCCTAGAACCGCTCGGCTACACCGGCCGGCTCCAGACGCCGTAGGCATCGTCATTTAAACATAAGTAAATGGTGGAATCGAAGGACTATGATAATGTTCAGCTTCGCGTGTGGAATCTGGGTGATTTGCTGCACAAAATCGGAGCGAACATGATCCTCCTGTCCACATCCTGAGCATGTGCGCGGTTGCCCGGCTTACATGATAATTGCAAAACAACCGACTATATTTAAGTAGGAAGGAACATTCTTCCTGAGTAGGAGTTTCCCCTGCCTTACTCCAGTGAGTACGGGATATGTTGTAAAAGTCTGTCACTTCTCAGCCACATGGCTAATGACAGTCCCGTACCGCGTAAGAGTGGGGATAACCGCATCAGCGAGTACCTCAAAAGGTAGCTCGGAAACACGGAACGGAGGGTCCTCATGCCTAGGCCTGCATGTTCAATGGTAACAGGGCTGATATGTGGAGCTTGCTGGCAGCGCCGTACAAATAAAATCGCCCCCGATCATACCATATATCTTGCATCTGCATAGCTGCGTTAATTCTTCACCAAAGATGGTACTGATGACCGCATTAGTTGCTCTCCAAATCAACAGGCTAATCTTCAACAAAGAATAGTGAACGTCCACGCCTCTTTCCGACACCCGACGGTGCGTAATCGCAGACGAAATGTATTCATTGGACCGTAAGCGCCATGCCTCGGGCATTCGGTAGGTATTTACATCGTCTTATCTTTGACGACACTGGCCGTGATCAAGAAATTGATACCAATGATGTCCTGTGGATCTAGATCGAGTTCATCACGCAAAAACTTTCCTACTTAATATGCTCTAGGTCGTGTACATACGGCTTGGAACGTAATGTCAATAGTGTTCTTCCTGTAGAAGAGCTCAATGTTGCTTTAGTGAACTTGTGGTTAACGACTCACGCCCGCGCGAAGTAAACAAGTTTCCGCACAACACGTGGCCGACGGGAACCTAAACGCACGTCCTCGCCACTCCGTAACCGACGGAAAACTGCCAGTTGGACTACCCAAGCATGACTGACGAGCCCTCCTCACAGCTTTAATTCCGCCAGGACCTCGGCTCGTACCTTCCAAACTTTCCTGGGAACATCCGTTACGTTGTCGCTAAGTCATGCCTTCACAATATCGTTTTTCCCATGAGTGCTAACATGGTAAGTTTCGCAGGAGAGCTTCTATGAAGTTTCGAAGGTAGGAGATACGGCACTAGCAGAAGTCAAGCTGTGAGGAAGGATCCTCAGTTGTGCTTGGGCACCTCAGTCGATAGACCACTTGCCCACGAAAGGCAAGGGACCGGAATTCGAGACTACGTCCAGTACACAGTTTTTATCTCACAGGAAGTTTCAAAAAACCGTCCGCGAAATAAGTGAAGATACCTCTAAGGAAGTTATTGACTGAATTTAGAATTTGACTCGATATCTAATCGGTTTTTAACATAACGTAAGCAGTTTAAGATTTAGTTGGCAGCGTATTTGACTTCTTTGTTTTCTGAAGTAAGTCTTAAGTAAGAGTAACGACCATTTTACTTCTAATTTTGTAATTTGGAGGATTACTTTTTCCTCATATCAATGCCATATTTCCAATAAATATCATGTGAGAATAAATGTACTGCGATGATGTAGGGAAAATACATTATTCCTTAATCAGTTGTTTGGAAGAAAATCATTAGTCAGTACCATACATAATTCTTTCTCACATTTCCGTGCAATGAGAGCTTCCTGTCTTATTTAGGGGTTATTCCATAACCCAATTACATAAGTCACTATTCAGAGCAAATAAGTAAATTATGGTAACATACGGATTAGTTTTTCGCTAAGGTTTCTAATGAACCGACAAAAAAAAATGTGAACTCGTGTGCTTTCCTCCTATTCCGTGTATCATCAGGTAACATTAAAAGATATTAAAGATTCTATGGTAACTGGGAACTCTTATTTAAGTATTACATTTATCAATTGGTTGCATCCTTTGATATACATAACTCAAATACTCAAATCCCTTCCTTTCTTTTCTCTCTCTCCCCCCCCCCCCCTCTCTCTCTCTCTCTCTCTCTCTCTCTCTCTCTCTCTCCCTTCCCCCCCCCCCCCCCCCCCGATCGCGCTTGCTCTCGCTCTCTATTTGTGGTGTGTGCGTGCGTGTGCGTGTGTGTGTGTGTGTGTGTGTGTGTGTGTGTGTGTGTGTGTCTTTATCTCTGTGTGTTTTATTTTGAATTAAGAGTGAGACCATTTGTATAAATCCGATCAGTAATTCATTTACATTCATACACACAATATCGACTGTTATATGCTGTTGGAACTGAGTGTAGTACTCAAGTAGACAAAAAAATAATTCTCCTTGATATGTGGTAATTGTGAATGGATGGGTACCAGGTGCCATTGGTTTCATTCCTTATAAGCACCGTTACGCTTTACCCGTTGTGCACTGGAAGCGATCCTCAATCCGGTGTTTTTTACAGAACTGTTGTAACCAAGCCGCACATACAGGCAGGATAGAATGGATACAGTTGACAGTCGTAGCACACGTCGTATGTCTGTAAAGTGGTAGGTGGAGTCACAGCGGAAGGCAGGGCTGACGGTGATGAATCAGAAGCTATATGTTTGTATCGACAAAAATACCATGAAAGTCGTACATTTACGTGTATCCCTCCGACAATAATGAGCAAGAAGGCCTGCAGCATTACTCCCGAAGCTGAGGAACTACGACGAGAAAAACAGTGGTAAATGTGCCTGTACTAACTCACACTTCTGGCATTGTATGCAAAATTTTACAGTGCTATTCACTGTAGAGATACTACTATCTCTAACAGTTCTTTGTCTTAGTGATAGGAGCTTTGGTCCTTGAGCTTCGTGTTTCCAGTGGATGAAACTGCCTGCAGCCAATCAGTTCAGAAGGAACATTTTACCAGGAGAAAGATGCTCCTGTTGGAGCATAAAATAAACGAATATTTTTCTGTTTATTTAAAAGCTTGTGACTGAAAAACGGGATACCAGCTGCCTCGTTCTACTTTCTTCAGCACCTTTAAAACTTTTGAAATACGAACATATTAGTTTTTTTCATACTTACCCACTCCCAGTTGCGCTTTCTCACTCTCGCATTCAGCCCAACTCGCTGTTATTATCTCTTCGCGTCTCTCAGTCATTCTCTGCTGTGTCACAGCCACAGCCCCTTCTATCTGACCTACTACTACATTCGTTTATCACTATCACTGTCTCTTTCTCTTGCTCTCTCTTACTCATAATATCTCACTCCTTTTCCGTTACTACTGCTGCCTCTTCTCACTGTCACCATCTCTCTCTGTCTTCCTCGTTGCTATTCTCATATACTCTGTGTCTCATTATCACTGACTCTCACTCGCTTCCACTTTCTATTTCTCTTTATTCTACCCCCCTGGCACTGTCTCCATTCTTTTCCCGGCACTATCCTGTCACTGATAACTATATTCCACTGCCACTCATACTGTCTTTCTCTCATACTGTCAATGTTCCTTCGCTCATCTGCTGGCCGGGATGGCCGAGCGGTTCTAGACGCTACAGTCTGGAACCGCGAGACCGCTACGGTCGCAGGTTCGAGTCCTGCCTCGGGCACGGATGTGTGCGATGTCCTTAGGTTAGCTAGGTTTAAGTACTTCTAAGTTCCAGGGGACTGACGACCTCAGAAGTTAAGTCCCATAGTGCTCAGAGCCATTTGAACCATTTTTTTCGCTCATCTATAAAAAAAACCCGCTACTATTTTCCTGTATTTATTACTTTCCCGTCCCTTTGCACTGCCACTGTATTCTTCTCTTTCAGTATATGTTCACACCCAAAGTTATTAGGAAAATTTTCGATGGGGCTGAGGCAGGTAGAATGAGGCAGCTGTTACCACAATTTTCAGCCAGTTTCTTTAAATAAACAGTAACATATTTTTAACTTCTGTGTTCCGATAAAAGCATTTTTCCGCTAGCTTCCTTACTCTTCTCGCCGTGCGGTTCTAGGCGCTTCAGTCTGGAACCACGTGACCGCTACGGTCGCAGGTACGAATACTGCCTAAGGTATGGATGTGTGTGATGTCCTTAGGTTAGTTAGGTTTAAGTAGTTCAAAGTTCTAGGGGACTGATGACCACCGATGTTAAGTCCCATAGTGCTCAGAGCCATTTGAACCATTTTTGAACCTTACTGTCCCTGCTGTAGCACGGAAATGTATTGGCCAGTAAAATGTAGATAACTTACATATGTAACACCGAAATAAAACTAATTTTACTCCTCAGACCGGAATTTACCTGCAAAAAGTTTTAAATGTGCTCCAGTACTACAACGTGGCGTTCTCAGATGATAATGGAGACACTTCACAGCATATTTCTCCGTGCTACGTCGCTTGGTAAATTACATTTTCGCCTCACACCGTATTTTACATCCATATTTTACGTGTTCAAGTGGAGTAACTTTGAACCAATGAATCTCGAAAACGGATATCCAGGGTGTTACAAAAAGGTTCGGCCAAACTTTCAGGAAACATTCCTCACACACAAATAAAGAAAAGATGTTATGTGGACATGTGTCCGGAAACGCTTAATTTCCATGTTAGGGCCCATTTTAGTTTCGTCAGTATGTACTGTACTTCCTCGATTCACCGCCAGTTGGCCCAATTGAAGGAAGGTAATGTTGACTTCGGTGCTTGTGTTGACATGCGACTCTTTGCTCTAGAATACTAGCATCAAGCACATCAGTACGTAGCATCAACAGGTTAGTGTTCATCACAAACGTGGTTTTGCAGTCAGTGCAATATTTACAAATGCGGAGTTGGCAGATGCCCATTTGATGTATGGATTAGCACGGGACAGTAGCCATGGTGCGATACGTTTGTATCGAGACAGATTTCCAGAACGAAGGTGTCCCGACAGGAAGACGTTCGAAGCAATTTATCGGCGTTTTAGGGAGCACAGAACATTCCAGCCTGTGACTGGCGACTGGGGAAGGCCTAGAACGACGAGGACACCTGCAATGGACGAGGCAATTCTTCGTGCAATTGACGATAACCGTAATGTCAGCGTCAGCGAAGTTGCTGATGTACAAGGTAACGTTGACCACGTCACTGTATGGAGAGTGCTACGGCAGAACCAGTTGTTTCCGTACCATGTACAGCGTGTGCAGGCACTATCAGCAGCCGATCGGCGTCCACGGGTACACTTTTGCGAATGGTTCATCCAACAATGTGTCAACCCTCATTTCAATGCAAATGTTCTCATTACGGATGAGGCTTAATTCCAACGCGATCAAATTGTAAATTTTCACAATCAACGTATGGGCTGACGAGAATCCGCACGCGATTGTGCAATTACGTCATCAACACACATTTTCTGTGACCGTTTGGGCAGGCATTGTTGGTGATGTCTTGATTGGGCCCCATGTTCTTCCACCTACGCTCAATGGAGCACGTTATCATGATTTCATACGGGACTCTCTACCTGTGCTGCTAGAACATGTGCCTTTACAAGTACGACACAACATGTGGTTCATGCACGATGGAGCTCCTGCACATTTCAGTCGAAGTGTTTGTACGCTTCTCAACAACAGATTCGGTGACCGATGGATTGGTAGAGGCGGACCAATTCCATGGCCTCCACGCTCTCCTGACCTCAACCTTCTTGACTTTTATTTATGGGGGCATTTGAAAGCTCTTGTCTACGCAACCCCGATACCAAATGTAGAGACTCTTCGTGCTCGTATTGTGGACGGCTGTGATACAATACGCCATTCTCAGGGCTGCATCAGCGCATCAGGGATTCCATGCAACTGAGGGTGGATGCATGTATCCTCGCTAACGGAGGACATTTTGAACATATCCTGTAACAAAGTGTTTGAAGTCATGCTGGTACGTTCTGTTGCTGTGTGTTTCCATTCCATCATTAATGTGATTTGAATAGAAGTAATAAAATGAGCTATAACATGGAAAGTAAGCGTTTCCGGACACATGTCCACATAACATATTTTCTCTCTTTGTGTGTGAGGAATGTTTCCTGAAAGTTTGGCCGTACCTTTTTGTAACACCCTGTACATATGAAAAAGATTTTCAAAGTTGTTCGAGATCGGAATCTTACGAATATTCCGCAAAAAATTACAACCATTTGCTATGCATCTCCGTTTCGGGGTCCGCGGCTGGACTTTGGTACGCAAAAAATAGGTTTTTCGGATGTTTCTCGGTAACGGATAAACATTGGTTAAATGGTGAAGTGACTCTCCTAGATGAACTGTATTGAATATACTGTCAAAATCTGAACAATTTACAACGATTATTTGTTATGTAGCTTTCACCTCATACGGGATTTTGTGTGTAGAAGTAGAGTAACTATGAACCTGTGGATCTTGGAAACGGATAAAGATATCAGTCAAATTCTCAAAATTTTTCGAGATCAGAATCTTAGGAATACGTCGTAAGACTTACAGCCATTTGCTGTGCTTATCCGTCTTGGAATCCTTGGATGGGGTTTGGTCTGCTGGTGACGGCGAAAATGTAGATAGTTAAGGACACTTTTTTATGGGGATGGTGGAGAAGGGGGGGGGGAGGGGTTCCAAGGAATCACCCTTGTACTAGTGGCGCTACCTTAAGTCCCATCAAGCCCACGGTAGCCAACTTCAAAAGCAGACAGAACCAACCTATGTGCTCCATTTGCTAAACAGGAGGAAGTGTGCAATAGTCATATTTTAACACTGTACTGTAAGGTAGTGACACTAAGGTGATTTTTGTGTTGGCTATCCCAATGGTCCCTAGCTCAAGGGCTATAAAAAGCACTTGATCCTACCTTTTCACCATGAATAGAATCCAAGGTGTGCATACCGACTGAAAGACGCATCGGGCTCCTGGACAATGGTATATTTAACGTCGATAATATAAATTCTTTGCATTGTCGTAAACCCAAATGCTGTTTACGAGTCACCACTACAGCAACACTTGTCGCTAAATGTCTGATTTTGTGTAGAAAGTGGACATCTCTTTAGGCCACAAATTTTGCCAAGAAAACTTGATGCACAGGGGTTCCTTTTGTTTCTACGGTGGTACCTTTTAGGACTTTTTGAGAACATTCTATTTGCCTAGCTTTGAGGAATATGGTACTAACATGAGAGGTGGTGGCAAAGGGCAAAACCACATTTTACTGTTAATGTAAGACGATGTAAGACGACGTCTAAAGCGTAAGTACAGTTCATGATGGATAGGTCAAGAACGGTCCTTAGCTTGGCCTCCAAGGTCACTTCTTTTCTCTAAATTTTTTTGTCTGGGGTCATCTCAAAAGCGAATTGTACAGCACTTCCATTACAATCGTTGAAGAACTGCTGCAACGAATCGTACAGTCTTGTCAGATTTTACGATTTTGGGTTATTAGAAAGAATTCGTAACTCCAGAGACGAGTGCCACGTCACATCCAGTTTGAGGAGGACATGTAAAACGGCTCTTTAAACAGGCATTTAACTATAGCACGTAATGCGATGAAGTAATATTGTGTTACTTGTTCAGGTGGGCAGCGGGCGAAACTAGAGACAAATTACAGGAGAACAGGACCTCCTACGTTCTTTGCCGAGACACTATTTTTCAATGAGTCTACATTCACAAATCATCGGAGCATAAACCAGCCTAAACTGCATTGCTGTAGTGTACATAATCCTCACTGCTTGCGGCAAGTTGACCACCGACGTTCTTGGTCGGTTAAAGTATGGTGTGCCATCATGGAAACAAACTCATTGGTCCGTATTTTATCGAAGGTACGTTGAATGGACGGAGATATCGAACGTTTTTGAAGCAGGAACTACCGGCACTACAGCAGGATATCGCCCTGGACGTTCGACAACGTATGTGGTTTCAGCACGACGGCTGCCCAGGCCATTGCACAATTGAATCATGGGAGATATGATCCGTGCATCGACAAAGGTGGCACTATTCAATGGTCCGCTGGGTTGCCGGATTTGACGTCACCGGATATCTTTCTGTGGGTATGTTTAAAAGGTAAGGTGTACCAGCAAGTCAAACAGTCTGTGAAGACGAGGTCGACCACATCAGAAACATCTGAGCCGACATTCCCGCAGATTTGTTTCTGTGATGTGTACGGTCACTTGAAAACGGGGTCACTAGGTGTATTGATGTTGGCGGTAGTACTTTTGAACACTTACTGTAATTGCAGAGTAGAGTAGCGTTTGTCTCTAGCCATAGTCAAAGTGCGCGTAGAGTAACCTCTGTTCGATATGTCGGTGGAATACAACTTTGCGAATGGGTTTCCCATTAGAAGTTATCAAGTACTGGCCTGTCCTACCTTCACAGCATGAAGGTGTGGTCTCACGTGTCACTGGATATTGGATTTTGCAGTAGAATCGTAATCTGCAATACAAAATTAAAAAAACGGGGTTCCCATTGAAGATGTGAACATTGTTCCCCGCCACCTACGCACAGGGTGGGTGGCGGGTCGAATGTGGTATCACTGGAAGTTCTCCTGCGAAACAAAGGATTTGGAATTATAACTTTTTCTGATCTGATGTTTAGTTTTCGAGGTATTTCACTGTCCTCCGTTGAAATGAACACCATGTATCGTGTGGTCCTAATATCGATATGTTAGTGATTTCTCCTTGTAAACAGAATTGGTTTAAGTTAATAAGTAAGTTTATATGTAAATTAAAAATAATATAAAAGAGCCAAGGATGGAAAATATTATTAAATAACTTTTTATTTCTTACATAAATAGTAATAAATTTAGTATGGTGCACTCATTTCAGTGCACTTTGAGGATAGGAGCAGCGACAGCAGGTGCGGCGTAGGCCAGAGGGGCGTGGATGGCGGGGGCGGCGTAGGCTACGGGGGCGGCGGCGACAGCGGGAGCGGCCAGGAGGCGGGCGGTCTGCGACACGCGGTACGTGTTGGCGTACGAGGAGGCGGCGGGCGCCACGGCCACGGGGGCGTGGGCCACGGCGACTGCGGGGGCGGCCACGGCAGGCGCCACGGCGACGGCGGGGGCGGCGTAGCCTCCCAGGTAGCCGGCGTGGGCGGCGGCCACGGCGCACATCAGGATCACCTGCAAGTACCACCATATACAGTCATTTTTTACAACTCTGTGCGATAATATTTACGGTATTGTCAAGCCGACCATACTCCAAAAGTGACTGGTCACTGCCCTACAGGTCGTAAACGGAAACTGATAGATAAAGTTTTACATTGGAAAATATGTCCAAAAACTGACCGTCCCTTTTTATGAAGAAAAATGAAGTCGAATATGTTTTCCTTCATCTCGTTGTAGTATTATCGTTGTATATACTGAGAGAGATGAAGTACACTCTCCCAAAAATTGCAAGTGTATGATGACTCACGCTTGTCACACATATAGTATGTGCTGTCAGCGAAACAGAGAACATCAAGTGGATGTAACATGTAAACACTCAGTGAGAAAGGAAGGAAAGGAAAATACAGTTTCACATCCTGTAGACAATCGATGTCATTATTGAAGGAACTCAAAATGAGGAAAGACAGAGTAGGAAATTGTCCACATCCCCTTAAAGTAACAAGTAGTTACCTCACATAATTCAAACAAACAGTAATAAATCTAAATCTGAATGACATGATGTGGTTTGCAACTACCACCCTCTCAAATTGGAGTCAACTGCCTTAGCGGTAAGCCACTTCGGTTAGTAACACTTAATGTGGTTGAGACATATCCAAAAATTATAAATGTTGGTTCTTCGTTTCCAGACAAAAGTTCCTACGTAAAACTTCAGCTGTAGCCTCTATAAATAAGTACTGTAGACACTGTACATGTAACAGCCGAACTGACTTTCTGACTTTCTCTTGAAATCTTTAATTTCTTATAACTTTTCTTGCCATTGTGGGGCGCTTAATTTGCGGGTAATTATTGCTTTTGTGTGACTCCTTACTGAATATAGGGTGTTGGTTCAGTTGTTCTTGTCTCCTCCAGACGTTTAATAAAGAGATTTGAGGGCACAGATTTCTCTTATTTGTTTTGTTTTCTGGAGGATTGCTCAGAAGCACGGAATTGGAAACCTTTAATGAATGTCTGATGTTTTCGCTTTACTATACGTTTCAGTTGCAATTATTGTAAATTTTCCAAAACCTCTTTTATTTTTGGAAGTTTTCTATTCATCAGTGTAAAGGATGGCGAGATGGACAGATAAAATTATTTTTGCTTTTGTCTTTGCAGACACTGATTAACATAAAGCGACATTTTCTAATAAAAACTACTCTTCGACAATCAAAAAAATGCTCAAATGTGTGCGAAATCTTATGGGACTTAACTGCTAAGGTCATCAGTCCCTAAGCTTACACACTACTTAACCTAAATTATCCTAAGGACAAACACACACACCCATGCCCGAGGGAGGACTCGAACCTCCGCCGGGACCAGCCGCACAGTCCATGACTGCAGCGCCTTAGAACGCTTTTTTTTCATTCTGTTCGTTGTTGATCGTTGTGTTTGGTCGTTGCGGACGTCACATAATATCCGTTCAAGTTCGTTGTTGATCCTTCCGTGAGTTTTTTATTACAGAGGCCAGTCGGCTCTCTGACCGAACACGCTGAGCTACCCTGCCGGCATAGACCGCTCGGCTAATCCCGGGCGGCTCTTCGACAGTCGATAGAAAGCAAAAGAGACAGGTAAAAGATTTCTAAAAGACGTTTTTTCAGCTGTTCCTGTGGTGAAATATGACGTCAAACATGCAAGATCTGTTACACTATATATCTTTCAGTACACGACGGAACGTCTGATGTAAACGTAAAATTTAGAAAAATCGCCTGTGGATAGAATTAACGCAGATAAAAATTCTGCTCTGAACTGAATGAGGTACCACACGAGTACTTTCTTCAGCCAACACTATTAGACAGTCACTTAAGTTTCTGTTCGCTAAAAGTGAATCTAGAAATATTTTGAACTACCTCTTGACATACACTCGTGAACACCACCTATTACACACGATACTGTTAAGGTGCATCACAACGGCTATGGCGTGGCAAACCACATAACTCGGTTTTATACATCGTTAATCACAGTATTACAAGCAGTGAACAACAAAACCCACACATGAACACGATTAACATAAAATTCTAATTCTACAGAAGTCAATAATTACGTACAACGATGGATTTTCCAAAAGTGTAAAGAAAAAACGTGTAGAATACGAAATAGCTAACTATATGCACAGCAAAAAGCACCAAATGATTAGCGACGAATTACGCCAACAGTTGGTGTACCATGTCTGTCTGTGCCTGTTACTCCATAATGTCTTCACAAGTAAGGTAATCAAGTAATTGTTGTGTAGACCAGGAAAAACACTGCAAAATACGGATTTCACATGTTAAGCGCGCTGCCTTCTGAGCGTACGAACTAGCCCTAAGAACAAATACAATGACCATCTGCCTTAAAAACTTTGAGTCCAGACTAATTTCTAAGGAACCAATTCCTGCTATTGTATAATGTCATAAACATATAGCTCTGCCAATCACTGAAAACAGATCTTTCTTACAAGTAATAGTCAAGAGAGCATACGTAGTCTTATTTCAACGTCCCTAGATTAAAGAAAGTTTTCTAGTAAATTTTGACAATTTTCTTTGAACATTTGTCATCTTGTAGTTGCTATCAACTTTAACGATTTACATTCGTGAATGACAAGAGAGTTCCGGCATGAGGTGCCCTACATTTTCGCCACTTACATTCGTTCAGACACGCAGCAAGAGAGGGATACTCACAAGCTTGTACATGGTGTGGGAGTGTTCGTTGTCGTCTACGAGCAACTGATTCCGGTAAGCAGCAGCGGCGGGTTTATATACCCAGCAGCTTCTGGACGCGAGGCCTCGCAGAGTGACCGTTTAGCAGTCTAGGTCGGCGGGCGCAGATTGCGCAGTTGTGCTCTTGATCTCGTTCGATTTCTGCTCGCGTTCTTGAAACAAATGCACTACTCTTGGCGTGTACCGTCACCCCCGGAACGGAACAGGACGATCGCTTCATCAGAGTTCTCTGGGTGAGTTTTGGCTTAGTTATATCAGGGATACATCACAAAAAAGTATTTGAACTATAATATACTATTTTAGGTACAGCAGTGAAAAATCACTCATTTCGCCCACTGGTGGTGGGGAGTGGGTGGCGAGGGGGGGGGGGGGGGGGAAACCAGCCTTCTGATCTCCCAACGGAATTATTTTCCCCTAAGGTCAATACAGAGATGATTCCTTTGAGAGGAACGGCCGGTTTCCTTCCACGGCTCTGTCCAGTCTCAGTTCATACTCCATCTCTAATGACCTCAACGTCGGAGGATCGTTAAACGCTCATCATCTCTCTTATACTTAAATCGTGAATAATTACAAAAGGGATGAATAGTATAACTCTTATTCTCCCATGTTTTTAATTTCGTAATGTAGGTTCTATAATCCGATCGTACACTTAGTAACTCTGACGTTACCGCCTGAACAATATTTCCGTAGTGCACTTTGGAAGATCTCTAGCTCCTGTTTAAATAGCTCTGTACATAACATGAACGACTGTACTTTATCAGTGGACATAGTTTCAACCTAGTGGCAAACCCATGTGGTTAAGGCAACATATCTGTTTTTCTATCTTTACAAACACATCTGAAGAGGGAGCGCGCAGAATCGTGGTTTATGTAGAGAATGGCGGATCTTGGTGCTCGGTTCCTATCTGAGTTAACAACACAGAGCAAAATGCTTTTAGTTAATCCCGGACCGGCGGTCATTATTAAAAATATTTGAACCCCTGTTTCACTATAGCTGGAGCTGGCGCCCAGGCAAGCTGTGCGATTCGATTAATTCCTTTTGAAGTAAAAATTTTTGGGCTGAAATTAATGCAAAAGCAACTCTGTACTGCAGAGAGAATGATTGTTCAAATTTGGTCCACCAGTACATCGGACCATTGTCTAAGATATGTTTTGACTCTTTGAAAAAGCCTTGCTCCGTTTGTATTTTAAGTGTAATAATCACTTTTTTAGGGTTTTTGGAGTGCACCACTTCTATACTTTAAACTTGTCGAATGGGTTCAAGCTATGCCCGAATGTAGATAAATGAATAAGGTCAAAACGTACTTTCTTTATTCAACATTTTTTATCCGCTGTCTAGATACCACGTTTTAATTTTTTCTGGGAGGTTTCTGAGCGACGCTTCTGTATATTAAACTTGTTCGAAGCGGTTCAAACTTTGCGCGTAGTCGAATAAAGTCTAAACGATTTTTTTATCGAGTAGTTTAATTGCATTGTCGAGATACGGTGATTTACATTCGATCTAAATGTAGCACGTATAATTCGTTCCTTCGTGAACTGAATGCGCAGAAACGGTTTAAATGGAGTCAAATAACAAATGAATTCTTACCATAAAACTGAAAATTCGATTTCCAAAATCTAGCTTCATTCTCATTTTGCGTGCAAAAAGACGTTTTTTTAGAGTTCTTTATGCGCGCCACTTCTAATTTTCAGAGGTGTGCGAATCTGTTTAAATTTTCTAAAAAGGTGGACAATCTAATTAATGGTCCTCCTCCTTTTTCTTGAAAGATTTAAACGTTGCCACGATATAAGCAACACGATTCGAAAGACAATACAAAAACATATACCGGATCAGTTGTTGACCGAGTCAACAAAATCGATATCGGTTGCTATGCTATGACACACTAATGTTAAAATTACGATAGGACAAAAGTTGGGAACCAGAATGAAAAGTGCTCCTATCGCAGCAAAAAAAAAAAAAAAAAAAAAAAAAAAAAAAAAAAAAAGAGGAGAATGTATCCTAGGGAGAGCTAGGGATGTAAAAGAAGGGGACTAGCTTTCTTACTTATCTCGATGCTTCAAAGACATTTAAATAAAAACACTTTTTTATATACACGCTTTTGTACGAGTTAACCATACTTTCCCAGCTCAATGAACTCTCCTAGTCCCAACCCCTGTTACATGTAAGGTGAGGGGTGTAAGAACAAATGGACACAAATTTATGTTCGTATATAGAGTGGGATGCATCAGCAATGAGAAAGATCCGAAAGCCGTGGTGGGGAAGGGGGGGGGGTGCACGTACAGTATAATAGGAAGTATCCCAGAGTGGGGATGCATGCATCTTAAACTTTAATGACACGTTGTGTCATACTGCACGACAAATGTGATGGTCAGTTGCATGATGGAATGTGTCGTGTTACACAACATGACGTTACATTACATTACTTGAACCAATGCGTTATATTCCATGACTTGGGAACTAATATTAACAAGTAAACAAGCGAGAGTATGGCTAGATGTTTTGATTCACTTAAGTGTGCCAGATAAGTCGAAAAGCTAGTTCCCATCTTTTACATGTACCTTATTACATGACTGTCAACTAGATAAATCATGTTATACTTTTACTCTTTAGTTTTTGTTCCTGTAACATTTCTGTTTGACGAGAGCACTTTTACTCAGACGCTTTTAACCATGATGTGATACATGTATTCCATGTAATTTTTTATTCTGATGAAGATTGAACTAGTGGAATCGAAACCATGGTCAACCGACAAAAGTTTTGTGCAACAGATGTGGCTTTATACAGGATGTTACAAAAAGGTACGGCCAAACTTTCAGGAAACATTCCTCACACACACAAATAAAGAAAAGATGTTATGTGGACATGTGTCCAGAAATGCTTAATTTCCATGTTAGAGCTCATTGTAGTTCCGTCAGTATGTACTGTACTTCCTCGATTCACCGCCAGTTGGCCCAATTGAAGGAAGGTAATGTTGACTTCGGTACTTGTGTTGACATGCGACTCATTGCTCTACAGTACTAGCATCAAACAGGCATTGTTGGTGATGTCTTGATTGGGCCCCATGTTCTTCCACCTACGTTCAATGGAGCACGTTATCATGATTTCATACGGGATACTCTACCTGTGCTGCTAGAACATGTGCCTTTACAAGTACGACACAACATGTGGTTCAAGCACGATGGAGCTCCTGCACATTTCAGTTGAAGTGTTTGTACGCTTCTCAACAACAGATTCGGTGACCGATGGATTGGTAGAGGCGGACCAATTCCATGGCCTCCACGCTCTCCTGACCTCAACCCTCTTGACTTTCATTTATGGGAGCATTTGAAAGCTCTTGTCTACACAACCCCGGTACCAAATGTAGAGAGTCTTCGTGCTCGTATTGTGGACGGCTGTGATACAATACGCCATTCTCCAGGGCTGCATCATCCCATCAGGGATTCCATGCGACGGAGGGTGGATGCATGTATCCTCGCTAACGGAGGATATTTTGAACATTTCCTGTAACAATGTGTTTGAAGCCACGCTGGTACGTTCTGTTGCTGTGTGTTTCCATTCCATGATTAATGAGATTTGAAGAGAGGTAATAAAATGAGCTATAACATGGAAAGTAAGCGTTTCCGGACGCATGTCCACATAACATATTTTCTTTCTTTGTGTGTGAGGAATGTTTCCTGAAAGTTTGGCCATACCTTTTTGTAACACCCTGTATGCATCCTGCAATTAAATAGAGTACGGTTGCTGGATCACAGCCAATCAAAACGCTTAAATTTCATGTACACATGTAATCCACAGTATACACGACTCCTTTGGTTGAATTGTAGTCCAGATTCACAATCTACTTTCCTGTGGAAGTGAGTGTTTCATTAGTTTCATGCACCGACGACAGAAAAAACGCAGCCTCGTTTCTTTTCGTTTGGCACGAAACAAGACAGAAGTCATCTTAAAATCCGAAATGACAGTTTACAGTTTCTCGCTACCTGCTTGGCAAAAATTCCGGAGAAATTTCCTTCTTGTTCTTTCCAGTGACCCTATGAGGGTTAGCCCAATTTCAAGAAGACACTGTCCTATACGATAACTGCTATAATAGTTGTCCATTGTTACATTCCTGTGAGTGCCCTTGATTGGTTCAACTAATCTTTTCACAATATCCATAGGCTCGTTAGATGCAAGATATGGTCCAGGATAGTGTCTGCTGCAGTGTACTTCAAAGTTACAAATGTCTTGCTATCGCACAATGCACACATGTTCAAACCATACTTGGCAGGCTTATCGAGCTTGAACCGCACAAAATCACAATGTCCACGAAACTGAACAAGCATTTCATCTTCGATTCTGAACTCCCCTGGGCTGCAATTACTTCTGCAGTTGTTCAGAAATGCAAAGTGGAGATCACCAATGGCAGCCATTTTGTCAATTGGAAGTCGCTCTTTTCCCGTTGAGGTATCATCAAACTTCAGCGACCGGAGAAAGAACAGAAAGCGCTTGTAGCTAAATGCTGCCCTGAAAATAATCATCCCTGTGCCATTTGATGCCCACAGCTCTAATACGTTTGTGCCTTCCCCTTTTTGTACACTAATGAAAAACAGTGCTCTTAAGAGAGAGATAATTTCAGGAGCAGACGTATTTCTGCAGTGTAAGTCTCTCGCGTAATTCAAACGTAATCTATTGTTGTTTATATATTTATTGGTGTTCGCAACAACATCGATTACCTCAGGATCAAAAAATTTGAGAAAACTTTCAATTTCAGTTTTAGCTCCTGTAACGTTTTGGACCAGGCAAGACACTGATTTTATTCTTACGTTGTGTTTTACATGGTACCACTGACGCATTATTTATTTATCAAGTTTCGTGTTCCTTAACCAATATAAAAATTGCACTCATCACTTGGTAATTGATTCACTTCATTCGCGCCGTTCAGATTCACTGGCATAATCTGCAGCATCGATTATTTCTGCTTCATCATCGCTGTAAAAGAAGTTAGCATAATCCTCTTCGTCAGGTGATTCCAGAAGAAGTCGCTCAATTTCGTCTGGCGCCAATCCTTCTTTAGGTACGGACCTTCAAGACAATAGGAAAATATTAATCTTTAGTAACTAAATAATCATACCCTCAAAGTGTTTTTGTAAAATATAGCTTCTGATCTTCAAAACATTCAGCAGAGATTACACCACATTTAGTTACATCACCGGGCGCGTGCGGTAGTCAGGGCCACCTAATTGTAGTTGACCACTTCACAGATCAGTCATGGCTATTATGAACGGTCTTACAACGTGACAATAGTGAAAATTGTCGACTGACAATGTCATCGAAGCATATATATCACTACTGTTGTGTACATGGCGCGCTAATTCAATTACGGAAAGAAAACTGAGTTGGCGGTACTGTACGCCGCCACACGCCAGCCGCAGGGATAATCATGCTTCCATTTTGCTGAACTGTGTTCTCAAAATAAGTAAAATTTGCTGATCTTTTTGGTATTGCTGTTGTAACGGCCAGCAGTGTATTTATTTTCCACAGTAGCGAATTTTAATTTTCATTCATCAGGTTATCACAGTCCTCATGAAAACTCTGCTGTTTATCCAAAGTCCAAGTAGCCTGCGATCTCATCTTACTGAGGGCCCGGTGACAAGACGACGACCCTGGCTGCCGACATTAGCGGTAGGACGATTGGTGAAAAGCGGCAGCGCCTTCGGAAGGGACGGGCACGCTATCAACAAGGACGGCAAGCAACTCTAGCGCTTGCGGCGCACAACCACCAGGAGGACGAAACACTGTGTCGGCGACAGGAACGTGGCTAGGGATGCTAGGCGCAAACGGCCGATGGTGCGACCGACCAGAGGGAGGGAGGAGAAGATAAAACCGCGGTGCCGGCTCCCCGTCAGTCAGTTCATCAGCGTATCTGATGATGGCAACGCGATCATTTGTCGACATATTGTGGGTGTTGCACGCTAACGTCCAGCAGCTCACTCGTGAACTATTTCGACTTCCTTAGTTGTGTTAATAATTAGCATGTCAGCTACTTGCTGAAAGTCCACAAAATAACTGCCTATCATATGAACAACTTTAAATGGTTGCTTATTGCCAGTTGTTGCTATGGTGTTCATTACATCATCAGAAACAAAATGTTTCCTCATCTTTGCTCTTTTCTGAATAACGGACTTCTTTTAGAGTTAACAGTTTTTCTACCACTTCCTTTTCTTTAATTATTCATATTTTTGTACCGACGATGAGAAGACGAAATAGACAGGCTACAAAACGACAGTAGCGAGAAGAATTGTATAATATCTATGTCCAGTATACCTAATTCCCGTAACGCATTCTGCACTTACCCAAGTTAGTATGAAGAAGTCATAGGAGTTACTTCTCATCCATCTACTGCGCTTCGCAGCTCTTACATTAGACATCATTGGACACAGAGTTTTTGTTATATGAAAGTCTTGTTCACATACCACCTAACAAACCAGAAAACATTATCTATATAATGCTGGAGCTTAGCCCCTTAAGCGTGATAACCCTTCAAGTAAGGATAGAACTGCGCAATGAATTACACGAGGATAGGCAATAGACGTCGATTGAATTGTGAAAAGACCTATGAACAGATGGTAGAGGCATTACATACTACAAAATGAAACATGCAGGAACAAGAACAAAGGTACCAGGCGACGACGGAAAACGTCTCTGCTCAGACAGCACAAGAAAATACCAAAGTGCAAAATTTAGAAAGAGAAACTGAAGAAGAAAAATGATCTTAAGTGAAAATATGAATTCATGCGCAAATATGTCGTATACATAGGAGAAAGATGGCGGAAAGTTCCAAGAGGATACACTAATAGGTTAAATCAATGGTGAACAACGATAATGCACGTTACTCTACAAGAATTGCGCACGGACGATTTTCCGGCGTCTGAGCAGTCACAGAGCAGCCTGTACGGAATACCCTGCCGGAGCTACAAGTACCTGGCGTCATGTCTGAGCATACGTAAGTTTCATAATTTCCCAATACCGAGTTAAGTGACTGCTTACGTTTACTACAGTAGCACAGACGTTTGTGGGACCAATAAACCTTCAGTCACAAATTTCATTTGATGCCTCATAAGGTCATAATTTTCTTCATAACGGCTCAAATGGCTCTGAGCACTATGGGACTTAACATCGATGGTCATCAGTCCCCTAGAACTTAGAACTACTTAAACCTAACTAACCTAAGGACATCACACACATCCATACCCGAGGCAGGTTTCGAAGCTGCGACCGTAGCGGTCGCATGGTTCCAGACTGTAGCACCTAGAACCGCTCGGCCACTCCGGCCGGCTTTCTTCACAACGGTGGAGTAGTACTTGGTCAAATGGTTTTCCGACATCAAGAAGTAGTGTATCTACCTGACTACCTTGATCCATGGATTTCAGTGTGCCCTATGGGAAAACTGCGACGTGAGTTTCGCATGTCCGATGTAACAGGAATTCATGTTGGCTGGCGTGGAGATTTCACTCGGTTCCAGATACCATATTAGTTTGATTTCAAAATGTTTTTGACAACAAGTAAATGTCAAATACAACTGTTGACCACAGTTTTTTGTTCGAGTGATCTGTGGTATATTATCGTTTAAGAGGGGCCAAAATAGCCGAAAATTCCGTATAGAAACTGATGAGCCGACTGTTGAGCAACGTTTAGTTGTAACGATTTCAGCTGTAACTCAACACCACTGACACACTTATCTACATTGTCGAATCACATTACTGTTATCACCAGTCAAATGCCCAAAATCCGCATTTTGCAGTGCGGATTGCTGCGAGACGTGCAGGAAGAGTCAGTGAGGTTCTGAATGATACCCACATGTATCTGGAGCCATGCCGACTCCACTGACGTGGCCAGCTGCGCCAGGTTTCTCGGCTGAGGATCCGTGGCGCGAACACCCCAATTGAGGTGGTCCAGCAGATTGTAGATTGGATATAAATCCGAGGACTTTGCTGGCCAGGAGGTTACTGTAAACTCATCCTCGAGCCCTTCGAACCACGCCATTACACTGCTAGCAGTGTGACAAATCACGGTGTCCTGCTGGTGGATGCCATCGTGCCGAGGAAAAGCCAACTGCATGTATGGGTGGATGCATGCTTCAGCTGACCCACTCTGCTTTCCAGGATGACGAGGTCACCCAAGGAACGCCACAAAAACATTCCCCAGACCATAAAGGCCCTCCTCCAGGCCTGGACCCTCCCAACGTAGCACCGTGTTTGCTTTCAGACGTTTTATGTCAAATGAGCATAAAAAGTGATTTATCTGTAAACGCCACCTGTCGCCACTCGGTGGCCGTCTGGTTCCGATACTGGCGTCGTAATTGCAGCCTTCGTCGCAAAGAACAGTGGTAAGCATGGGTGGATGAATGAGGTGCCTGCTGTGGAGGACCACAGGGAGCAACGTCTGGCGAAAGGTCTTTTAGGAGACACAGTTGGTAGCCCCTTGATACATATACGTGATCAGCTATTCACCCGTACACATCTCCACAGCCTTATTTAACCCCTGTCATCTATGACATGTGATGCACCATAGTTGCCCCGGCGCCGGTTTTAGATGGCCCCATTTTGTCACGGCTGGTGTACTTTAATCCGTTTCAGAAATGCTTCCAGCCCTGGCCAAAAAGCCAGTCATCATGTGCTTTTGGACGTCAGATAAATTACTCCGTTTCCGCATTACGACAAGGATTGCAGCTGAGCGGAGTGGCTGGGCGGTTAGAGGCGCCATGTCACTGATAGCGCGGCCCATCCCGCCGGAGGTTCGAGTCCTCCCTCGGGCATGGGTGTGTGTGTTGTTCTTGGTATAAGTCAGTTAAAGTAGTAGACCTCAGTAGTTTAGTCACATAGGAATTCACACACATTTGACGACGATTGCAGCATTCATCCGCGTCCTCCTGACACGCTTCAATACCCTCCACTGCTACTGCTGCAACTCTGGGTCTGTGAGTGCTTATTGCACGTTGACGTAGAACATAGGTCGTGGTCACCTTAATGTGACTGGATCGTGGAAATTAGTTGGAAACTCTTGTTTAAGCATTAAAGTAATCACCTGTGTTATATCCCTTATTATACATAACTCAGAATCCACTCTCTCTCTCTCTCTCTCTCTCTCTTTCCCCCCCCCCCCTTTCTCTGTGTTTGTTGTGTGTGTTGTGTTTGTGTGTGTGTGTGTGTGTGTGTTATAAAGGCACATTTGCATGCCGAGCGTGAGTTTCCGCGGAAACACGAAATACTAATTAAATAAATAATCAGTGACAAATAAATAAAGCCTATGGCACACAACTGCAGCGCTGTGTCGCTGATAAAACGAAAGCATAATTACGTTACTCTTATGTTTGATTAAGAAAAGGAGAGCTCTGGTAGAAGTGGTGCGAGAAGCACGTATTTTATTTTATTGTCTGGCACACCGCCATATTTCATGTTATAGAAGAATACTGCGAGTTGCAACCACACTAGGCACTCGATTCTGTAAAGAATTATATTTATAAAAGTAAGTAGGATTATGAACTGTAGGCTTATTCATTGAATATATCTGATTTAACTAACTGTGTAACTTTTTTATGTTTAGTAGACAATCACCTCTGTACGACGTATTGGCATGGCTGGCAAATTATTGTAATATTGAGATTTAGATTATGAGTCCGCACCTACCGCAGCAGTCTTTGGAAACGATTTAATTACGAAGTCCGATTATTCAGTTTTATTTCACGGTCAACTACGAGTAACATTGCCTTTACGAAAAAGCCATTGTCAAGCGTCTGATACCGAATAATTAAACGTCCACATTCCAGATAAGCAAATGCAATTGCAATCACAATCACCATCATACAGATAGAATAATTAACATATTTAAAATAACAACATTTTATTTATTTATTTATTTTATTTATTTTATATTGGCGACTGCGTGTCGGACTTGTTATTTTGTCATTTGTTACATTGTTCTCTTTGTTTCATGTAAAAAATCAACTTTCTGGACCTGGACGCCAATGTATGAGAGATAACAAAATCTGAAGATATTTTCCAATTCTGAAATTTTGCGGGAAGACGCAATGAAACTTCCAGCAAAATAAGGTAAGACGCAGCATCTTTGCATTAGCAGGCTTGACCAGACGTATAATTCAGTGTATTAGCTTTTCAGTAAATTCTGTAGTGTTTCTTTTCCGCATAACAGTTTCAGTGATAAATTTCATTCTCAGTACTTTTCCCTAAACAATAACGTATGCAACAATACCAATACACGAGTGTACAATATGGCCGACTTCTGTACGATATCATGTAACATGGCTAGCAGCCATTACCAATAATCTCAAATTCAGTTTATATTTTTAAATTAACAGACAGCCATTGTTGCTACGAGCGATTCATGCTCAACTACATTTTATTTTAAAATCAGTGTCAAAAATTTTCTTGAAACATATATCACGTGTGGCATGGTAATAACTAGAAAACAATACGCAAAAATGGAACAGCAAGGACGTACTATTCAGACGCAATCCGACTCGGACGTGAGACAAGTGTTAGAAAATGACTTTACGACAGCAACCGGTAGTGACGATTCATCAAATATTGACGCAAGTGTTGACGAAAATTTTGACAATAGGCCGTCCACTACAAAAATTTCAAAATCTCAATCAGAGCGCATGTTAATGCATGACGTCACGTCTAATGACGCGGCGGGGGCAGAGACCTTGCAAACGGTAAACATTGCCGACATGTTACAAATGCTAATGAAACAAAACGCAGAAAATATGGCAACCATAAGGAAACAGAACGCCGAAAACATGGCAACCTTAAAGGCACAATTAGAGACACGAAATGAACAGTTAAAAATACAAAATGACGAAATCAAATCTGATCTCATAGCAATCAAGATAGGTAATGACACTTTGTGTAAACGTGTGGAACTTATAGACGCCACACTGACCAAACAGATGACCGAACTCAGTACTAAATTTTCCCAGCTCAATACGAGACAAGAAAAGACTACAACTGACATAGCACTTTTACAGACACAAGTAAAAAACCTTAATGTCACGTGTGAAGTTCTTACTGAACAAATTCAAACATATCCTTCAGTACATGACAACCTTGAAAAACGAATTACTGACGTACAGAATAAATTTGACAATGTTGAACAACACCTGACTGACATCTTACAATCAGATGCCACAGCTCATTTTCAAAATATTAATAAAGAATTTCATGATTGGGTTGAGAACAAAGACAAATATTTTGATAGATGCTTACATGAAAATTTACCAACAATTGTGCACGACTCCGTAGCGCAATACATTACTAATAACAAACAGCTGATCAGTGACGCAGTACAATCCGTCACTGCACCCATGAGACAATTCACCGATCAACTACAGTCTGAATGTAACGAAAATATCAGTCAAAATGTACAGTTCAGAAACCAATATACATTCGAGTATGATACACACATTCCGCACACGACAAATACACAAGAACAAAACACACCACGACTACAACACATACCACGATGTGGAAACACAAACACAAGCTATTATCATGGTAAACCACAGCAACGTTATCGTAATTACTCGCCAGCTGAACATACCAGTAATTACAGTGGAATAAATCCATATCACAATGCGAAGGAAGATGAAAGCTTAATGAAACACAGGCAATTTCAGATTTTTATCCCAGAAAAACGAACCATTCATCCGGTGATTTTTCTTAAATCTTTTAGTAACGCATTTCCACGCACTTGGAGTGACCGGAAAAAGATTTCATATATTGTCGGTTACATCCAAGGCGATGCAGCTGTCTGGGCATACAGTCAAGCTGACGTATGTACCACGTACAGTGAGTTTGAGCGTGCTTTTCTGAACAAATTCTGGTCGCAATCCGTCCAGGAGCGACTCAGAAGACAAATTTTAGAACCTGAAACTTTTAACAGTAAAAATGGTAACTTACGCAGATATTTTGAAAAATACTTGAACATGGGACATTTTTTAGACGAACCAGTCGCAACGCGTGATATACTCCGTGCGTTGAAGGCCAAATTGCCTTTCAACATTAAAGAAAAACTCCTAAATATCCCGGATGACGATTCAGATTATTTTTTAACAGCTTTAGATTTGGTTGACATGTTACTTGAAGATCAGCGCTTCGCGCGGCAAAACAGCAGCCACAATGTTTACACTAGTGGTATGCAAAACATGCAGGCTTGCCAACACAATTCTGGCGCGCCCACAGTTGGATACGCGGTACAACAAAAACAGGAAACTCACATGCCGTCTCAGTACGGAAATCAAAATCAACACGTGTACTCCAATACAAACAATAGTTACAACAGTAATAGCATTTCATGCGGCAATCCATACAAAAGGCACCGCGGTAATAACTACAACGGTAACAACGGATACAAAGGTAATAACAAAAACACAAACAGAAATAGAAATAATAGTAACTACGAGCCAAGACAGCATCAAGGTTGGACTCGTAACGATCAGTACTTTCATTCAAACTCTGCTTTACCACAGCAGCCACCAGGTCAAAATCGGAGCATACCTTACGACCGACAGGTAAGTTATAATGCGCAACAGCAACAACAACCGCAAAAGTTTGGAGATCATAATAGGCAATATCCGAATGTGAATATAATAGAAATGACACCTGATGCACAACATCAATCTGTGTCAGTACCTAGTACAAATGCTAATCCAACAAACTAGAAACAGTCACTACTTTGCCCCAGGTCGTGGCTGAAGAATTCTTGGGGGGCGACTTCAATGTTAATCAGTTATTTGACACCACACTTGAACAACAGAATAATGATATGCCGAGTAATTCTAAACAAAAACCACCTGTTTTATTTATAAGATACAACCACAATAACAATATATCAGATGAACTTTTACAAGACAGTACACAATGTCGTTTAAACACAAATGAAATTGTTTTAGCATCTACTACTGGTGTAGTAGGTGGGATTCCAACTACTATTATCCTAGATACAGGTGCAGCTGTGAGCGTTTAGTCTTTTAATTTCTATAAAAAGATGTGTGAATTGGAACCTGTGCCTGAGTTTCCTGCCCAAAACTGTAAAATAACTACTGCACTAGGTAATAAGTCATGTAGGGTTACGAAGCAAGTTTTTGTAAACGTTAAAATAGGTAATGGAACCGTACAATGGCCATTCCTGGTTGTACAAAACCTTGTGACAAATTGCATATTAGGAATAGATATTATGAGCGAGAAGGACTGCATTATAGACTTCTCCAAAGGTAAATGTATTTTAAATGATAAAGGCAGTGTAATTATTATTGATTTGGACAGGAGAACTCTAAAGCATGACAAACACTGTACAGGGTACAAGGTTCAGTTAGTACTTGACAAAGACATTCAAGACATGCAAACACACTCATCTGACACAGAGCTAATGGACTTGAAAACATTGCTTGATCATAAGATAAGTGAAGCTACAGCTCTCAGTGTACATGAACGTATAAAACTACAGGAAGTGTTATCCAAATATTTACAAGTTTTTACCAAACGATTAGGTGTTATCAACACGTATGTGTACAAGATTGAAGTTAAGCCTCACAAGATCTTCTACCATAAGACATATAACGTACCGTTATCTCAACGACCTGCTGTGTGGCAAGAATTAAAACAAATGTTAGACTGGAAGGTCATTGAACCATCCACCTCACCTTATTGTAGTCCTCTACTTGTTGTCAAAAAATCAAATGGAAGCATTAGGTTAGTGTTAGACGCATGAGCTATTAATGAAATAATTTTACCGGTTCACACAAAACCTGAAAATTTAGAAGAGCAATTACAGAAATTCCTAGATGCAAAATATTTTTCCACAATAGATCTCGCTAATTCGTTTTGGCAGGTGGGTATCACTCCTGATTCTCGGAAATATACTGCATTTATGTTCGGGGGGCGAACCTATCAGTTTTGTGTTCTACCCTTCGGACTGAATGTCAGCTCGGGGGTATTCATTACAGCCCTGGATACCGTGCTTGGCGACGATTTAGTTGAGACAGTCACACACTATGTAGATGATATACTGATAGCTACACAATCTTGGAATGAACACGTTGACACTCTTCAAAGAATTTTAGAAAAATTTGCACAAGCTGGAGTCACAGCCAACCTAAGAAAATCAAAATTTGGTTGCAGTGAGATAAAGTATTTAGGACATATCATTAATTCACAGGGCATACGTCCGGATCCCAGTAAATTAGATGCTATCAGAAACTTTCCTAGCCCTTGAACTAAAAAGCAGTTAAAATCATTCCTTGGGCTATGTTCATTTTTCAGACGTTTTTTGCCACAACCACTTTTGAACAGTAAACATCTGCTAAATCTACTCAGAAAGAATCAAGTTTGGATCTGGTCGGAACAGTGCCAGAATGACTTTAATACAATTAAACATGCTTTAGTGAATGCTAACATATTAAGCCATCCAGATTTCAATTTAGATTTTTGTATGACTTGTGACGCTTCACGTACTGGCTTGGGCTGTTGCTTATTTCAAGTTGTAAAGAATAAAGAGGAGGAACAGATAAGAATTATTGGGTTTGCGAGTCGCACTCTAACTGAATGTGAGCGTACATACTCCACTACTGAGTTAGAAACACTTTCCATAGTATGGGCATTCAAGAAATTCAATTATTATTTATTTGGAAAACATACGGTAATTTACACCGTTCACCAGGCCCTGACATTTTTGTTAACTTGTAAACTTGTACATCCTAGACTATAACGATGGGCAGTTACACTTCAGAACTACTCTTTTGAAATTAAGTACATAAGAGGTAAGGACAACACCATTGCAGACACTTTGTCTAGACTTCCACAAGGTATGAATGATACCAACAGTGACTTAGAAAATATAAATGACTACAGGATTCTCTTAATGCAAGACAAGCAGTATCACCAATATTATATTGATATGTGCAGAAACATGGCTGAATTACAAAAATCTGATCCTCACTGGTATAAGATAATAACATTACTGGTAGAAAAACACAATCATCCTTTGACTAAGTATTACAAGTTACACAATGATGTGTTATTTTACCGCCGACATCCAAATGCTACTAACTGGTGTGTATGCATTCCCAAAGAGTCTGAACGTAATCTAATTTGGCACACACACTTAGTTTGGGGTCATTATGGGACGAAAAAGTGTTTGGCAAAGCTCAGCACATACTGTTATTTTAGCAATATGAGAAGAAAAATTTACAGGGAACTAAAAACATGTGTTATATGTCAAAAATCAAAACCTCAGAATTTATCCACAAAAACAGATTTACATTCTATTTTACCTAGTAAACCCCTGGAAATTCTGTGTACTGACATCAGTGGACCGCATCCAGCAAGCTCTGGAGGCTTTTTACGATATATTTTCTAAACATGTAAAACTTTATGCTTTAAAATCCGCCACTGCAAATGCTATAATACGAAGATTCTCAAGTGATTACCTGACGCACGTGGGAAAACCTAAAGCAATTCTATCAGATAATGCAGCATACTACTCTGGGTACAAATGGAGAAATTTCTTGAAGGACAATAACATTAAAAGTATATTTATTTCGAGGTTTAGTCCACAATATAACGCGTCTGCTATATGAAGGATCTTATATAATTGTTAACATACCGCATCCTGGTGCGTATCTGTTACAACATCCTAGAACTAACAAAATTATTGGGCTATACGCACACCGAGATCTTAGAGCATTTCATGCTGAATAATGTCAAGGTCATACCCATCAAAATATTGCTAAGCAACTCGAAAAACTCTGTTGTTACAACACAGATAATAAGTAGTATCGAAATTTTCATTTCAGCGGTTCCAGTGACGCAGTTGAAGACAGAAGAACACTTCTTTCAGCGCGCGCCTCCACCTGAAAGACGGAATATTAAAGTAAAATTTATGATTACGTAGCAGTGGATGACATATTAATTTTTCACGGAACATTTGTTACTGAAGGTACCACTGACTTGGTGTGACACCTGACGAACTGACAGACGTCATCTGTGAAGCGATCTTTTACTTTGAGAAATAGATTAGACGCACATCTCTCAACTCGAAAAGCATCTATCAGTAGTCAAGGCCACACAGACACTCTACACACACGCACAAAACGCGAGGAATCGAACATTTTCTCTCTCTTACTATTTTGAATATTTATTGAGTAGTGAAAACGCCTGGTCTTGCCTACTGATGTAATGAATGTTGTGTCTAACCTATCTTAATTTCAGATGACATCACAAAAAACATCGATAATATCCCAGCAAAACCGCTAAAGAGGATGTAAATATCTGCAATTCATGAAATCAAATGTGACACAATGTAATAACCTATAGCGATGTAATGATGATGTAAACATGTTTATGTGCAACTATATTATGTTTATGCTAAGAAAATATGTGACGTGTGTATGTATAATTACTTATTTTTTTAACTGATGTATAGTGTAACTGTTACTATGTAAAAATTTGAACAAAACGAGTGCCAAAAAGACATTGCATAGTGAACCACTGTTCACAGACATTAACGAACATTACTAACTCTGCAACTACGCAGAAACCTATGTGAAAGAAACTGTTAATGCCATTCATTATGCAGCGTATCTATGTGAACGCGATGAACGATTTCCTTGATTAATAACTACGAACATTTAGGTGAGCTATATTCAGCAAAAAACTGAAAATGTGAAGTGCATAATTCGTGCATCGTCTAGTGATATTACTACAGTACCCAACTATAAGATGTTAACTGGATTAAATGGATACAAAGTGCCTGTCCAGAAAACAACACGACGGGTGGAAGAATTTTGGTTGGAACTTCAGGGAATGAAATGTTCTCGAAATGTGACGGACACTCTTACCTGGACTGTCCAAGGATCGACGCCAGCTATGTGCCGTCCGAGGTTCTGCAGCCAAGCTTCCACGGAATGTAAAAAACGAACTGCACGTGGACCAATTACTCGACGGGTCACGTCTGATCTGTAATAAGCAATGCTTTTAGTCACAACGAACTGCATCACTACGACTATAATGGAAATGAGAAATGGACACGCTTATGTATTAATCACGTTGTTATACAACGATGTTACTGTGATCAAAAAACTTTACCACGACGATACTAACCTGTAAAAAATTATTGTGCTGCGGATGAATATGAACTGTAATAACGACACGATGTGTATAGGTCAACGCACCTGAAAAATACGGACATTTTTCTTTGAAGTATTTCAAAACAATACTATGTAACTAAGAACATTCAACAATCTAAGTTGTATTGTGTTATAACAAATATTGTAGATTTAAAACTAAGTTACCTGTCATAGAATGTAGCCTTCATATGTAATCTTGGTTGAATATTTTCTTTGTGCAACGACTGAAAAACGCGCGCACACGAACAATATGAACTGCAATACTGTGCCGCGTGATCTAACTGTACGATATAACGGCAGTCCCGCAGTTACACAGACGCTTCTGCGCATGCGCGCACTCTATCTGCCAACATAAGAACTTTTACGGCGCACCCGCGTCATTCAAATTTTGTATATAATGTGTATAATGTGTAATGTAAGTCATGTAAATAGTTGTAGATAACTTAGATTTTCTTGTGCCTTTAGGTGAATTGCTCGCCTGCAGCTGTGTCCTTTCGCCTCGCAATTCAGGGGGCAATATAAAGGCACATTTGCATGCCAAGCGTGAGTTTCCGCGGAAACGCGAAATACTAATTAAATAAATAATCAGTGACAAATAAATAAAGCCTATGGCACACAACTGCAGCGCTGTGTCGCTGATAAAACAAAAGCATAATTACGTTACTCTTATGTTTGATTAAGAAAGGGAGAGCTCTGGTAGAAGTGGTGCGAGAAGCACGTATTTTATTTTATTGTCTGGCACACCGCCATATTTCATGTTATAGAAGAATACTGCGAGTTGCAACCACACTAGACACTCGATTCTGTAAAGAATTATATTTATAAAAGTAAGTAGGATTATGAACTGTAGGCTTATTCATTGAATATATCTGATTTAACTAACTGTGTAACTTTTTTATGTTTAGTAGACAATCACCTCTGTACGACGTATTGGCATGGCTGGCAAATTATTGTAATATTGAGATTTAGATTATGAGTCCGCACCTACCGCAGCAGTCTTTGGAAACGATTTAATTACGAAGTCCGATTATTCAGTTTTATTTCACGGTCAACTACGAGTAACATTGCCTTTACGAAAAAGCCATTGTCAAGCGTCTGATACCGAATAATTAAACGTCCACATTCCAGATAAGCAAATGCAATTGCAATCACAATCACCATCATACAGATAGAATAATCAATATCTAAATAACAATATATATTTTTATTTATTTATTTTATTTTATTTATTTTATAGTGTGTGTGTGTGTGTGTGTGTGTGTGTGTGTGTGTGTGTGTGTGTGTGGGTGGGTGGGTGGGTGGGTGGGTGTGGGTGGGTGAGTCTGAGTGGGTGGGTGCCCACGTGCGTGAGTGTGCGAGTGTGCATGTATGTGCACGTGTGCGTGTGTGTGCCCGTTTGCGTATGTGCGCCCGTGTGGGCGTGTGTTCGTGCGCACGGGTGCATCCGCGTATGTGTGTGTATGTGTGTGTGTGTGTGTGTGTGTGTGTGTGTGTGTGTTGCTGTTGCTGTTGTTGTGGCTGTATGTGTGACAGTGTGTGTGTTTATCGTGAATTAAGAGAGAAACCATTTGTAAAATGCTAATCAGTAATACTTTTACCTCTATTATATACAATTTCCGATGTTGTTGAAAGGTTATTTCTACTGATAACAGTACTTACGTTGATAAAAAAACATAATTCTCCTTGATATGTAGTAAACAGAAAGTCATCTATACGGGGTGTATCACAAGTAACAGCGACAAATAACTTAGGTGAAGCTATGCGATAACGGAAGAAAAACTTCCCAGTTAACTTGCGTCTGCAGTAGAGTCGTTTACGCAGAGTTTGTCATTGGTGGGTACCAGCCGCCACTGGCTTCATTCATCGTCAGTACCGTTATGTCACTCGTTACGTACTTGAAGCAGTCCGTGATGTGATGTTGTTTGCAAAAATGAACATCACCGAGAAAGAGTGTGGAGTTGAAGTCAGGCCGTACGTACAGGACGGATAGAATGGATTCAGTGCACAGTCATATCAGTCACGTCATATATCTGCGAAGTGTTATGTATAGTCACAGTGGAACCGTATAACAACGGAGAGAATGCAGACAGGAATTTCATGGATGGTAGGGCTGACGGTAATAAGTCGCAAGCTGTATGTTTGCTCCAAAAAAAATCCTGATCGATGACAGGCTGAAAGTCGTAGATTTGCATACACCCCTCCGACAGCAGGGAGGCTTCGCATGTGTGAAACGAGAAGGAAAACCAGCACGCATCTCACCTGAAGTACTTTCTTTATCTTTTTTATGGGCTTTCGGAACGTTCCCATACAGCCATCTCAGTTGTGGAATGCCAATTATGACGATACGAACGTAAGGACAATACAACATCCAGTGCCTGAGCAGAGAAAATCTCGACTCGGCCGGGAATCGAACCCGGGCCCCTTTGGTTTGCAGTCCGCCGCGCTCCCGAAGTTGAAGATGTTTAACAATCACTTAAACGCCTTCTGTAAATAGGACGAGAACAATACCGACACATATTTCTGTACTGAGTCACACTACTGGTACTGTACAGGGAATTTTACAACGCTATTCGGTCTATCCATACCATCTCCATGACGTTCCATATTTTAGTCATAGGAACTCTGGTACTCGAGAGCCTCTTTTTTTTCAGTGGATGAAAAAACTGTCCGCAGCCAACCATTCTTTTACAAGTAACATTTTATTGTAACACGAATCGAGATTCAGAGTAATTGTGTATTTAACTTCCATAATACACATCCTTTGGATTGACGTAAACCTAAATGTTGTTCGTGACTCACCACGACAGCAACACTTCTCGGTGAAGGTGTGATTTGGTGATCCTCTCATTAGGCCATATATTCTTTCAAAAAAACTTGATGGATAAGGATTCCTTTTGTTTCTACGGCAGTGTCTTTTAGGACTGCATCAGAATGTTCCTCTCTCACAAGTTTGAGGAATGTGGTACTACGAAGGGGGGCGAACCGCATATCGTTGTTGATGTAAGAAAACATCCAACGCGTAAATATGATTCGAGATGGATAAGTTGAACCGTACTTTGGCCTCAAAGATCACCTCACCTTAATCCTCTGGGCTTTTCTGGCTGGAAACTTCTAGAAAGCGAATTGTACAGCATTCCCATTGAAACCGTTGAAGAACTGCAGCAAAGAACCACGCAACCTTCTCTTACGATTTGAGGCTATTTGGAAGAAGTCGTAGCTCTTTGCAGAGACGAGTACAATATTGCATCCATTGTCAGGACCACACGTAGAACAGCTCTTAAACATCTACGAGTGTACAATAAAACGCAACACGTATCGTACTGAAGTAGTAAAGTGTTTCTTGTTAAGGCAGCCAATGGGTGAAACTGGAGATAAGTTACATGAGTACTTAACCGAAAACGTTAGATTTCGAATATATTTGTACTAACAAGGGAAAAGTTTGATGCGTACACAACCATAATCTAAGTGTGGGTGAATGATGATTAACGTTGCCATTTAATGCATAAGAATGGACATGCCGTCCATTATTGACGCCAGTAACGAATTACGTATGACAGGTGATGGTGTAATTTTGAAGACACTTATTGTAATAAATACTCCACTTTATTGTCGACAAGACACAAGTTAGATTTTAGTGATATTTGAGGATAGGAGCAGCGACAGCAGGTGCAGCGTAGGCTACTGGTGCATGGATGGCGGGGGCGGCGTAGGCTACGGGGGCGGCGGCGACGGCGGGGGCGGCCAGGAGGCGGGCGGTCTGCGACACGCGGTACGTGTTGGCGTACGAGGAGGCGGCGGGCGCCACGGCCACGGGGGCGTGGGCCACGGCGACGGCGGGGGCGGCCACGGCAGGCGCCACGGCGACGGCGGGGGCGGCGTAGCCTCCCAGGTAGCCGGCGTGGGCGGCGGCCACGGCGCACATCAGGATCACCTGCAAGTACCAACAAATGAAGTCACTTTAAAAAAAATGGTTCAAATGGCTCTGAGCACTATGGGACTTAACTGCTGTGGTCATCAGTCCCCTAGAGCTTAGAACTACTTAAACCTAACTAACCTAAGGACATCACAAACATCCATGCCCGAGGCAGGATTCGAACCTGCGACCGTAGCGGTCGCGCGGTTCCAGACTGTAGCGCCTAGAACCGCTCGGCCACCCCGGCCGGCCCACTTTTTACAACTATGTACGATAATATTTACTGTGTTGTCAAGCTGACCATACAGTTAATACGACAGGTCACACTCCTAGAGGTCGCAAATGAGACGCATTAGAGAAAGTTTCACGTAGAAAAATACGTCCAGAAATTTACCTACATCTTTCGTAAGGAAAAGTAAAACCGTATCTTTTTTATCTCACTAGTGTACTATTCTTTGTTATGTAGTAAATAACAGAAACATGTCGTTATGATGACTGACACATTCGTTTCACAAACTGTATATACTGAGAGAGTTAGTACACTCTGTCAGAACTAGTTAGTGTACGTCGAATTTACGAAACAAAGAACATCAAGTGGACATAACAAATAAACGCTCAGTGTGAAGGGAAAGAAATAAAATTATAATTTCACCTCCCATCGACAACGACGATATTATTGATTAAACTCTAGCTCAAGTTCAAGCTTAGGAAAGATAAATTAGGAAATCGCCTGTGTCCTATAAAAATAACCGTTAGTTGCCTTTATAATTAAAAGGAACAATGAAAAATCTAAATGCCCAGATTAGATTCTTAACCACCATCCTCTCAAGTAGGAATCCAGCATCTTAGCATTGCACCATGTCACTTGCTAACACTAAGTGTGGTTGAGATATATCACGAAAATTAACAATGTGAGTCCTTCGTTACCAGACAAAAGTTCTTACGCAGAACCTTAGTTACAGCCTTCGCAAGTGTGCGACAGGAACTGTAAATAACCTACTTGAAGCAATAGAACTGATTTTCTTGTACAAAAATACTTAAAACATTCAGTTTCTTAAAACATTTCTTATCATTCCATGGTTAATTTATGGATAGTTGTTGGATTTGTGTAACTCCTTACTGAACAAAGGATATCGGTTCAATCGATTTCGTCTCCTCCAGATGTTTCTTAAAGAGATTCCAAAGGGACAGATTACATGTACTTGTTCTAACGTTCAGTGCAGGATTGCTGAGAATCATAGAACTGGAAACCTTTAGTAAATATGTCTGATGATTTCGCTTCACTATACGTTTAAGTTGTAAGTAAATTGTAAAAACTCTTTTACTTTTGGAAGATTTCTATTCATTTATGTACATGATTACGAGAAGGAGACATGAACTGATGTTACCTTTTGTCTGAGTAGTCACTGACTGACATAAAGCTATTTCTTTCTATGCCTATTACTCCATAATGTGTTAAGAAATAATGTAAATAAGTTCAAATGGTTCAAATGGCTCTGAGCACTATGGGACTTAACTTCTGAGGTCATCAGTCCCCTAGAACTTAGAACTACTTAAACCTAACTAACCTAAGGACATCACACACATCCATGCCCTAGGCAGGATTCGAACCTGCGACCGTAGCGGTCGCGCGGTTCCAGACTGTAGCGTCTAGAACCTCTCGGCCACCTCGGCCGGCTAAATAAGTAATAGTTTTATAAACCGAAAAAACACTGCACAATACAGAGACCAAGACAGCGTATCCTGTCTTATTTCAGACTTCCCGAGTGTAGAAATCTTAGTAGTCTATTATTGACAGTTCTGTTGCAACACCTGTCAGCTTGTAGTTGCTATCAGCTGTAACTTCTTACATTCATCCACGACAAAAAAGTTCCAGAAATCGTATGTTCAGCTGACCTACAGTTTCATTACCCCCACATTCGTTCAGACACGCAGCAAGAGAGAGGGATACTCACAAGCTTGTACATGGTGTGGGAGTGTTGGTTGTCGTCTGCGAGCAACTGGTGCCGCTAGCTGCAGCGGCGGACTTATATAGCGCGTAGCCGGTGGACTGAGGCCTCGCCGTGTGACCATTTAGCAGTCTAGATCGGCAGGCACAGATTGCGCACTCGTGCTCTTGATCTCGTTTTACTTCTGCTCGCGTTCTCGAGACAAACGCATTGCTCTTGAGGTGTACTATCACCACTGCAACAGAACATGACTATCAGCCCATCAGAATTCTCTGATGGAGTGTTACTTTAAATGTATGGGGAATAGACTTTGTACTACAATCTGCATTGTTAGGTAGTGCTGTGGTAAATATGTCGACTCGCCCTCGGGAGGACCAGGATTCTGACGCCCAGTCAGAATTAGGTTCCCCAAAATCGTTTAAATCTGATACGTGGATGATTCCTTGGAGAGGGCTGACCAATTTCCCACATCGCTGTTCCATCTCCATTCATGCTCCAACTCTAACGACCTCGTCGTCGACCAGTCGTTAAACGCTTATTTCTTTCCTTTTGCTGCATTGTCAAGTATCACACTTAAATCACGCATGGGTTATAGAAGGAATGAACACAGTCTACTACTCCTGTTTCATAATGTACCTTCTGTAATCCAGTCGGACACTTAGTAGCCCACTGGTCTGCGAGTTTCTGGAACACATTTTCAGATGGTTCTGTGCATAGCACGAAGAACAACACGAAACTGTCGAGATATTTTCAGTCTAGTGTCAAAACCGTGCAGATAAGGTAGAGGATCTGTTTTCAATTAAACATTACAGAAAAGGACCAAAGAGTGATTTTACTGACCCAATAAAAGTGCTCTGCATAACCAATAATAAAACTATTTGAAAAGACAATAGTCTCGTTTTAAAAAAAAAAACTCACATAGCTGAACTTATATCTAAGAACCTGCAGAGTATTATTCCGAATTATAGGATTCAGTCCATGTCTATAACATAACAGTGTGAATACATGTTTCTTGGAATTTGGAGTTCAACATAGCGAGACAGGATCAGTGAAACTATTTTCTGCGTCTTTCTCAAGAACCTACTTCTGATACTGACACGAACGTGCGTCCTGAAAACAAGCACACTCCCTGACTCCTACTCTGCCAACTTCATTTAGCCGTACTGAAATGAACTTCGGTATTGGTTAGTGCTATTGATAAATCATGTTTCTCCTGTTTAAGAAATCCGTCTTTGCTTTAGTTATTTTGAAACCTAGCTTGACGAATCCTAGCAAATCTGACAATCTACACTGATATGATAAATCATCAGATTTGCCAATATTTCTTAGGCAATAAAACCATTTGACCACTTTCTTGCCGGTCGGGGTGGCCGAGCGGTTCTAGGCGCTACAGTCTGGAACCGCGCGACCGTTGCGGTCGCAGGTTCGAATCCTGCCTCGGGCATGGATGTGTGTGATGTCCTTAGGTTAGTTAGGTTTAAGTAGTTCTAAGTTCTAGGGGACTGTGACCAAAGAAGTTAAGTCCCATAGTGCTCAGAACCATTTGAACCACTTTCTTTTTCTTTTGTCAACACGATTTTCGCCTGGTTTGATGACATCTGCTTTCTCTTCCTGTGTTGTGCTAATCTTGTTATCCCTCTGTAACTACCATAGCATACATATTCTAGTGTTTTCTTTATACAATTTGTATCTCATGCAGCGTCAACATCAGTTTAACAATGAAATGATAATTACATCAAGACTCTAAGATGTCGACAGGCGTTGATATACATCAACCGGGACAGTTGAAAACGTGTGCCCCGACCGGGACTCAAACCCGGGATCTCCTGCTTACATGGCAGACGCTCTATCCATGTGAGCCACCAAGGGCAAAGTTGATAGTGCGACTGCAGTGACTTATCCCTTGCACGCTCCCCGTGAGACCCACATTCCCACCTTAATGTCCACACACTACATTCATAGTGCCCTGCCCAATACACTCATTACTCGCGGCAGACAATCTTATCGAGTCCCGTAAGAGTTCGGGCAATGCGTGTGCATCCAGCACAGAATAAGATGGTCAGTGGCCGGTTAGCCTTAACTATATGAAGATGGTATCTGTTCTTTCGGACATGTATGTTCTTTCGGCCATCGTAAAAGCTGTAGAGACACTGTTTACGCCAGTGAAGTCGATATACATAAGTTCCCCAACCTACTCTAACTTTAGCTCAATACTAGAATCTAAGGAACCTTCTTGGGAGTTATTAATTCAGAAAATTTGAAATTTGTGGTAAGGTCTTATGGGACCAAACTGCTAAGGTCATCGGTCCCTAAGCCTACACGCTACTTAATGTAACTTAAACTAACTTACACTATGGACAACACACACAGCCATGCCCGATGGAGGACTCGAACCTCCAACGGGGGGAGTCGCACGGACCGTGATAAGGCGCCCAAGACCACGCGGCTACCCCGCGCGCTAATCCAGAGACATCGTCTTCCTAATGTACTCTCTCAGAACTAAAAAATTAAACACACAGGCGAACGTTAAGTATACGCTTCAACAGAGGCTGTCAAAGTATTTCCGGCCATGTTCATAAAATTCCAGGTCACTGAAATGATGCTGCGCCACTGTATCAACACAAAATTCTCCGCTTTCGTCAATTTTTAAACATGCATTCCCGAGGAGACGGACATGAGCACTGAGAAAATTGCGTAGCAAATTGACAAACATAGCCCAATATAAGGCCGGAAGTCAGAAGTTTATTTTTAACAGTTTCAGTCGTATTAGTAACTGGTCCATACACACCCACGGCCAATTAAATTATTTGCACCATTAATACAATCGTAGTTTTTATTCACAGAAGTTATCATGTTCTGCCACCGTATCTGATTCTTCATTGAATGATCAAACCACTTCATAGTGAAGGTATCTTAAGTAACATTCATGAGCTTGTTATCGTTCTTTGTGTAAAAACAGTTTAGATTAGGCGGCTTTGGAACACTTTGTACTTTCTTCAACTGACACATTCGAATCGCTATTCTTACTTCGAACAAAATATGAGGTAACCTAAAGAGAAGAATTATGATCTACATCTACATCTACATTGATACTCCGCAAGCCACCCAACGGTGTGTGGCGGAGGGCACTTTACGTGCCACTGTCATTACCTCCCTTTCCTGTTCCAGTCGCGTATGGTTCGCGGGAAGAACGACTGTCTGAAAGCCTCCGTGCGCGCTCTAATCTCTCTAATTTTACATTCGTGATCTGCTCGGGAGGTATAAGTAGGGGGAAGCAATATATTCGATACCTCATCCAGAAACGCACCCTCTCGAAACCTGGCGAGCAAGCTACACCGCGATGCAGAGCGCCTCTCTTGCAGAGTCTGCCACTTGAGTTTTTTAAACATCTCCGTAACGCTATCACGGTTACCAAATAACCCGGTGACGAAACGCGCCGCTCTTCTTTGGATCTTCTCTATCTCCTCCGTCAACCCGACCTGGTACGGATCCCACACTGATGAGCAATACTCAAGTATAGGTCGAACGAGTGTTTTGTAAGCCACCTCCTTTGTTGATGGACTACATTTTCTAAGCACTCTCCCAATGAATCTCAACCTGGTACCCGCCTTACCAACAATTAATTTTATATGATCATTCCACTTCAAATCGTTCCGTACGCATACTCCCAGATATTTTACAGAAGTAACTGCTACCAGTGTTTGTTCCGCTATCATATAATCATACAATAAAGGATTCTTCTTTCTATGTATTCGCAATACATTACATTTGTCTATGTTAAGGGTCACTTGCCACTCGCTGCACCAAGTGCCTATCCGCTGCAGATCTTCCTGTATTTCGCTACAATTTTCTAATGCAGCAACTTCTCTGTATACTACAGCATCATCCGCGAAAAGCCGCATGGAACTTCCGACACTATCTACTAAGTCATTTATATATATTGTGAAAAGCAATGGTCCCATAACACTCCCCTGTGGCACGCCAGAGGTTACTTTAACGTCTGTAGACGTCTCTCCATTGATAACAACATGCTGTGTTCTGTTTGCTAAAAACTCTTCAATCCAGCCACACAGCTGGTCTGATATTCCGTGATCAGCATCACACGTGGCTATGTGTCCGCATGATGCCACTATCTCTCTGCAAAAGTGCGGTTTCAAGGAATTTTTGTGTCATTTCCTTACAGCGGACGACTCCAGAAAATATTTATTGCTGAGAGTTTTTCAGGCATTTCTCTTTAGAACGTTAGGAGCGTCTGTCTGACTTCTGTAGTAGTGTGGGGGTGGAAATTGCATCTTGCAGAAGTCACAGGGTAAAGGGTACATCTCAGATTAATGCGTTGCGCAGAATGACAGAGTAGCACCCACACACTCCCAGAAAATGGCGACCCTGCCAGGATAGGTAAAATAGGCAAGCTATCAGGATAGGAAAGTGTCAGGATAGTTAGGTATGGCAGTTCGCAGCAGTAGTACTTTGAAGAATTTTCTTTCATGTATTAAATAGCTGTTTGCAAAGATTGGGATCAGAATAGATACAGGCAATGAAGAAAGCAGAATTGTAGGGAAAAGGGCGTGTGTTATAGTGTTGGAAAATTTTGCATTTTTTACGATTTTTGTGTAGCTGTTAGGGCATAGGATCTTCAGGTGAGACGCACAGACACAGAGTGATGCAGAGACGCAGTGTGATGCAGCATCATATAAGTTAGAATTAAGAAATAACATTTTTATTTTTCTCCTTTTGCAAGTGCACAGATGGCGATTGGAGACTGTAGCAGAGCAGACACAACATTAGCCGAGAAGTCACGACGTTGTTGTTGTTTTTGGTTCAACCAACTGGTAAGTGGTCGTACAGTTTTGTAGATAGGGTTGTGTTGTGTTGAAAGAATTCCCATGTTAACGAGAGCACAAGCCAAAAGGTTACGTGAGAGACAGCAAGTAGGCAAGATGGGGGAGAATCAACCAGATAGACAGCAAGTAAACGAGCTTATTGAGAATAGGACAGAAAGTGAACCTGAGAATAGGACAGACGGTGAATCAGAGAATAGGACAGTCGGGGAGCTGCAGAATCAGCAGGCTCATTTAGACTGGGATAAAACTGAGACAGATCAGACAGATGGGAATCGAAGGTACGAGAACATCGAATTTCCAGAATATGAAATTCCAAGTAGGGTACATTCTGTGCCAGAAATATACAGCCCACGTAGGAAATGGCAAAGAATAAAAGCGAAACGAGCACAGGAAACGCGTTTGTTTGTCACATATTGAGGGACAGAATACGCGTCAATACAGTCAATGAACCGGCAGTTAGCTAACGTTCAAAGAGAAATAGACAGTGAGGAAGAGGGGGAACATTTGGAATACGTCGGACCTATCGTACACATTCTAAATATGCCCCAACAACAGACACAGAATTGTGCGGAGTTACGAGCGGCACGAAAAGGTTCCGTAACAGACGCAACTGTACCTGCAAACACAAGAAATACACAACAGAGAGGGCAGAATGGAGAGTTGTTTGCGCCACGCAATGGTTCAATGACAAACGCAACTAGTCCTCAACACAGGCAGCACGGGTTATTGCAGTTATCAAACTTAGAAACGCCACAGCGTAGCCCAGTAAACGACGTAACTGACCGAGTAAAAAACAATAGATCGAGAACACATAGTTCAGCAGAAGGTAGTGCTACAGGAAATGACGCGATCATGGAGATGTTACAAAAAATGAACGCTAGTATGACGAAACAGAATCAGGAATTGAAACAGGATAATCAGGCTGTTAAGACACAGATCCAACAGGTTAAAATCCAGGTGGAAGAAGGGATCGCCAGAATTGTTAGTCAGATCACTCAGATAAACAAAGATGCGAAAGAACCTAGGGAAAGAATTCAGGTACTAACACAACGTCAGCAACAATTACGCACTGACGTGGACAGGGTCCAATTTGACATCGTAAACGGTGACAAAAAGGTGGAACGTTTTACAAAAAAAGACACTCGCACAGCAATACAAATTTCGGAAGAACAAGCAATTCAAAGCAAGGTCGCAAAGGTTTCACTGAAAAAATATGATCAGCGGATCAATAAAATAGGACTTAAAAACAAAGATCAGTTTGAAAAGCTTCGAACAGAGTTGATACAAACTATTGAAGAAAAGATCGAGACCGATTACACCTGTAGCGATACAACTGACATGTCAAGTATTAATTCAGTACACGAACACGCGCCGTCTAAGAAAGTTCAAGTAGAACCAAGGCTAGACGTAACACTCGTGCAGAAATCGAAACAGAAAACCCCGATTAAAGTAATACATGACATGCCACAGGACCAGGCACAGTATCTAGAAAAACGGAACACATACATTCAGCCGATACCAATCGAAAGACAGGCAACTGAACCAGTAAATCCAATGACACAACATAATAGCAGCACTGGTACTATACCGCGAACGACGAGAGTAGAAACAGACGAACAACACCTTTGTTCACAAATGATACGATATGACGCGGATATGCGTCAGGAAATTGAGAATAGGCAGACAGGCAGTAGATTACCAGAGAATAAACACGACGACACAAGCAGTGGCAGATTATTTGAGTCCATGAATCATCCACAAACCGGATTTATGAGTAGAGATGATACAGACCACTTCCCTACAGTTAGAAAATTTCGACATTTCAAGGAAGAAGGCGGTAGCTTGCATTCACGCACATTCATCGATCAGTTTCAAGTAGGCTTACCAAACCACTGGAGCGTAGCTTACAAACTTGACTTCATTTGTGCACACATGTCAGGGACAGTAGCAGAGGTGATGCAAAAGATCGCGGCTACCTGTACGTCTTGCCTACAATTCAGAACAGCATTTCTCGAAATGTATTGGTCTAAGGAGGCGCAAAACAAAATTAAATACGAGTTACTTCAAATGACACCATATGAAAACCCAGGAGAGAAAAGCGTGGTAAAATTCTTTGATACAATGGACAAAAAGAATCAATGCCTAGACAAACCATACAGTAACGGAGAGCTGATACGTCTATTTAGAATGAAATCACCGGTAAAGTATCAACAGGCGACAGTAGGTAAAAATTAAAACATCGAAGAATTCAAAGAGGTTTTAAGGGAACTTGAATTTATGTTTAAAGAAGACGAGGTGAAAGAAAAAAGAAAGGAAAGGGAATAGCAAAAGGAGAGGACTAGGAACGAATATTTCAATAATAATAGTCGTAATCCTAACACCAATAATTTCAGGCAATTTAACAGACAAGGAAAGTGGCACAATGGAGACAATTGGCATAGAAACGATAACCAGAATAATTGGTACCCAAATAGGGACGGTAATTGACACTCGTACAGTGGCGGATATGGGTTTAGGAATCAAAATGCCAACGGTCAAGGGTACTTTGAAAGAGGTCACGATGTCAGAAACAGCAACTGGCGAGACCAAGGCGCGAATAATTACACATGAAATTATGGTCGACAGAGACAAGAACAACACATCAAAGGGAAACCAGATGTAGAAGTTAGGCCACCGAAGACTGCAAAACGTAAAGATTGAATTGAAAAATGCAGAAGAGGTTAGGCAAACTAACGTCCACCCTATCTTACACTAACCCCTAAATAAAAAATAAATTAAGAATCGACAAAATAACACATTAATTAAAAGAAAAAGGGACACAATACACACTAACAATCTCTTGTAGTATCAAGTACACTACAACATGCACACAAACAATAAATGGTACACAACAATTAAAAGAATGAAGAAGTGGTAGGCTATAAAAATGATAGATATGTGCTTTAATTAAATTATCATAAGAGAAATAAATAATAATTTTCTTCATTTTCTTAAACGTTGCATTGTATAGAGTCAAAATCTCTTGTTGTTGGTATAAAACAAAACATTGTAAAAAAATTTCTCTACACGAAAAAAGGGACATCGCCACCAACACCAATCACCAGCTCCCTTAACACCAGATGCTTCGAGATAGCAACAGAGAGGGTAAAGACATGTTGAGAAAGCATTTAGGGCAATAACAACAACATGAAGACCAACGCCTCACTGAAAATGCAGGTTGCAACCAGGTTGGACTTCAGGAGGACAACGCACAGCAGGGACGTTTCATATGTCACTACACTGCTACACAACGGAAGATGTGGAGAGAATCATAATACGACGAGACGACAATGAAGGTACAAAAAATTACTAAGATCTACAAACTCATCAAGTAACATTTGGAAAGGCTGTCAGATCCTACAAATCCTATATCACTCCTACACTAAAATTCACATATTCCTAGCCCAATAAGAGCAGAAGAATGCAAGAAAGAAGAGAAGAACAGAAGATACAAGATGAAGAAGGGCAGAAAACAGCAAGATACCTTTCTCTCCTACCCTACAAAGCAAATTGCTACAAACGTCTTTCCATGAACTTTGAGGCATGGCAACTACTACAACAACCTCTCCAAAAATAAACCTTGAATAGTCAAACAAATACAAGCAAACGGCAAACGGAATATTACGTAGTACCAACCAACATTATCCAAAAACATATACAGCAAAAAGAACAGTATTCTCCCTACCACATCATCAAATTGTCATACCGAACCAGGTGTGAAGTACCAAGATGTCACAGCACAATATTGGGTGATGATCTTCGGTAGTCAACTACAATCATCGAACTGCCATACTGCCCTAGGTGTGACAGCAAAGGAGTACTAAGACATCACTGTTTATGCGGTAAACCACAGTCATCATAATCGGTTAAATGTACCACTCCATTTTGGCAATGTCGACAAGTAAGACCCGGCTTCGCATGCTAGAGTGCTTCTCTCATGATTTGTGACACCCATACAAATGAGTCGACGCCTTCCAGTATTTCAGTGGGGATCGTCTAGCACAGAAACTGACGCAGCATAAAACGAAAAGACTGATAAAATACAAATGCAGGGTTAAGAAAATGATATATTTGTAAAAATATTTTTTTCCGTTTTTGTAAAAGTAATTATTTTATCATATATGTGAAGCCCATAATGTGATAGAGACCTTAAAATATTATGTAAAGAATATTAATTAGTATAAGTAGATAATCTCAAAAATCCCTGTAAAGCCTAGTTAGGTTTTTATATAAAAATGGTTTTGGTTAATCATAGGTTGAAAGAGGATAGAATAAAGAAAAAAACACTTCTTCACTCTTAAAACAGTGACACGAGAAAAATAATGCCTAAATAAATAAAACAAAGTCACACAACAGAGCTTTTGCGAACATTCACGGAAAGCTTAACTAAAGAAAAGATATAACCACACTAAAACATGATATACAGTACACTAACGAGTTTAGAAAAATTAATATTGAAAAAACAATTTTTGGAAATGAAAAAGAAAAACAGACATACGTACTGGCAATGACAAAGAATAACAACCTTTGTAAAGTCTATATTTGCCTAATAACAAAACATAAAGTATAGAATTAAAAATAGAAACAATAGCTATAATGAAATCATTAGAAAAAATTGTTCAGCATAACTGAGAAAAGTTTATTGGAAATGCTAAAAGAACAATTTTTGCCTGCCTTTGTCAATGTTTTCCTCGGCATTGACAAACCCCAGACAAAAATTTTGTCAGAAGGAGAGAGGTATGTAGGACGTCGTGGTCTCCTGACCTTCATTGTATGCAAGATATCGTCGTTTCCTGACCTTCATTGCTTACATATTTCACCCTCACAATCATATTCCGCTCATCAAGACGATTCACTCGAACCCAAACTCGATAAGATAAAGTCAATGTTGTATGAATTCATGTAAACGATATGCAAATAAGTATTAAATCGAAAGTGCGCACCGAGATTGAAATACTCGAGGCCGGCGTACACACACACACTCAAGACACGACTGTCGTAGGGGCTTTTAGTTCGGGAGAGGCAGACCGCACGCCGGGAGGCCGGTCCCCTCGAAGGATGAGTCAGCCTATCTACGTCAGACGGCGAGCGCCCGTATAGCAGACAGCATTTGCCTGAGTGAAAGGTAGAACGACCCCGTGTTCGGCTTAAAAGCAAATTACGCTACATTGTGTCGGAGCGCTCAGCCTACACATTCTTTACAAACATAGCACGCAGTTTCAGAGGTTTTCACAGGGAGACAGCAAACGCCAAACACTGATGTTACAGACTTCCGGATTGGTCACCTTAAACGAAACGTCATTCTCCCGTTTTAGAAGAGCAATGCTGATCGGCAGACGATACTCCTGATGCCTTGAGCTGAAGGAATAACAGAAGAGACCTAAAGATATACCCCTTCACGTCTGGTGTGGAGAGGGGCCGTTCTGTTGTCGCTCTTGGAGCGAGAACACGTAACGAGCGCGTGTGCACTCGTACGTGTATTCAAAGAGCGAGGAACAAGTCTCTCCTCAGTACTTCACTGGGAGAGCACCTCTGTCGAGAGCGAATAGGAGTGCAACTCTATATTGAGTCCTTGCGGTTAAGCGTTGTTCACTGTGTCAGCCGCCACACTTATTGTACAGTGTGAACGGACAGAGTTGAACGCCTGCGAGCGAATTTTTGAGTGGTATCAAGGTGGACTGGTTATCTGACTGGTGTACCACGCCAATAGTTAGACTAGGGGCGAATAGGAGTCCTTGACTTCATCAAGGCATAGGGAGAATTTTATTGGCGAAGGTCAATCCAGATAGAATGAAAGTTATCTTATTTGTCAACAGAGAGCGGTGAAAACAGCAGTCATCGCAGCTTACGGTATTGTGCGCTACAGCGTTTGCGAGCCCCATATTTCCTCCACAACAGTACACTTCGCTGCATTTCACACACGACAGCCTCGACCGTACCTAGCAACATTCTAATGGATAATTATTCAAGTTGAGTAGGCGCGGCTCTCAGCCATTCTGCCAAGCCAATAACAATCTTAAACTTTGTATAGAAATTTCATTCGCGAGTCCTATCCTTAAGAGGTAACTTCACATTCCGAAAAAAAAAAAACCGGAAATAACTTGTTCAGTTGATAACTAAAAGTGCCATTGTGATTTCTCAGAATTTTTGCAAAATAAATAATAATTTTCGTTAGTTTCATGTTTTTCTTACACTAACTAGCACTAATCCAGTACCCAAGTATCCAACTAACTATGTAAGAAATTTTGTGAATTTTTGTGTCATTTCCTTACAGCGGACGACTCCAGAAGATATTTATTGCTGAGAGTTTTTCAGGCATTTCTCTTTACAACGTTAGGAGCGTCTGTCTGACTTCTTAGTAGTGTGGGGGTGGAAATTGCATCTTGCAGGAGTCACAGGGTAAAGGGTACATCTCAGATTAAACCGTTGCGCAGAATGACAGAATAACACCCACACGCTCACACCTGTGGTAATCCAATGGCTGAGTTGGGATTTGGCGATTGCTTGGAGAACGTTGCCTGGCATCAGTGAAGTACGGCGGAAATGGTGTTACGTTATGGTATGGTTTTCGTGGTCTTCTTATTGCGCTAAATGCGAAGGGATATGAACACGTTTTACCACATAGAGTACTCCGTACACTAGAGTTACAGTTCGTATAAAATGACTGACTCTAGTGCCAAGACAGTCCACCCTGTCATAAAGCAGCAACTGTGAGCCAATGCCTTGTGGACAACACCATTTCTGAAATGGACTAGCCTGCCCAGAGTCCCGGCCTGAGTCCAATGGGACAGCTTTGGGATGAGGTAAATCGTCGACTTCGCTCCAGGCCAAAGCGTCCAACATCATTACCCTCGCTGTCTTTGGTTCTTGATGAACCAATCCTTCACTGTTATTAAGACACTTCGCTGACGGTGTTCCAAGCAGAGTTCACGCAGGAATGAAGGTGAAGAGTAGGTATAGCCCATATTAATGTCCACTATTATTTTTAAGCTTACTTTTGATGAGATAGTGTATAACTGACCTAGTGGATAATGTCGGAAGTTTCGTGAGGCTTTTCACGGATGATGCTGATGTGTACAGAGATGTCGAAAAGATACAAAACTGTGCAGAGACACAGGAAGATCTGAAGAGAATCGACGCTTACTGCAGGGATTGGCATTTGACGCTCGGCATAAACAAGTGTAACGTATTAATGTGTAATTGGGCAGGAAGACCGTACATTCATAAAATATTCAGCGAAGTGGAACGACCAAATACTCATAACACTTATCGCGGGTAAGACTAATGCCAAACTGGGATTCATTGGAAGAATCCTCAAGAAGTATATCTTACGAAACCCTCGTTCAACCTATATCTGAATATTTCTCGTGTATCTGAGACTGGTACCAGGTGGAGCTGATAGAAGAAGTAGAACAGATCCAAGGAAGACCAACGCTTTTAGTTATAGGTTCATTTACTAAGCGTAAAAGCGCCACGGAGATGCTCAATCAACTCTCGTGGCAAACTCTGCAAGAGAGGATTTAAACATTGCAATGTCGTTTAGTGTTAAAATTACGGGAGCATACATTTCAATAAGAATCAACCGATATACTACTCCCTCGTCCATATATCTCGAGAAAGGTCCACGAACTTAAAATTAGATTTGTGCTTAAACGGTGACTTATTAACAATCGTACTTCCAGCGATCCATTCGCGGCTGGAACGGGTAAGGGGGAAGGGAGAGTGGTACGCAAACTATCACACCCTAGATGCTCTTGTTTCACATTTGCATTTCGTCTGATGTGTCTTATGTAGGATGAACATTGTTCAAGTCACTAGATTTCTTACTCGTGCAAGGGAGGGCACTGGCGTAAATGTACGTGCGACATACATGGTACAATCATTTATTCTTGATATATATTCCACCTCGACATGTCAAATATGGACTCATTCACTAACTCACGCCATTCCTCCTGGTACTTGCACTTTTTTTTCTTTACTTGTTCCGAAAGGAGAACGAGTGGGAACTAGAAAATGTAAAAAATTAGTTCACTTCATTACAAGATAAATATGAAGATTTACTTAACTTTGTGTAACTCATTGGACAAGAATGTTCTGCGCAGTTACAACTGCCTCTGAATATTAAAGTATCAACGGATACAGGCAAATTTACACAACTCTTCACTCGGAATGCACAGACAAAATGTTCATTATTAAAGTTTAGCATGAGACTTAGAGATGTAGCTTCGCCAACACCTCCCATTCGGCGTTGTAGTATACAGCGACACATTATTGTCGTCTGTAATGTCGAAGCGGTGCCAACTTTGTTACGGGACCTCGATATTTGTACTATACCACATAAACGACATTTTATAGAAGTGGGAAACTTTATTGGGGAAGAGGAGTAGCAATGGGGCATGGTTTCACACACCTCATAACCCATTAAAACACCTTGGACTAACCATGTGACAGGAATCCCACAATAGACTAAAACTGCTGGAACTGTAACTGGCTCATCATGAGGATGCACATTTCATCTGCCCTCCACGCCTATGAAACCTTCACTTGGCCTATTATCTCCGACCCCACTTCTTTTTAATAGTTGTATTTCTTAACATCGGCGGTTACGTAAATGACTATAGTTGAAATATTATGTGACAGGTACACCCTGTACCAGAGAGGATTAGTTTTGTTCGTGTTTAGTGTTGTCACTAGGCCAGTCAAGGTATACAAGGGACGTGAATAGCGTCAGATGTTGAGTGCCACTGTAAAGGACACAACAGTCCACATATTCGTATGGGACAGTATTATCATTACCTGACGTAGTAAGTGGCCTCATTGTGGGTTGGTCGGATCTTACAATACCCAGATTTGTGTGGCATTCAGATGTGATGGCGGCCCTATGTTGGACAGCATGTGAACGTGAGACCAAGCATACTCGTCCTTATGTTTCCGCTCGACTACGTCTCACCATTGCGGGGAAGGATAGATGTACAGTGCACCAAGCTCATCGTATCAACTCACACCTGTTCCTTCCAGCCCCCTCCAACACTCTGTGTTAACACGCACCATTGGTCAGAGACAAGCATCAGCCGTACTAGAGGAAATTACTGTTCCACGCTTCTGTTGACGCCACTGTACAAACGGCAGTGCTTAGAGTGGTGCCATGACTGGGAAACTTGGATGCTGATGAATGGCGTCACACTGCCTTCAACGATGAATCGCAGTTCTGCACTAAACTGGATAACCATTTCCGGCGAGCACAGATGCGATCTGGAGAGGTGTCTCAATCTTCCAATATTTTGGAGAGTCACAGCGGTGTTGCTGTAGCGACATGGAGTGTGGAGGAATCTAGTGTGATTTCAGGTCACGCCTGGTAGTGACAGAGAACTCTGATAGCAGAACGGTACGTCACAGACGTCCTGTATGCTGATGCCATGTGACAGTGTCGTGGTGCCATTTTTCAAAGGACAAATCTCGTTCACACATGGCGCATCTCTTTATGAACTGTATGAGTGATGTTGAGCTCTTGCCATGGTCAGCAAAGTCTTCAGATCTGTCCCTGACAGAACACATGTGGGACCATCTCGGATGACAACTCTGTCACAGTTGCAGCATCCACGATATCCAGGACTATCTAAAACGGTTGTGGGCTAGCTTACCTCAGGAGAGGCTACAACGGCTTCCTGAGTCCTTTTTCTGTGGAATAAGTGCAGGTATACTGGACAAGGGGATGTGGCGTCTACTGATAAGTGGACTCATATTGCCAAGATCCTTGTAAATTTGTCTCGATTTTCTAACCAATGAAATAACACTACATACCCTCTCAGTCCCTGAAGTTTCATTTAATTTCCTCTCCCCTCCTGAGTACTTTAATTTTTCTGCTAAGCAGTGTATATTTAATCCAGTAATGTTCTCCTTCAGAAGATTCCAGGTTCGAATCCTGGCAGTGCCACCATTATCTGACACTTCACTCCTTTTTACATTCGTCAGACATCAGCAAAAACACCCTGTGAGTGCGTTAGTGTCACTAGAATAAATTACTGAGGATAGAAGTGTACCCTTATTCTATGACAGAGCACCTCGATGTTTAGCTGCAGAAAATTTGTTTACTTTCAGTATTGTTGTCAAAAAAACACACGGGCTTACGTAGACTGTGATATGACAATTTCAGGAAGGTTGTCAGGATAGCGTATTACGTCCTGAGTAGCAGAAATAACACTGAACATAACAATATAAAATTTAAATAGAAGGTTCTCTACAAGATTTTTCTTATTTATAGATAGTGAAGCACTGTCTGAGTTGGTCAATATTACGACGAATCATCTGATTCCGGTTATAAGTTTGGAGCTATTTAGGATGACAATCAAGTCTACAGAGGATGGTTAGTTTTTGTGACAATATGAGCATAAGATTACTCAAGATTGCTCATGTTCACAGTGGATACAAGCTGGTGATCCAACAATTTTACGCCTCTGCCAACGGCATCTAACTTTAGCTGCAACGTGCTGTCAGCTGAATGGCTGCTCTCACCATCTGAAAATCCTATAAAAAGCTAATCAAAATCTTTACTAATTTCATCAGTTGAAACTGTCCTATGTGTCTATTTAAGCGAGAAAACATGCACTCATGCCTAGTCCGGAAAATATGGCGATATACACGTGCGTAGATGGAGCAGCGTGTATACTTCAGTGATGCCCTCTCAGTTCTCGCAAGAACAATTAACTACGTGGCTGTTTCGTTTTTCCGCTATCGGAGCTCAACGACTCTTCAGTACATTTCTAGCTGAATGTCAGCCAAAGTGAACGCAATGTTCACACAGAAATTCCTCTTTTGGCGTCGTACAGAGTGTGATGCGCTCTTTTCTACACTTGACGCTGGTTCAGGGGAGAGTCTCCGAAGTTTTCGGTATTGTGTCTTTCGTAGCAAACTGTCCTTCACCTGTGTCATTTCGTGCTTCACGTTACGAATTTTTCGGACCAATGGGAATGTTCCTTTAATCTTGTGGAAACTACCCCGCCAGTCCTAAAGGGCCTACCTGTAAACTGCGTCAAAATATCGCCAGTTCTACTCCTTCCGAATTTATTTCAGCCAATTAGACATACTGGGTCCACTCCTGACGCCTAAAAGTTACACACGTGCTTCACAAGAGCACCATGGGCCTTTCACGTGATCAGCTGTGTCCCTGGCATATTTGTATCCATCTATAAATTCCCCAACACAGTTTTCTAAAGAATTTCTCCGTCGTAGGCAACACTGAGCCGCTACCTGCTCCCCTCAATGTATCGCCCAGTGCGTTCATTATCTCTCTCGCTGTGGGTCACCGACCCCTGTTAGAAGCCTTTGTTGTATGCAGGCCGTGACAGCACAACTCGCGTCTGTCCCCAAACTAAAACGTTTCTTCTAGCAGCTTTTTTCACCTATTGCTCACCGATAAGCAGGATTTGGATTAGGTGTGTTAATACCATCAAATCGAGTGTCATCCCTTTTGGCATTACATACTGTACATTTTGATAGGCAAATTTGCTCATTATCACCGAAGCATGTCAGGTGACATATCCATCTACTTGTCATGGCATATAAAATCTCATGTAAGATGCGAAATTAACATTCATTCAAGCTGCCACCTTACAGATACATATATTTGAAGGCTATACACTCCATCGTCTGCAACTATTTGCCTTCCCCAACATATATATCGTTTACCATTGAACATTGAACATTGAACATCTCTATATATCCTACACTATCCGAAAACTTTACTCTAACAGGCTCATTTCCTCCATCTGATTTCCATTTCTGATATGTTGCCGCATCTATACCGTAACATCCATCTGAAACTACACGAACACAAACTTCATATCCTCTCTTAACGAAACTTTCACTGTTTCCCCTTCCCAGATAATGAAAACCACATGTTTTAATTCGTACTAACAGTTCTAACTCCTGTCACCCTATCCCACCATTTTCCTACAAAATTTTCCATTTTCCTATCTTCTTCATTTCATGACCCAGCCTACAATCCAATACCATTTTTTAATACCGTTCATGCCATACACCCCAACCCCTGCCTCCACCTTCACAATTACAACCCACCTGCTTCTTTAACCAATACCATACAACAAGACAAAATGCCTAACCTTGCCTCGCGTAATAACGTTATATCAGTGCAGGCTCTTGAACGTTTGGTGAATCTGCAGTGCTTCATGTTGAGACGTTCACCTTCTGCATTACATTATCATTCGTTTTTTTTTAATTATAAGGGGCTGTCAAATGAAAACCTAACACCCATCACAGACGGGCCATGCAGTCGTTACATTCAAAAGCTACCGCCACACTTGTTGAGACATTTATCCCACTGGGAGACGAGACCATCAATTCCTATTTCGTAAAACGTGGTCGGCCCCTTAAATTCCACAGTCTCACCCACTCTTGCACTTCCCTGTCCAACAAAACAGACATCCCGACATGTCTTTCTTCAGGTCTACAAAGATTTGAAAATCGCATGGTGAACAATCCGGGCTGTAGGGAAGATGTTGGAGTGTTTCCCAGTAAAATTGTAGAGGCGTAGCCTTCGTCCAATTGACAGTTGCGGGGCGGGCGTTATCGTGCAACAGGATGGTTACATCCGATAGCATTCCTGGGCGATTTGACTGTATGAACTTCGAAGTTTCGGCAAAGTACTGTGTACTGAATGCGGTTCCAAGCTCGAGGAACTCGACGAGCAGAGTGGTCATCACGACCTTAACGGAACTCGTGTGAATAGTTTTGGATTTGTTTGGCTGGAGAGATATGGGATGTTTCCAATGCTGGCTTTGCCATTTGCCCTCGGGCTGTTGGAATGAAGACGGAATTATCCTATTGTACGGTAGCACCCGCCCCAACACTGCCAGACGAGTGAAGGACACACTTCAGCGATTTGGTTGGGAAACACTGTAATATCCTCCGTACAGCCCAGGTCGTTCACTGTGTGATGTTCACATCTTTGGTAAAGTGAAAAAAGACATGTGTGGACGACGGTTTCAGCAGGGCGAGGAAGTGCAAAGGTGGGTGCGGTTCTGGATATGTCAGCAAAACATAAATTGACCATCTTGTCTCCCACTGGGATAAATGTCGTAACGGGTGCGGTGACTACTTTTGAATGAAATCATTCCCTAGTCCCGTAGTGGTGCGTGTTCGATTTTTATTTCACTGCTCCTCACAAAACCCAACAAGAACTACATTTTACTTTTTAAATATTGTCTCAACATTAAAAAAGTAAATGTTTCACCTTTATAATTAGACTATGTCAGGTTTGAATATCTTAACCCAATATGGAGAAAAGAAACAAAACAACAATAACGTACCTGTCTCCTATCAGATACGTTAATGGGCTAGCAAGAACAATAAGATTATTAGAGACGGCTCCCAACCCGAAGTTAGGGACACTTGGGGAAGGAAATTAGCAATACCTTCTCAAAGGAATTTTCCTGGCATTCACTTCAAGCAATTTAATGTGATAATGGAAACCAATTTAATGTGATAATACACTACTGGCCACTAAAATAGCTACACCAAGAAGAAATGCAGATGACAAACGGGTATTCATTGGACAAATATATTATACCAGAACTGACATATGATTACATTTTTACGCAGTTTGGGTGCATAGATCCTGAGAAATCAGTACCCAAAACAACCACCTCTGGCCGTAATAACGGCCTTAATACGCCTGGGCATTGAGTCAAACAGAGATTGGATGGCGTGTACAGGTACAGCTGCCCATGCAGCTTCAACACCATACCACAGTTCATCAAGAGTAGTGACTGGCGTATTGTGACGAGCCAGTTGCTTGGCCACCATTGACGTTTTCAATTGGTGAGAGATCTGGAGAATGTGCTGGCCAGGGCAGCAGTCGAACATTTTCTGTATCCAGAAGGGCCGTACAGGACCTGCAACATGCGGTCGTGCATTATCCTGCTGAAATGTAGGGTTTCGCAGGGATCAAATGAAGGGTAGAGCCACGGGTCGAAACACATCTGAAATGTAACGTCCACTGTTCAAAGTGCCGTCAATCCGAACAAGAGGTGATCGAGTCGTGTAACCAATGGCACCCCCATACCATCACGCCGGGAGATACCCCAGTATGGCGATGACGAATACACGCTTCCAATGTGCGTTCACCGCGATGTCGCCAAACACGGGTGCGACCATCATGATGCTATAAACAGAACCTGGATTCATCCGAAAAAATGACGTTTTGCCATTCGTGTACCCTGGTTCGTCGTTGAGTACACAATCGCAGGTGCTCCTGTCTGTGATGCAGCGTCAAGGGTAACCGCAGCCATAGTCTCCGAGCTGATAGTCTATGCTGCTGCAAACGTCGTCGAACTGTTCGTGCAGATGGTTGTTGTCTTGCAAACGTCCCCATCTGTTGACTCAGGGGTCGAGACGTGGATGCACGATCCGTTACAGCCATGCGGATAAGATGCCTGTCATCTCGACTGCTAGTGATACGAGGCCGTTGGGATCCAGCACGGCGTTCCGTATTACCCTCCTGAACCCACCGATTCCATATACGGCTAACAGTCATTGTATTTCGATCAACGCGAGCAGCAATGTCGCGATACGATAAACCGCAATCACGATAGGCTACAATTCGACTTTTATGAAAGTCGGAAACGTGGTGGTACTCATTTCTCCTCCTTACACGAGGCATCACAACAACGTTTCACCAGGCAACGCCGGTCAACTGCTGTTTGTGTATGAGTAATCGGTTGGAAACTTTCCTCATGTCAGCACGTTGTAGGTGTCGCCACCGGCGCCAACCTTGTTTGAATGCTCTGGAAAGCTAATCATTTGCATATCACAGCATCTTCTTCCTGTCGGTTAAATTTCTCGTCTGTAGCAAGTCATCTTCGTGGTGTAGCAATTTTTAGTGGCCTGTAGTGTAGATGGGGAACTGAAACGCCTTCCTTCCGAATAAGGGACCAGTGTCACACCACTGCTCTTCCTCGTTGTTTGGGATACTTCCTAAAGTTAAAAACAGCATACTCAACTGGATACTAGCCCTTTTGAAACCACTGCATCACCTCATTCGTTGTTTATAGATGAATGTTAACCCAGATCAGAGCCATCGATCTATGTTCTTAATAATTCTTCCCGAAGTTTTACTTCATTAACAGGTTAATTAAGTAGTGGATATGGATTATCAAGAGAAAGGGACGCATTTTCTTGTGTAGTTATGTTTTCTTTATTGAATAAATATATCTTTTTCGATGCTCAGAGGTGCTCTGCTTAGTGCACCTTGAGAACGGGAGCAGCGTATGCTGGGGCAGCGTAGGCGATGGGTGCAGCAGCTATGGCGGGGGCGGCGTAGGCCACGGGGGCGGCGGCTACGGCGGGGGCGGCGTAGGCCACGGGGGCGGCGGCGACGGCGGGGGCTGCCAGGACGCGGGCCGTCTGCGAGATCCTGTACGTGTTGGCGATGGAGGAGGCGGCGGGCGCCACGGCCACGGGGGCGTGGGCCACGGCGACGGCGGGGGCGGCGTAGCCTCCCAGGTAGCCGGCGTGGGCGGCGGCCACGGCGCACAGAAGGATCACCTGCAAAAGACCCAGTTTTAATCTATGATAAAGAATAACACTTGTCTATGATACAAGCAACCTGACACGGCAGTTAACGCGTTCTGGATATGATCTCAAATCTCCTCCTGGTCAAACAAATAATAATTTGCTACGGAATTCCTAAATCCCAATGTGGGTAACAGGATGATTCCTTTGGAAAGGTACTGATACATTTCATGCTAGAATCTCTTCCAATTCGAGCTTATCCTCTGTCTCTTATGAACTCATCATTGACTGAATGTTAAACATTAAATTTTCTTTCCATCCAATGTAAGTTAGTTCCTTCACTTTTTGAAGTACTTCATCCGGTGCCTTTAAATTTTATATGTTACCGTGTCCCTAAATGCCAAACTCCAGTTATCTGAAGACTACGAATACATTTCTAACGAGGATCCCACATGTTTCAAGAGAATATGTGAAAAGAGAACCTTGCCTCTCTGAGTTATGATCGATTTTCCTTCGGTCATACCGCCACTTGGCGACTGAATGGACTTCTCAGAGAAAAGCAAAGTAGTTGTGATGTGGCTTATAACCTATTTGGCATTTTCACAATTTTTTGACTAAAACTGTAAATTAGCCACTATATGCGGTACATTAAAGTATGGTTTCTCTAGTTTCGTTAGCGGCTGTAGTGTTCACCAATTGGTTCAAATGGCTCCAAGCACTATGGGACTCAACCATCTGAGGTCATCAGTCCCCCAGAACGTAGAACTACTTAAACTTAACCAACCTAAGGACATCATACATATCCATGACCGCGGCAGAACTCGAACCTGCGACCGTAGCAGTCGCGCGGTTCCGGACTGAAGCGTCTTGAATCGCTCGGGTACAGCGGCCTGCTAGTGTTCATCGCAGCAGCAGTAAAATAATGACTATTCCGAGAAGTAATAGCAACATGAAGCGTTGTGCTATTCCAAAAGAATTTCGAATTTGACTTTCTTGAATCTTTACTGAGACTGCCAACCAAAAGATGAAGGTCTTGCACCGTCAATGTAGATATTCTTTCACGGATGTGCTGCTAAAGATATGGACACAATGGACGTGAGAGTCGAAATAGTAAAGGTATTTTTTCAAAAATTAAAGAATATGTCCATAATAATGTAGCGCTATGCTAACGTAATTACAATGTTTTTGCTGTGGTACACATTTCATTAGAGTACCACATTTGATACTGCATTATGTTGTAAAACATACGAAACACTAATCTAACTTTCTCGTCGTATTCACATTCTTTACGTATAATTGAATGACTTATATAGTTTCGTAATCGCTAGGTACTTAGCAGTTAGCCCGCATGTAGTTACAGATAGCGAGAAGGCCTTATAAATTGTAAACTGTACCTTTCTTCACTTTTACGCAACGGCTTTCTAAATTCTCAATAAAATTACGGAACCAAGAATCTAGAACACTCCAGCACCCGAGACGTATATACTTCGGTATGCATTCCTGACCGCAGTAATGGAAAACCTAAAAGCATTTTTTTTTAATTTGGGATTCATTATTATATGTAATGATATAGCAGGCAGAACACATTTCAAACGTTTATTGAACTCCACAAGACAGTAACAAACAAACATCACAGAATTGAAACGTCTCTGTTCAACTGTGTAATTTTATTTTCTAGGTTTCTCAGTAAAAATGATAAAATCAAAAGTATTATATTCATTGAAATTTATTACAGCATGCGTGAAACTTGGACTAAACTCACACAAATCACTTTGTACTAAAACAGTGTGCTGCTGTTGTTAAGGAATGAAACAAGAGAGTTACTATCTAAAACACGAGTATCTTTGGTTATTGGAAATTTCAAGACTATCGAGAATGATTTGCGAAATTTATGTATAACTTTTTGTAGTCTCAATGCTGAACAAAACATTATTTCGTCTTGACTCCAGTAACAGTTCTACAAAAATTTCCAGCTAGGCACTCGTGTCTTCAGGAGTTCTAATTAAATAGTGAATTCATAACGTGAAGCAAGAGGGATTCATCCTCAATAAAATGACTGTTTTGTACCTTATTCAGTCACGTAAGAGTGTTCCGATTCATATATTTCCTAGGATAGGTTGTAAAATCTCTTTGTAGTAGCAAACCTTCCATTAACGAAGCTGCATTGCCGAGGTCACTGACGCATGGTCGTGCACAGGTGTTCCACCGAGGAGTAGCTGGTGCTGGTAGAAGGAAATTTAAGGGCTAGCATTTCACTGGCTAGGTAAAGGGAAAGTAATAACACTAAATTATACGAGTGGGTTAAAAAGGACTTTACAACTTTGTAATGATATACAAATTTATTGAGATAACTTACGAATTCGGTAGATTTGTCATTTTGTAGCAAACAATCTCAAGTTTCGCACAAAAGTGTCAAGTGCCATTTTGGTTCCATGTGACTACCATTTGCGATGTGGCAGACATCCCACCGGTAATCAGTTTCTTCCCAAACTTGTTGCAGCAAATCAGGCGTAACTTGCGCAACGGCAGGGTAGATTCGATTTTTCAGAACGGCTAAATTGTTTGTAGGAGAAGAACACACACACGAAATTTACGCCGAACAGTTATTGCAGAGTTCGTTTCATGAAACCAAAACACACATCGAACACGCTCCGCATCAGTGAAAGTAGCCAGTTTAGCTCTGCGCTACGCTGGCATTCGTGGTGGCCCAGTAGGGTACTGGTGCACAACGTGAATGAAACTTGAGATTGTTTGCTAAAAAATGAAAGACCTACCGATTGTGTAAATTATCTCAGTACATTTCTGTATCATTCCAAAGTTGTGAAGTACTTTTTGACTCACCCTGAATATCACTAAACTTAAGTCAATGTCCTAGATCACACATCAGAAACCGTCTCGCAGTATTTCACGGAGTGAGATGTGTAACATTGTAGATGATGATTATGACCGTTGGATAGTGGCGTTAATTTCGGCTGTTAGTGTGTGCCACCTGAGAGGCAAAGCTATTCGCCAATCCCTGATTTCGGACACAACTCTTGCAGTTCCATTTCCACATCTTCAGGCATATCTTATAAGCTGCCTTATAGTGTGTGGTGAAAGGTATTTCACGTACCATTCTCATTTTTCGCCGCCATCCTTATTGCAGTTGATCATAGTACACGAGATGATCGATTGTTGAAAAGCCCCCGTCTGAGCTAAAATCTTTCTCATTTTTCATTTACGATCTTTTCAAGAGACAGGTCAAAGCAGTTTGTTGGTTGACTCCTCTAGGTATGTACCCTGTCAGAATTTTAACAGTAAACTGCACCGTGAGAAAGAACGCAACTGTGGTAGGTCAACCGCCGGATATGATATTCATATCCTTGATGCTTTTGTCTTCAATAAACGAACGTTCAATGAAACTCGCCGTTCTTCTTTGGACCTATTTAGTCGATCAGTTCTATCTCGTAAGCGTTCCAGACTGACGAGGAATACCGAATTATCATTCTTAAGAGGATTTCGTAAGCTACTTCCTTCGTCGATGGACTGCACACACTTCTAGGACATTCTTCCAATGAATCTCAGTCTGAAATATATTTTCCTAGTATAAGTTTTAGTTGATGATTCCACTTTAAACTGCTCCGAGTACATACTCTCCATATTTCCAGATATTTAATGCATGTGACTGCTTTAGACAATAGTGCAATCACGCAGCAATGGATCTTTCCGGTTATCTATGCGCATTAGGCTACATTTCTTAAGCTGTGTGTCAACTGCCAATAACTGTAAGTGTCGGCTCTCTGCTGTCAATTCCTGCATTCCGATACACCTTCCTCGAGTTTCGACTTTTGTAAACGTTACCAGCACGATGCGTCCTGCGGCTCCCAGGAATTTAGAAAAAAGACATTATAACACCTACGCCAAATAAGCCAGCGCGACACATAGTGTAATCCAATAACAACAAATTCCCCGCCGGCCGGACTGTCCGAGCGGTTCTAGGCGCTTCAGACTGGAACCACGCGACCACTACGATCGCAGGTTCGAATCCTGCCGCGGGCATGGATGTGTATGGTGTCCTTAGGTTAGTTAGGTTTAAGTAGGTCTAAGTTCTAGGGGACTGATGAGGATATGAGATACGTTCAAGTGTGGTGACATAGATAGAACTGTCCACACCAGTCATATGGTAAATACAGATACATGTCTTGTGAAGATGGGCAAAGCTAGTAAATAAACAGCATGTTTGCTGTAATATCGGTTTTTTTTTAAGTCACTACTTCTCCCTAGGGGAGACTACTACCGAAACTACTTTTACGTCAGAACATTTTTCTCCAGTAAGGTGGTTATGCTGCACTCTGTTTTCTACGAATTCTACAACGCAATAACAAAGCTGGTCTGATGTTCCGTACACTGGCATAGACGACAGTGCGGAATTGCATCGAACACCTTATGGAAAGAGAATATGACATCAACATAGGCGCCGGTGTCTACTGTTTTCTGGGTCTCGTGGACGAGGCTCTCTTCTGTTCGTGAAAACCACTTTGTCCCCTCCCTCCAGGAATTTTTCTCCGCCTAAGAAACGTCAACATGCAGCCTGCGTGAGCTGTTTTCCTCAGTGTAATTCTTCGGACCGCGTACTCACCAGCTTGTACATGATGAGGATGTGTGTTTGTCGTCGGCTGCGGGCAACTGATGCCTCCCCCTGGCACGGCGCGCCTTATATACTGCTCGCTGGCTGTGGGTCATGTTTCAGTGGCGACGGTCCAGTTAGAGACCGGTGGCGGCCCCACCTCGCGCTGTTGTGCTCTTGACCCATTCGCGATATACTCGCTCTCGTTAGGGTCATTAGTCTGACTGCAGGACTCTTGGTTGCCGTTAAGTCGTCGATATTCGGACCGTAGACTTCCGCCGCAAGAGAGTTATTGCTTCTTACTGCAGTTCTTACATTAATATCATGTTACGTATGTCGTTTACACGATTTATATCTGTATGATGTGGAGATAGTCCATTGACAAACTACTGAATTTCTTTATTTTTATCACCTCATCCCGTCAGCTTATATACTACTAAGCGGCTCAGTAGACTAAAGTTAATAAGAACGAACGTATTAGCAATTGACATTGCTCAGATGACACATAAAAACATTAAATTTTAAAATAAAACTGAACTTTTTTATTCTGTACCCCATATTCCATTACTTTCTGTTAAAAGTACATCTTTGGCGAAGAAATAACACAAATAATTGATAGATGATGGTGTAACCTCCCCACAAAATTTAAATAAATAATATGAATATAATTCTAATTTAGTGTAACCTCAAAACAGAAAATTCATTGACATTTAACCTCCCTACAAAATTCATTTACATTTAATCTCCCCACAAAATTCGTTCCCATTTAATGTAATCTCAAAACAGAAAAATTCCTAAATCTCTCAACAGTAAAAAATTATAATTATGTTGTTGACATTCAGTGTAACGTCCCAACAAAAAAAAAAAATAAGTAACCTGGTAATAATACAATGTAACTAACCTCTCAATTAAATTGTCACTCACTTATGACTTTTCAATAACTGACTGTGAATTTAACCTGGTAAATTTTGGACGTCAGCAGTGCTGCGTCATGGCCCTGAAAGATCATCCTGAATAAAAAAAAAGAAAATTCTCATCTCAATGAAGTCGCCGGATAACGCATATATATATCTGCTCTTAAAAAAATGTTTTCTGGCACAGCCCTGTGCAATGCTGGCCGATAGATTTGTCATTTATGAAAGGAAGCAACTGATTTTTCTTTTGCAACAATCGGGATGATCATGGATGGGAGAAATTAGTAAATTCTTTAAATTGAAATGAATGGTTGTTAAAAGTTACTTTTTATGAGAAAGATTATTATTACGAGATTTTAAAAACATTTACATGGGACTTGAGATGACATTACTACATATGTGCGAGGCTGCTTTTTACCTTATACAATAATACTCAGGCTCTGGCATCGCTGCACCGCGACCGGCCACCCAACATGATACACCAGACCAGACCAGAGCAGACTGCAGACTAGCAACAACTTACTGCTACAGCTACACAGTTCCTACTGCAGTCAACACTGCTCTCTGGTCAGAGATTCTCTTATACCTTGCATATCGTAGGCAGCGCATGAGCAATACATCGAAATTACATCTGCTCGGACCTCTTACAATGGGATGTCCCTTACTCAGAGGAGCGTAGGGGACGATCGGGGAGACCCGCACCGCCGTACTAGGCAAGGTCATAGTGGAGGTGGTTTGCCATTGCCTTCCTCCGACCGTGATGGGGATGAATGATGATGATGAAAACGACACAAAAACACCCTGTCATCTCGAGGCTGGAAAAATCACTGACCCTACCGGAAATCGAACCCGGTACCCCGTGCGCGGAAATCAAGAACGCTACCGCAAGACCACGAGCTGCGGAGTAATAATTGATAAGAAGGAGCTGTATTAATATAGATTTAAAGTTTACTTTGTTACGAGTGAAACATTTCATGTAACTTGGGAAAGTTTATTGTGCCTAAATACTGAGCAATTTCTCGGGTTAGGGGAAATGTTATTATTAAGTAAAGAAAAATAATCTTCTCATTCTGTACTGTATCTGAAAGCATTGATTTTCTTGTCAAAATTTCATTAGTGGTATTATATTCTTCGTGAAGCTGCGTTTAAATGCCTGGTTCCAATGAGTCTACACAATATACAGTATTACTCTCATTGCCCTCTTTTCTGCAATAAATATTTTTTTTACTAAGCGATGAATTGCCCTGAAACATTAAGTCATGAGTTATTATTTTGTGGTAATATGTAAAGTGTAACAAGCAGTTGATTTGTTTGATTGTAGTATGTTGCTGATCTCAGCTGCTACAGTAGCTCAGTAGTACGTAACTACAAATAAAATTTTCTTCGCAATGTATCACCGAAACCCTGCAACATTGTACAATGCTGACTCCTGTTTATTTACTGCAGATGTTTTTGATATTATGCTATTCATTGCACATAACTGAACATACTTTCCTTTTTCGTGAAATCAGAGACAAGTCTATTGTTCAGAACTTCTGAATAATTCTTCGAGAAACACCATTAACAAATTTATCTGTTGCTTTTTCTCTATGTAAATTAATTATGACACTTATTCCACGTTTATATCATCATATCACTGCGGAGAGTGAGACCGGGAACACTTTTTTTCTTGCCGTTCCATTCAAAGACATAGTTAGAAAAAATTGTTTATTCGGCTCTTTACGAGCCGCTATCAAACTTATGATCCGAATCAAATCACAGTAAGTGTAAAGAGAGCCGTGTATGGAGCATTCAACGAATAAGAAAGTAAAATTCTATCTACCAACTCTGCAGAAAATCCTGAGAAGTTTTCTCATTATTTTAAAATAGTGAAAGGATGGAAGCTATCTGTCTGGACACTCCGTTACCATGACGGCATCGAATTGGAGGACGACAGAATCAAGGACGAAATACTGAACTCCTTTTCCCAAAACTGTTTCAGTGTGGGTGATCGTAATGGGTTTCTTCCCTTAAATCACCGCACGTGCATCACAATGATAGATTTCGAAATAAGTGACCACAAGGGGGAAAAGCAACTGAAATCATTAAACAAAGCAAAGCTCAGTGAACCTAACGAGACAGCATTACTATTCTGCACAGAGCATGCGAAAGAACTTTCCCCTCTCGTAACAGAAGTGTACCGTAGTTGGCCATAGGTGCGAAGCGTACCTAGTGAGTGGAATAGAGGTCCTATGGACATGTGTCTGAAAACGGACGGTGAGCGTGCAACGACAACATCGGTCACAGGAATCGTGATCACGCTGTTGAGGGGTCTGCACCTCAGGAACAGATTCAGACAGATAATGCTTTTCAGATGCCCCAGAGGTAAATATCCAGAGGTAAATATCCAGAGGGTTTTAGTCCGGTGGTGTAGCAGACCATTCTACAGGGCATCCGCGCCGTATCCATCGTCCATGGAACACTTGAGGTGTCGACGAACTCCAGTGTGGAAGCGGCGAGGTGCTGTGTCATGCACAAACCACATAACAAGTCGCATTTTATGCATACCCTCAAGCACCCCAGGCAGAGGATTCCGCAGGAAGTCCAGGTATCTTCCTCCGTCCAGGCGTTATGGAATAATAACCCGTCCAAGCCTTTGGTTGCCGAGAATTCCTGCCCGCACACTGGTGCTCAATAGATGCTGAGACGCCTAAACTATTCCCTGAGGATTCTCTGTAGCCCATAGATGACGATTATGCAGATTGAAGATGCCAGTTCTGGTAAAGACTGCTTCGTCGGTAAAGAGGACTGATGACAGAAATACCATAATTGTGATGCTCTGGTGCAAAAACCATCGACAAAATCCTTCACGTAGAGGGGAATCCGCTGTTGATAATCCCTGGACTTGTTGCAGGTGATAGGGACAATAGCGTTGTCATGCAGGATACGCATAACCGTACTTTGGCTTACACCACGTTGGCAGGGGACATGCCTGGAGCTTGTACAGGGGATCACGTCGTTATCCTGTAGAACCCGGTCCTCCAAAACTAGTGTACGGACAGTCCGCCGACTTTCTGCACGTCAGTTTGTCTGAAAGGACCCCACAAAGGTCTTGAAAAGTTGTGTGATGTGGTTGGTGTCTGCGAGGGTACTTGTTTTGGTACAGCGGTGCTGAATCTCGGTCATTTCCATCTGCTTGGCATACACAAATACCATCTCGGCTTGTTCCCGACAGGAATACTTAAGTTTTCTGCTGCTTACAGTACGCTGCGCCCATCAGAAAACCTTCAACATACAAGGAACACACGGCTCGTGGTCAGAGGGGTTTTCATTCGTCAGAGCCATCTATCGTGGCAACGATGCTTATCTGGACACATATTCATAGAACTTATTTTCCTCCTTTTTCAGTCAGCAATTCGCCCCTGCAGTTTGTCAGGTTTACTGATGTTCACCCTGTATAAATAACCCAGTGGATAACGTCAGACGCTCCTAGAGCCTTTTCGGAAATAGTGGTGTTGAATTCAACGTTAGAAAATGTACTGAGATGCAGGAAGATCTATAGATGATCTACGCTTACTGCAGTGGCTATCCGTTGACTCTCAACATAAATGTATTGCGCATAAATAGACAGGAATACTCACTATTATACGATTACACAATTGTGGAAGAATCACTGGAAGCTGTCAGTTCATAAAATATCGAGGAGTATATGTACGTAGTGATCTGTAGTGCAACGGTCACATAAAATTAATCGTGAGTAAGACAGATGCCAGTATGAAATTCATTGGGAGAATCTTTGGGAAATGTAGCTCACCTACAAACTAGGTAGCTGACCAACCCTTCGTCCTATTGAGACTTGGAATATTCGTCGTGAGTTTGGGATTCGTGACAGATAAGTTTGATAGAGGACATAACATAAGATCCAAAGAAGAGCAGCGTCTTGAGTCACTGGTTCATTTAGTACGCACGAAAGCTTCACGACGACGCTCAGGCAACTGTTGTCGCAAACGCTGCAAGAGAGGCTCTCTGCATCACAGTGTGCTTTACTGTTAGAAATACGAGAGCGTACATTCTTTGAAGAGTCAACCACTATATTTCTTCCTAAGTATAACTCTAGAAGACACTATGAACTTAAAATCAGAGAGATACGACATCATACGAAGGTTTATCAACAATCACTGTTCACGCGGACCATTCGCGACGGGAACAAAAAAAAAAGGGAGTATAAGGTGAAACGTCCCCTTTGATCAATTATACAAGACTGTGCTTAAACTGACACACAATATTTTTAGCGCAAGGCAATCTGACTTTCAAAAATCCCTACAAAAGAATGGCCCTGACTAACATTAACCTATACCTTTCACAAATCACTTACCTCACCAAAAATCTTCGTTACTCGAACTACTGCAATACAGCGAGCGCCACTACTGCCAGCTAAATAAAAGATTCAAACTACTGAAGGCACTAACTACTAATAGGCATAGTTAGCAAATGAAAGATTTTGATAGAGAACAATCAATGTATTTACCTCAATAGTGTTCAAAAGTCATAATGTATATAGCAGTTCATGACATCCAGTCTTACAAATTTCAAAACTCCGCCATCTCTCTCCCCACATCCACCACTGCTGGCGGCTCACCTCCAACTGCACAACGCTACGCGCTGTTAACATCCAGCTGCCCGACACTACAATGGCAGACAACAATGCAAACTAGCCTCAGACTGCACACAGCACAGGCAGTGATTTTCATACAGAGCGCTACGTGGCGCTACCAATATAAAAACCTAAACAGTCTACTTACATAGCCCCCATGCTCCCCACAAAAAATTTTACAAATTGTTTTGGGCAGTGGCCTATAATGATTTGATAAAATTTTTCATAATTACAATAACAAAGAAATCAAATGCACACACTTATTGATGCAATGTTGGTCAAAAGCTAAAATTTTCTCACAGTCCATAAAGACAGTCTTGATCGTTCATCACAGTAAAATAGCAGTGTTTTTCTCAAAGTCTGAGCAGTAGAAGAAAATGCACACAGAAGTAGTGGATTTCCATGCAGTCTTGAAAAAGTAGTGTTGTCCTTCCAACGAAAAGACAGTGCTGACTCTCGACGTGCAGACAGGTAATGGGCCACAATAGAGCAAACCCACAGCAGAGTCATTCGATGTTCTGAAGAATATTGGTAGGTAGGTCATCACAGAGCAGACACACTGTAGTCCTAGTAGAGATTATGGTATTGGTGGGCCACCAGAGGTGCAGACCCACTGCAGTCCTTGTAGAAATAATGGTATTGGTGGGCCATGGAAGGTTCAGACCCACTTCAGTCCTTGTAGAGACGGCCAGCAGCCATCTATTGCGACTGTGCAGGTGCACAATCAGCATCGAAGAGTATTGCGGAGAATATAGCAAGTCCATAAATCACCACTTGTGCACTCACAAAGTTTTTGGAATTGTCCTTAGAACCAGCAATGCTGTTATCCAGTCCCTTGCTGAATTATTAACACACGTGCAAACACTAACAGTCCCTACTTCTCACGTATTGTCCATATACTATGACGAACAGAAACGTGTGCAGTGAAATGGAACTTACAAGTTAATAATATGATGAACTGGTGTCAATTACAATTTTATAACATAAGAATACAATTACAAAGGTACAAAATACATCATTAAAGAACATAACAATACAGATAACATTTGTAGTACAGGCTTTACAAAAGAATCGAAATAACATATACATCAGTGTTACAGGAATTATGACATGAGTACATACATAAAAGATCAGAATAACTTTCGAAACATCAACTTCACACATGAGCATTAAAACAGAACAGAATAAATAATGTCTAAACATCTTTACAAAGAAAATGACATATTATCAGAAAAATTCTACAACATAACTCTTATTAGCTAAACACATTAAGACAGGAAAAACACAAATTCAAATAGTGTAATAACACAAAAATACACGACAGGGCTTGTTTTCAGTGTGACATTTGGTACTGCAGTCCACCCCAAAACTTCATTCCATATATCTTTCCTCTTATTTCAACATTTGTTTCCACCAAAAAAATTCTATCCAAGCATGCTTTCTGTATTTATATGTTCACACATTCTTTACCTCATTATTTATTTTCCATTATCTTACCTCATCATTTATTTCCAAGAAAATCCTACCTAAACCTGTTGTCCCTAAACCCTACTTTTTTGGTTCATACCCTCTTTCAAAATACTTTTTTGGCCAAACCATTTTCTTATACCTTCTCAATGCATTTCCTCCAATTCATCACAACTCGTTCTCTTATATAGTCTACCCCCTCTTAAGCTAACTTAAATCTACTGAGCTCAGATGCTAAACTAAGGGACGAGGCAATGCAGCAGCACAAAGCAATTAACACAAACAGCAATGACAAAAAATGCAAATTGCCAAACCAAGCTACAGTAAATCTAAATTACCAAGCAATGCAACATTACAACTAATATGAGCCAATGTGCAGCAACAAGAAAAATAAATCATAGTAAAACTAGCTTAACAGAGTAATACAAAGTGAAATTTAGTAGCACTATGCCTGGCAAACAGCCGCAGCAAATGCAATAACTTATATCTAAACATGAGAAAGCTCAAGCACAAAAAATATTACAGTAAAAGTGGCCATGTTTAATACCTATGTCACATCTTAACACTAGAGTGATGCATCACTGTAACTTGCTCTAGCAGACAAGTTACCAAGTCACTGACAAAAATTATGTATGCAATTCCTGTGAAGTGGAAATGTCTTTTTGTGCTCCCTCATTTTTTTTGGAGTACATCCATCATAAAGTTTTTTTTACTGGATCTGCAGGCATAAAATATTTATATTAGTACATCTATAAAATTTTATTTTAACCAATGCTGCAGTGCAGCTAGGAACTAGATATTAAACAAAATAGACAAAGCAAGGCGTGAAACGTCATTCACTAGCCATATGGCATTTCATAATGCAGTAAACAATCTTTCAACTAGCAAGACAATAGATATGAAATGTTTCTCATCATTTCATTTCAGTAAATATCATAAATTAAGAGCTCTACAGTGTAATCATGTTTTCAAGTTTGAGGGTGTCGTATTTACGATGCTTTCTACAAGGGAATGTCAATAGCGAGGATAATGGCCTCTTTTTTTTCTTCTCCACCTGTACCTCTCAAAGGCACACACTAATAGCTTTTTTCCAGGCGTCTGTCACGCAGCTGGGTGCCCACGATGCATTACGTGAAGGTGGTCACTTAACTTTCTTACCGAAATATTTACGACGCCAGGTTGCATTACAGTGACAGTCTCATATAAAAAATTTCACAGGTCGAGAATTTGCGTTGCAAATGTGTAGAAACAAAATCCTATGAATATAACAGTGTTCAAAAAGTTTTCGTCGGCATTGTGATACATTTGCGCATTTACACACATTTCATAACGATTCTTGGTTTCCAACATCCTTTTCCACAAATCAGAGTCCCTAACCACTACTCATTATTCATATACGTATTCGTCGACACTTCTTCAATATTTCATCAAAATAAATATGTAGCATAATCAAATTCCTCATTTACGGTAGTATCATCTTATTGATGATAAACATACCTCAACAGCATAATACACATCGTCGTCATAAAAATAACATCATAACACCTCAGTCAAATCTCAAAAACGTCGTAGCTTTCTTCAATAATTCCAAAACCTAAAAAAAATTCTCTGCTCATGTCAAAAGGGTCATCTGCCTCAAACTTACTTTAAAAATCGTGATCCCATACCAAATACATCATCCAAAGCTCTCATAGTATCACAATAGTTCCGAAAAAATATGAAGAGGTCACAAAGTACATACAAAATACAGTTTCATAAGTGTGAAGTTATCCAACTGCGTAATTGCGTAAACATGTGTCACTGATGTAGTAAAAAAAATGTTTATCCCTCAGTTAAATGATCAGATAGCTGTGTAATTTGTGTGTTAGAGAAATATGGTACCGATGTGTAAAGTTGTATAAGCAAATACCATATTAGCTAGGGCTCCTTGTGCTTGCCAAACACATGGTACACAAAGTAGGCGTGTACCCCCTGAAGATTAATGTAATTATACCCTCAGGTGTTACAGATTACAGCAATGGAATGAAATGTATCATGGAAAACCTTTGTATAATTGTACTTCAAATATATTTAAAAATAAATGATTTAAGTGCAAAATTAATCACTCAAATACGTGTCCTGTAGCGCTAAATTTGCGTCTTGCTGTAAGATAATCTCTGTGGAAGTGTCGTAGTTATTGTCCTCCGAAAGCTAAGTTCTGCAGAAGCCACTGTACTTACCTCATGTTAAACAAAAGTGAAATGCTTTGCGTATAGATATCTTAGTTATTACGCTTATTGCCGTGATGAAGAAAGTACTGTGCTGTAACGTATTGTTGTGCTATGGAAAAGGCTGTCTCATTGTAGCTATACCACAAAAGTTACTACTAAAACATGTTTTACTTTCCAGAATAATTCAGAAAAACTGTGCAGATATAAAACAGAAACACCGCAAAAGCAACATTGTAAATTGTCACTCATTAGTAGCGTCGTGATAAAATCGTGTAGCTGTCACATAAACTAACCACTGTGTCATCTGGTATCTCACTGAAAGTACTTTAAATCCAGAATGTACTTTCAAGTAAACCAAAATGTTGCATTAAAATCTCATTAGCAGTACCAGTATATGTTCTAAGTATGTAAGCCTTATAGTCGTTACGTAATCGTGCAACTAACAAGCAAGAATGTACACACACAATAACACTGTGACGTCTGCCACAGACTGCACACAGCACAGGCAGTGATTTTCATACAGTGCGCTACGTGGCGTTACCAATATAAAAACCTAAACAGCCTACTTACAAAGGGTTTAACGATCTGTCTTGAGTTCCGTCGTTAGAAACTGACTGCAAGCTAGGATTAAGAAAGGATGGGGAAGGAAACCTGCAATAACCTGTCAAAGAAACCTTCCCGGCATTTGCCTTAAGTGATTTAGGGAAACCACGAGAAACCTAAATCGGTGTGGTCGGACTGGTATTTGAATGGGCATCCTTCCAAATGGAAATCCAGTGCGATACCTCGCTCGGCTTGCGGAGTATAAATGTAGACGCAGATGTAGAAACGGATGACGGAATTAATTTAAAATGAAAATTCAAAAATTAAAAACCAAAAAAGGCTCAATGATTGACTTCTTTGATTAAAAGTCTAAACAGGTGGAAAACAAATATTATTAATCATCTGGAGGTCGATGCTCTTCTGTCCGTTTGCTTACAAACATATTTTTCTTGGAGAGGGTCCATCTTGGGCAAAACACATTTTTTTTATCTTTTCTTTATATTTCATAGTCATGTTTCGCTGAAGTTTCAGTATAATCAATGGGGTTTTTATCTTTCTATAAAACAGGAGAAGTACTCTTTACTACTTTTACACATATAAATTCGAGTTTTTACGACAATATTTATAAATTTGAAAATCCGACAAAGTTTTGCATACAGTGTGTTCGGGAATTCCCTTTACAAACTTCTAGAGTGGAGTAAGTAGACAATATTTTTAATTGGAACCCATGTTCGGAAACGTACCGTTTCCGTGCTACAACAACGTGAAAACATGTTGGTAACGCGACCACCTTTACAAGTAATTGATTAGGCGTGACCGAGTACGCATTTGTTTTACAGCTCAACTCATTAATAGCCAAAAAAATTGCTAGTGTACTCGAAGACAGATTCTTTCCAACGTGATGCAGTACGGCCTTTCACTTTGGGTGTGTGGAGTTTCCTTGGAGCACCAAAGTCACACCTGCTGAGGTTGAAGGTACCTCTCTCGTTGCCGTTGCGTAAATGTGGCGGTAAGGGTATGCGATGGAGTCATACGGTGTGGATAAAGATCTTGACAGAGACGACGAGCAGCTCCTCCATTACCATGAGCTTCGCCATTCAGAAGGATCATGTCGGTGCATTCTGCAAACGTGACTCAGTCATGTTGCTCTAACACCCACACATACGAGAATGAGGCCCTAACATAGTCAGACAGGTAGGATAGACGTCAAATGACATCAGCCGATATGATGTAACTAACCCCATGTTCCATAGCGACCTAGCAAACATGTTTTCAAACTGCTGTTGCACGGAAACAGTACGTTTTCGGATATGAATTCCCATTCAAAAGGCCGGCCGCGGTGGCCGAGCTGCTCTAGGCGCTTTTGTCCGGAACTGCGCACTGCTACGGTCGGAGGTTCGAATCCTGCCTCGGGCATGGATGTGTGTGATGTCCTTAGATTAATCAGGTTTAAGTAGTTCTAGGTTCTAGGGGACTGAGGATCTCCGATGTTAAGTCCCATAGTGCTCAAAGCCATTGTGAATCCATTCAAGATATTATGTTATCATTCCCCTCTACAAGTTCTAGAAGTTTGTAAGGGGAATTTACATCACCCTGTGTGTACCTTGATACCAAATGTTGTGGTTTTCCTGGATTTTTATTGCAGCTGTTTTCTTTCATTATTTTTCTACTGCAACCACATAGAATTTAATGTAGAACAGTTATTTAATCGAAATTCTAAGACTGCGTTATCGTCATAAAAAATTCTATGTAGAAGATTGTGTGTGTGTATGTATGTCTCTCGCTCTCTCTCTGTGTGTGTGTGTGTGTGTGTGTGTGTGTGTTTGTGTAGTATGTCTAGGTGAATGGGTGTGAGTTCTTTTTACTTATCTACTTCTTTTTCTGTTTACTAATTTATTTTCTTTATTTGTGTGGGTGGGTGGGTTTGAGGCCAGAGATCTTTTCCATTCGACTAGAAATATTTGTTTTAGTGGCGGGCTATTGCAGCAAATGATTAATGCGACTGGAAGCAATTACGGGGAAATCCGAGTCCTGGTATGGCCAAATCTTCTATTGTCACTATAGATTTATTAAAATTGTGAAAGTGGCTGGCGCTCGAGGGAGTAACTTTCAAATCAGAATCAACAAGAGGCAGCAGCTCGTAAATAATTCACACAGGAAAAGTAATTCTCTTCTCCATGGTTGTTTAAACTTTCTTCTCGGCCACGATGGTAAAATTTCTCTCATATTCATTCACATTTAAATTTCCCACACAAACTGTAGGAGACGAAAAAGTGCTACTTAAATAAAAAACTAATAGCATTGTATTCAATTGCTGTCTACTTTTTGCAGTGTAAAAGTATTTATCATCAAGTCACATAGCACATTCTACGACAAAAGCGCTCATAAGGGATCTAGGATTTGACTAGAATTCAGTATTATATTTCTTATATGATGTTATTTTCTATGTGAAGTATTTTGTCTTTCATTACGATATCTGTACTTCATTGGCGATTAGTCAGTTCGATCAAAAATATCCAGCGATAACTTCTGACATATCGACGGCCAAAGCGTTCGTCAACATAAAATGGTGCAAAACTTACGAAATTCCTAGTAAAGTAGGTGTAAGCTGTAAGGAAAGACGGGTAGTATCTAATATGTAGAAGACCCAGGAGGAAACGGCAAGAACGGAAGACCAGAGCTGAGTTGCCTGTATCAGAAAGAATATGACAGGTGCGTATACTTTTGCTCTTACAGTTCAGTTTATATACTGAAGATGCAATGTCGTAAATAAAAGAAAGATTCAGGAGTGGAATTAAAATTCAGGAAGAGACTCAAGGATAATGAATATCAAATACAAAAATTTGCTGATAACATGGTTATTATCTGTGAAAGTGAAGAAGAATTTGAGGAGCTATTGAACATAATGAATAGCCTACAGAGTACACAAAACTGATTTTTTAAGGGCTGGGATTAATGCAGATGGCCACCATTCCTCTCCTGTGTCAACCACTTTATCCCAGATTAATACTTGCTCGCAATGTCCTCAATTATTTATTGGAATTATCCCAATCTCGGTATTCTCCTACAGCTCCCTGTTAGTACAAATACCATGGAAGTTATTCCGCGATGTCTTAACACACGTCCTATCATCCTGTCACTTCTTCTTGGCGACGTTTTCCACACGTTACTCACCTCTTCTTTTCCGTGAAGCACTTCCCTATATCTTATCAGTTCACCTAATTTTCAACATTCTCACACCTCAAACGCTTCGAGTCTTTCCTTCGTTTTTCCACAATCCATGGCTCACTTCCAGACAATATTGCGTTCCAAATGCTGTGTCGGAAGAAAATACACTCGCCGGTACAACTGTGGGTTCTTTGGTCGCTCCGGGACGAGAGCGAATGTATACTATAACGCGTAAAATATTAGTTCGTTTTATTATGACCATAGATCAGAAGAATTAATTAACTTTATACAATCCATTTCTATAGGAATGTCATGAATATCTACAACTGTCTCTGAACACCACCGTAACACTTGGCACAGACAAAATACAAGTCACTTCACTAGATGAACAATTGACATTACTTCACTTACAGTTCTGCCTAAGACACTATTGAGACTTCTGGCCTATTTCAAGACGATACTATCATCTTAGTCGATGCTCGCAAACTGGGCAAAGTGGAATTGTGCTCGGCCGTAAGTAGAAGAGTGGATGCTGTGGCAAAGCGAAACGATTGTGGGCGATTGTACGCCTGTGTCGCTCATTCGTGGATGCGGCTTGCGGCGACTATCGTTTCTCGTGGTCGCGTTGAGAGGTGCCAGCCTTGCTTTGGGCGACACCACACCGAACGTGCATTTTCTTCCTCAAATAAGGCCTATGTTTCATACTAGTAGACCACTTATACACAGGAACGTGCTCTTTGCCCCTGTTCGCCTGATTTTTATGTCCTCATTTTGTGTGTCTTGTGTTATAAATTGCTTACAAGGTAGCAAACTTCCTTCGCTACTTTTGCGTGGTGGGCCCCAATTTCGACATCGCTATTCTCTTTTCTGCTATTCCTGATTACTTTCATCCTTCTTCGGTGGCCTCTCAGTTTATAGTGTGTTCTCATTAGACTGTTCGTACTATTCCATAGATTCTGCAATTCTTCTTCACTTTCACGAAGGAAAGGACTGTCATCAGTGAATCTGTCTCTGAGTTCCTTTCCCCCTGAATTTTAATCCTACTCTTGAAAACTTTGTTCTATTTCCGTCATTGCTTCTTCGATGTATAGATTGAACAGTAGGGGGAAATGCTACGTACCTGTCTTTTCTAATCCGAGATCTTCGTTTTCCATCTTCCATTCTCATTCTTCGTGTATTAACCGACTTTACCCATAGGTTGCTTTAGTTGAACTTTTCGAATATGTGTACCATTTTACATTCTCGAACACTTTTTCTAGATCGTTAAATCCTATGAATGTGTTCTTACTTTTCTTACACTTCCCTGTACCAACAGTGTGAAAAAATATATAATTTTGAAGTTATTCACAGGATTAACCTTTATGATCTTAATAAGCAATGAATATAAGAAGAAACTGGTGAAAAAGTGAACAGTCAGTTGATTTTTGGATGTGGTTTCACTTTGTAATTACTGTGACATAACGTTTTCAATGGCCGATCACATCGTGTGACAAACATGAGAGTAATTTCGCATTTTTCCTAACACAATACACATCGCTAAACTTCCACGAATTGATAATTCCCAAAACAAATTAATGTCCAAAATTACAACCAAGAAGGGTCTAAAATTTAATAAATTTATATCAAAACTGCATACTGCCACAGTTGCGTCATTTAAAAAGCACTATTAACAACAATGGTAAAAACTCAAATTTGTGTTCAGTACCTTTAGACGTATTGTTTTTTTTTTTTTTTTTTTTTTTTTTTTTTTTTTTTTTTTTTTTTTTTTTGGTCATCAGTCTACTGACTGGTTTGATGTACGGCCCGCCACGAATTCCTTTCCTATGCTAACCTCTTCATCTCAGAGTAGCACTTGCAGCCTACGTCCTCAATTATTTGCTTGACGTATTCAAATCTCTGTCTTCCTCTACAGTTTTTGCCCTCTACAGCTCCCTCTAGTACCATGGAAGTCATTCCCTCATGCCTTAGCAGATGTCCTATCATCCTGTCCCTTCTCCTTATCAGTGTTTGCCACATATTCCTTTCCACTCTGCGTAGAACCTCCTCATTCCTTACCTTATCAGTCCACCTAATTTTCAACATTCGTCTATAGCACCACATCTCAAATGCTTCAATTCTCTTCTGTTCCGGTTTTCCCACAGTCCATGTTTCAGTACCATACAATGCTGTACTCCATACGTACATCCTCAGAAATGTCTTCCTCAAATTAAGGCCGGTATTTGATATTAGAAGACTTCTCTTGGCCAGAAATGCCTTTTTTGCCATGGCGAGTCTGCTTTTGATGTCCTCCTTGCTCCGTCCGTCATTGGTTATTTTACTGCCTAGGTAGCAGAATTCCTTAACTTCATTGACTTCATGACCATCAATCCTGATGTTAAGTTTGTAGCTGTTCTCATTTCTACTACTTCTCATTACCTTCGTCTTTCTCCGATTTACTCTCAAACCATACTGTGTACTCATTAGACTGTTCATTCCGTTCAGCAGATCATTTAATTCTTCTTCACTTTCACTCAGGATAGCACTGTCATCAGCGAATCGTATCATTGATATCCTTTCACCCCGTATTTTAATTCCACTCCTGAACCTTTCTTTTATTTCCATCATTGCTTCCTCGATGTACAGATTGAAAAGTAGGGGCGAAAGGCTACAGTCTTGTCTTACACCCTTCTTAATACGAGCACTTCGTTCTTGATCGTCCACTCTTATTATTCCCTCTTGGTTGTTGTACATATTGTATATGTCCCGTCTCTCCCTATAGCTTACCCCTACTTTTTTCAGAATCTCGAACAGCTTGCACCATTTTATATTGTCGAACGCTTTTTCCAGGTCGACAAATCCTATGAAAGTGTCTTGATTTTTCTTTAGCCTTGCTTCCATTATTAGCTGTAACGTCAGAATTGCCTCTCTCGTCCCTTTACTTTTCCTAACGCCAAACTGATCGACACCTAGCGCATTCTCAATTTTCTTTTCCATTCTTCTGCATATTATTCTTGTAAGCAGCTTCGATGCATGAGCTATTAAGCTGATTGTGCGATAATTCTCGCACTTGTCAGCTCTTGCCGTCTTCGGAATTGTGTGGATGATGCTTTTCCGAAAGTCAGATGGTATATCGCCAGACTCATGTATTCTACACACCAACGTGAATAGTCGTTTTGTTGCCACTTCCCCCAACGATTTTAGAAATTCTGATGGAATGTTATCTATCCCTTCTGCCTTATTTGACCGTAAATCCTCCAAAACTCTGTTAAATTCCGATTCCAATACTGGATCCACTATCTCTTCTAAATCGACTCCTGTTTCTTGTTCTATCACATCAGACAAATCTTCACCCTCATAGAGGCATTCAATGTATTCTTTCCACCTATCTGCTCTCTCCTCTGCATTTAACAGTGGAATTCCTGTTGCACTCTTAATGTTACCACCGTTGCTTTTAATGTCACCAAAGGTTGTTTTGACTTTCCTGTATGCTGAGTCTGTCCTTCCGGCAATCATATCTTTTTCGATGTCTTCACATTTTTCCTGCAGCCATTTCGTCTTAGCTTCCCTGCACTTCCTATTTATTTCATTCCTCAGCGACTTGTATTTCTGTATTCCTGATTTTCCCGGAACATGTTTGTACTTCCTCCTTCCATCAATCAACTGAAGTATTTCCTCTGTTACCCATGGTTTCTTCGCAGCTACCTTCTTTGTACCTATGTTTTCCTTCCCAACTTCTGTGATGGCCCTTTTTAGAGATGTCCATTCCTCTTCAACTGTACTGCCTACTGCGCTATTCCTTATTGCTGTATCTATGGCGTTAGAGAACTTCAAACGTATCTCGTCATTCCTTAGTACTTCCGTATCCCACTTCTTTGCGTATTGATTCTTCCTGACTAATGTCTTGAACTCCAGCCTGCTCTTCATCACTACTATATTGTGATCTGAGTCTATATCTGCTCTTGGGTACGCCTTACAATCCAGTATCTGATTTCGGAATCTCTGTATTGTATGTCAACCGGGAGCCTAGAAACGACGGCGAGGCTCCGTCCCCGCCGCAGCCGCAGTGGTCCACAACCCGACGACGACTACCGCAGTCCACTTCACCCATCCGCCGCCTCACACCGAACCACTATTTCAGGGTTATTGTCCGGTCCGGCCCCCGGTGGACGGGATGGTCCCTGTGAAAGGGCACAGCCGACTTCCTTCCCCATCCTTCCCTAATCCGATGGGACCGATGACCTCGTTGTATGTTCCCCTCGCACGAATCAACAAATCCACCGTACTAAACAGAACTGTAGAGGGTTCAATCTGTAAGGCAATGGTGATATTTGAATACGTGGATGGAGGTGCTACTCCGAGATAAAGAGGTTGTTACGGGAGAGGAATTCGTGGCGGGCCGCATCCAACCAGTCAGAAGACTGCTGGCGAAAGAAACCGGACAAGTGCGAGTTCTGTCTGTGTATGTAGACAGTTCATCTATAGGTTTTGAGTTAGTGAGTAAGAAAATATGTGTCATAAATGGGTGTATCTTTTGATTGCATTGGTTTAGAAACTTAAATGGTTTCGCACTACCAAAGGACCATAGATAGTACTGACGTAAGTTTCGTCTTGAAACCTCTGCCCGTTCATGAGAAAAGGGATCTTAACAGACAGACAGACAGACTGTCAACAAATGGCAAAAAGTGATTTAATTACAAATTAACAATATTCGGAATTTTTCATTAACTTGTATTGTGAAATACTGGTTCCTGCCAAACTTCGTTATTCTAGGTCAACGGGAGGTACCCTATAGGTTTTGATGTGTGAGATTGTGAGTATTAAAAAGCTGAGGTAAATGGCCAAATCTTTTGAATGCGTCACTTAGAAGCTTAAATGTTTTTACTCCACCAAAGGACCTTAGAACCCAGTATTTGACGCAAATTTCAGCTCTATATTTCCCCTCCTTTCTGAGAAAAAGGTATCCTAATAGACGGACAACGAAGTGATCTTATAAGGTTGCTGTTTTTACCGTTTGAGGTACAGAACCCATTTCTTTTTCTTTTTCAGGGTTGGGAGGAGACAGATAGTGTACTCGTGCTGATTATATCTCTCTCTGTGATAGAGACCCATGCATTAGACCCTCTTGCTGACAGTGTGACAGTGTGATTGCCAGTAGCTAAGACTGTTCGGAACTATCATCCAGGATTTTTAAGTACCGATCGTCGAAGCGATTAAGTCTGTTTAGCGCGGCTCTTCGCTATATTTTGCCCAAACCTTACACTCAAGAGATTTCTCATATTGATAGGGGAAGGCGGCGAGCTACGCGCTACCGGCACAGTTGGGCGGAGTCTGGCGGTTTACACGGCCCGCCCTCTCACTGGGTCACTCGCGGCACGCGTAATCCAGTCCGCCTGGGCATTACTGCAACGCGTTCTCGTTACCACCCGCCACAGAACCGTAACGAGAGAACCACCGATCTTTTATTCATCGTTACTGCCCAGTTCGCCCCCGCGAAACCTTCTATTTAGTCTGTCTCAATTAGAGTACCTCGCTCAATTGTAATTTACCTCGCATCAACTTGTTAACTCTGTAAACAATTAATTTTTATTTGAATGAAAAGTTCTCAGGATTACATTGATGACAGTCCCGTCCGAAGAGATAGAAAACCATAGTGAAGCAGCGCTACGACCAAAGTGAAGCAAATTAAACAACTCTCCGCCACGTTGTTGGAAGTCAAAACAAAGAAGTATGGTAGGGGGGCCTACATGATAGTGAATAAGGACATTACGAAACCTAGCCTAAAGTAATAAATTCACATATTCACGTAAAGTTAACACATGAAAGTTCTTTCTGTGCTGGCGTACAGCATAAATCAACAAAACCGGTAACTTTTAAACAGTACGCACATAAAGTGAGACATATTTGTAGTTTCACTGCTCTTTTCTGTGCAGTTATTTACTGCGTAAACTTAAGGCATGATTTCTAAAAGAAATTCCGCAATTTCATATCTCACAAGTTCGCACACGTACTATTTCGCTTTTAAAATAACCACGAAGTGGTGAGTGACAGAAATGAGGAAGCCACAACCACTTTCGAATGGCGTTCGTCTGAAATCGGAAATCGGTCACGTCACCTCCCATCCTCGTTAATTTTGTGAGGAATCATCGTATTTACAAATTCCGTGTTATGACAGTATACTGTTTCAGAGCAAGAGCTCACTGAAGTTTTATCATAAAAACGTCACTGCGGGTATGATTCATTTTAATTTAATGTCACTTGAAGACACATCGACTGTCAAGTCCTTAGGGAATTCTAAGACGAACGATAATAATTGTCGAAACGGTAACTGATCGGAGTGGTCACGAGGTTAGAGACGTGCAACAGGGGAGTCTAAGGAAATATGTTCGCGTCCTGATATACAGTTTCCTTTGCTTTTGTTTTTTCGTCTTCGCGTTTTTAACACACACTAGGGCTTTCTTACTCATGAAATAGAATTATATTCTGCAATATTCAATATTATCTGCATATAAGAGCGCACTCTATCAGGAATGAATTTCTTCGATTTCGTAACTTGATTCGGATTAAAAAACGGAAGACGACGCTGCTGTGAGTGAAACAGCCAGCAATGATGTTTATATTATTTTTGCTACAAATATTTCACCGTTTTTTTTTTTGGAATATTTGAAAGCTTGCTACTTTCTTCTGTAATTATGACTTTAATAAAAATGGCAAAGGTAATGTTAATCAAAATACTGGGAGTAGTTATGATCTAAATGACAATAGATTTATTCATTCTTAACATCACAAGACAAAAAAATGACTAATTTCATTCGGCAAACGCTTTCACTAGTATGGAATTTGTGGTGGACAAAGTGATCAGCTGGGGATCGACACACGGCACTAACCATAACACTAATCGCTCTATCTGACTTCATACACGTGACTCCGGGGTATGGCACGAAAACTACTCCACAATCAAGCATCTATACTCTACTATTCCGAAAAAGAAAAATATGGTTCGAAAGAACAGGGTGCTGAGGTGCATATGTTGGAGCCCTACGCCGTAGCGACGAATACTTTACCCTTCTCCTGGTCAGGGCGGCACACCACGATGCGTTCGGCGACAAAAGTCATGGACGGTAGCATCTGTTATTAATGCCGCGCCCCGAAAAATGCAAGTACACGGCATCTCGGTCGGCTAATTCGGAAGCCTCTGAAACCTCGGTGGAGTCCAGTGTGCAGGTGGACATGTTTGCTGGTCTGCCAAACCAATTTGTCTCCGTCCCAATACTATGCGTGACGGAATATGTCAAATGCTTAAACGGCCGACTCAAGACAAATAAGTACACCCACGCATCACTCATTGTGTGCGTGATGCTAGAAGCATCTGGCACAGGTTCTAAGTGGAACACTAGCAATGGACACAAGTCTCACCGTTTAGGTTGAGACCTTCAGTTCTTTACTAGCGAAGCGCCAGTACAGGTGTGACATCATCTCTTTCTGTCCGCTTCCTCCTCAACTCGGTAGCAAAGTACATTTACATCTTAGGCTACTCCCAGTTAAGCACAAGCCAATCACGAGCTGGAGGGCCGGATTCAAAGATGGGAGACTGCTCCTTGCTCAGCATACACCGATTTGACCAGTCAGAGACTTTAAAGTTAATTGGGACAAAAAAAAAAAGATTCAGATTTGTGGCCCCATTACCACGTGTTTACGCCTTGTCTTTTACTAACAACACGACCAGGATGGAACCACAGCCCTCCATAAAAAGACTGTTATCTCCCCTGTTCTGTCCATTTCGAAGTTTCCTAAAGAGTGGGCATAAACTCGCTAAAAGCCTCATACCTCCACAAATATGTTTTCGTAACAGAGTCTGGACGATGGGCGCCATTGGCCTGTCCCACGAAAATTCGCAGATCGCTCACAGTTGTCTCGTCGACTTCCTGCCTAAAAAGGACCCATTGTCTGCTTTATTGCCCGTCTTCAATGCTTTGGCCATTGGCGCTAGTCAGCCTACCTGGACGCGACCGGTGACCGACCGGCCCCATCCAAACGTGTCTGCACGGTGAGACCGCGGAACTCGGCAGTCCGGAAATGTTTTCACACAGGTTCCACAGAAAAAACACCCTTCACTCGGCCGTCAGTCGTCCTATACTTTTACTGCAGTCGTTTAAATCGACATCCGATTCCTTTGAAAGCAGGTGAAGCTTACCGCTATTCCTTCACTAGAGCATATAAGCAAGAGGGTTAACTACTGCTCACCATTTCATCATGATGTATGAAGTCAGATAGTAATAAATATCATCTTCCCTAAGAACATTAAGCAGCATGACACCGAATCAGAAGTGAGAGTGGTCTGCAATCTCTTATATTTCGCGATTTCAAAGGGTGTAGTTAAGTAGAAATCTAATATAATTGCTCCAAGTCAAATGAGCAACAATTACATTTATATTCTTGTATATCACAAATACTTTGCTGTTTATTTCTGGATACGTTGTGTTTTCAGTGAGCGTAAATGAGAAGGACCAGTAAGAGCACAGCTTGAATTACTGACAACAAAACGAACAGCAATGATATTTGTAGTCTTGTTTGTAACAAATACGCAGCAATCGTATTTGTAGTCTTGTTTGTCACAAATACACTACTCGCCATTAAAGTTTCTACACCAAGAATAACTGCAGATGATAAACGGCTATTCATTGGACAAATATATTACACTCCAACTGACATGTGATTACAGTTTCACGCAATTTGGGTGCATAGATCCTGAGAAATCAGTATCCAAAACAACCACCTCTGGCCGTAATAACGGCCTTAATACGCCTGAGCATTGAGTCAAACAGTGATTGGATGGCGTGTACAGGTACAGCTGCCCATGCAGCTTCAACACGATACCACAGTTCATCAAGAGTAGTGACTGGCGTATTGTGACGAGCCAGTTGCTCGGCCACCATTGACGATTTCAATTGGTGAGAGATCTGGAGAATGTGCTGGCCAGGGCAGCAGTCGAACATTTTCTGTATCGAGAAAGGCCCGTACAGGACCTGAAACATGCGGTCGTGCATTATCCTGCTGAAATGTAGGGTTTCGCAGGGATCGAATGAAGGGTAGAGCCACGGGTCGTAACACATCTGAAATGTGGCGTCCACTGTTCAAAGTGCCGTCAATGCGAACAAGAGGTGACCGAGACGTGTAACCAATGGCACCCCATACCATCACGTCGAGTGATACGCCAGTATAGCGATGACGAATAGACGCTTCCAATGTGCGTTCACCGCGATGTCGCCAGACACGGATGCGACCATGATGATGCTGTAAACAGAACCTGGATTCATCCGAAAAAATGACGGTTTGCCATTCGTGCACCCAGGTTCGTCGTTGAGTACACCATCGTAGGCGCTCATGTCTGTGATGCAGCGTCAAGTGTAACCGCACCCATGGTCTCCGAGCTGATAGTCCATGCTGCTGCAAACGTCGTCGAACTGTTCGTGCAGATGGTTTTTGTCTTGTAAATGTCCCCAGCTGTTGACGCAGGGATCGAGACGTGGCTGCAAGATCCATTACAGCCATACGGATAAGATGCCTGTCATCTCGACTGCTAGTGTACGAGGCCGTTGGGATCCAGCACGGCGTTCCGTATTACCCTCCTGAACCCACCGATCTCATATTCTGCTAACAGTCATTGGATCTCGACCAACGCGAGCAGCAATGTCGCAATACGATAAACCGCAATCGCGATAGGCTACAATCCGACCTTTATCAAAGACGGAAACGTGATGGTATGCATTTCTCCTCCTTACACGAGGCATCACAACAACGTTTAACCAGGCGACGACGCCGGTAAACTGCTGTTTGTGTATGAGAAATCGGTTGGAAACATTCCTCATGTCAGCACGTTGTATGTGTCGCCACCGGCGCCAACCTTGTGTGAATGCTCTGAAAAGCTAATCATTTGCATATCACAGCATCTTCTTCCTGTCGGCTACATTTCGCGTCTGTGGCACGTCATCTTCGTGGTGTAGCAATTTTAATGGACAGTAGTGTATTTAGCTACCATCAGATCCTTAACAACGCTTTCGTAAATTTGGCGCTCAACACAAAGCTCGCACTACACAGCAAGTAGTTGATGCCACGTGACCTATTTCTGAATTCTAGTTACATGCGGCAGTACTTCCTCAAAAAAATGGTTCAAATGGCTCTGAGCACTATGGGACTTTACTTCTGAGGTCATCAGTCTCCTAGAACTTAGAACTAATTAAACCTAACTAACCTAAGGACATCACACACACCCATGCCCGAGGCAGGATTCGAACTTGCGACCATAGCGGTCTTGCGGTTCCAGACTGAAGCGCCTAGAACCGCTCGGCCACACCCGCCGGCACAGTACTTCCTCACTTTAGTCACTCGTACACAGTGACTTCCGAAAGTATGGTGGATAATAGTGTAGTGTGGCACCATAGGGAGCTCTGAACAACGTGTCACAGCCTCTCAGTGTATATCTGTCTGGCCCTGCCTGCGTACATCGTCATTTCCTGTGAATTATGTGTCGGTTTAGTTTCTATTTGATACGCGCTGCACAAATAGTTAAGAAACGAAGCACTCACAAAGTAAAACTATGGCTGACACAAGTATTTTCCTTGATCATTGAGGATAAGAGAGACTTACATGGGACTGTTGGGTAAAGAAAGAAGATAGTGGGGACGTTTCTGTTCAACTGTGTGTGAATTCCTAAGGGGGCAAACTGCTGAGGTCACCGGTCCCTAGACCTACACACTATTAAACTAACTCATGCTAAGAACAACACACATGCCCATGCCGAAGGGAGGATCGAACCTTCGGCGGGAGGGGCCGCGCAGTTAGTGACATGGCGCCTCAGTGCGTGCGGACACACTGCACGGAGGACGTTTCTGCAAACAGTAGATTAGACCTCATACACAGCGTGAGAATGGTGAATAAGGAAGGAAATGCGAAAATCGTAATGAAGGTAATCTTTATTTTACATACTAAAAACCTTGGCAACAAAGTAAATCCTCTTCTACCCTTCCAAAAATTAAGGAAATTATGAAAATAGTTAGAAATCTGATTGATGCGTCTATAAACCACACTTGAATAATGAACAATAATACATTTCATGTCTTTTATTTCTGGTACAAAACTGGCTCTCAACTTTGATAAAAGGCAATCTGATGATCACTGCACACACAATTCCGTAATGCTTAACCTAATGTACTATTATAATGGTGGCATTATTAATGGTGGGATCATCAGTTTTCTAGGATAGATACGACACTTTCCTGAAATGACAGATACATGAGTTCTCTCAAAAGTTGAATTGTAACAGTGCTACGATCAGAATATTGTGCATATTATTGTTTATAAAAATCGTCGCAAATGGTTTAATACTGTCATCTAACTCTTCTTTTGATGTGATAATATTTCCCACCATGTAATTACTGCATCCATAATCCATTACACTGTTTCAGTTATTGGAATCTTCGTCAACCTCAAAAATATTTTTCCTTTTCTGCTCTATCTAGTGCCAAGTTAAATATTCCTGGCAGCTGTAGTAGACGTTAGATGAACCCATTTCTTCTTGTAGGAAGGATATTCCTATTGCAGAACAGTTATTATTCATAGTGCATATTTAGAAGTAAGCAATACACGCAGTAAGGCAAGCTTTCGAAAACTGCTACACAAAACGTCTCATCATCCTCCTAACACCTTAAATTCTGCAATACCTCTCTCTACTTTAGAGACTGTAGATAAACACTCTTGCGTACCTTGTTACATTGGGAAGGAGCGACTGGTCCCCGGCACGAATCCGCCTGGTGGACTTGAGGTCCGGTGAGCTGGCCAATCTGTGTACGGTTTTTAGGAAGAACGGAGACATTGTATTAAAAGATTTCTAGAAAATTTTAAAATTTTTTACATGACTGGAGCATCTTCCTCAGCGAATGTGGGTTGGTTCCCCTTACTCCGCCTCAGCTACACTGTGTCGTCGATTGCTGCGCAAACAAGTTCTCACGTACGCGTACCCCACCATTACTCTACCACGCAAACAAACGGGTTAGACTCGTTTGGTGTGAGACGTTTCTAAGGGGGACGGGGGGAGGGGGGGTGGTCCATCGGGGGCCGAACCTCACAATAACCCTGAAGGAGAGGTTCGGTATGGGGCGGAGGAGGGATGAAGTGGACTGCGGTAGTCGTCGTGGGGTTGTGGACCACTGCGGCTGCGGCAGGGACGGAGCCTCTCCATCGCTTCTAGGCCCCTGGTTAACATACAATACAATACAATACCTTGTTACATAAGTACTCTCAACCGAGAGAAGCTTAATTGAAATAATGAATCTGCACAGGGGGACCAGTTAGCACACGAGTAGCAGAACATGATATCCATGTCTGATTATCACAGCACAATAAATCTGCGATAGCGGAACACCACAGTGACTATGGACAGCCTATATTGTTCCAAGAAGCCTCTGTGCTGGCGAAAGAGTCGAGGACCCGTCAGTGTAACATTCGAGGGGCGACTGAGAGAGAGACAGAGGGAGAGAGAGAGAGAGAGAGAGAGAGAGGAACTCTTCGTGCATTTCCGTGCACATCAGGAAGAAAAAATATCCGCGAAAAGCCAGGCACTGATTTTTAGACTGTCGGCAATGACTGACAAACCGGTTAACCCACGAAAAGCTTCTTTCCTACCCTCCCCCACTCGTCATGACTAGCCTGCTACACTCTAGAGTCAAAAAAGTTTCAAAAATATGGCTATTGACACCGATCATCAGTAATAAATAGATTCACCTTTCCTCCACCAGAGCGATCTTGCCCTGAAGAAGAACCAGTCTTATCGTGTGAGGAAAGCGGTTTCAGTATTGTCGAAATGTTGGTTTTAACTCTATAATTAAAGTACTTTATACAGTGACCCGGTGCAGCACCCATCATAATGTAGGTGCAAGTTTCATCATTGTTGGCTGTATAACAATAACTGAGCAAACTGAACTGAAATATAGAAGCTCAAATCAGAGTAAGAACCAGTCAAAACGTGAAGCTCCTGTCAGAAGGATGGCTCGAGGAGTATAAGTAAAATATGTTTGGCTAAAAACACAATATTTATTCTTATCTAAAAGATGAAAGTAGGATAGGAAGGGAGTTTAGAGTGCGACATCCCATCAACATTTAAGTCATTAGAGATTGAGCCAAAAGCTTGACACGTGTAGCCCAGGGAACTGTTTTTAAGGGACCATTTAGGTACTCTCTTTAAGTGAGTTAGGGAAATCAGCTATGGTCCTTCTACCTTAGTGTCTTAATTACTGAACTGCCTCGTCTTGTAAATGGGACGTCTCGATGATTTGGTGAGACCGAATACCGCTCTGCAGTCGGCTAGTAGAAAAATAGTGCAGTGAGTAAGGCGAGACGGGCGGCGGCAGTTACGCCAGGTGTGGGGCGCCGCCAAGGCCGGGAGCGGCGCGCTGACCCAGTGCTCCACTAGGGGGCGGCGGCGCCGCGGTATAAAGAGGCGCGGACAGCGGTCCGTCGCCACAGTCCGCTGTACTCACACCCACCCAACATGTACAAGCTGGTAAGTCCTAACATCGGCTCACAAGTTCCACTCCGTTTTACTTCTTTTCTTTCCTTACTTATCTTTTCGTGAAGTCCCCTTGTAGAAATAGTAAACATCTAATCAGTTGCAAATTGAAAGGTTTATTAAAACATTGCCAACGTTCATAAAAACATCTCCTTCAGAAGCAGAAAATGGACAACTGGATTACATGTTGTCAAAGAGATACGTCAAAATATAGCCGAAAGGCGTCGCCAAATTTAAAATTTCCCCCTCATTAATTGTACATTGGCAAGGAAGTACCATATGACAACAACCCATGTTGTGCATGTTTTAATATAATGTGGAGGTAAAATTTCATATTTGACGACGCCTTTCGACTACATTTAACGTACCTCTGTCGCAACACGTAATCCAGTTGTCCATATTTTACTTCTGAAGAAGACGTTTTTATACACCCTAAGACCATGATAAAGGAATTTTAATAAACCTTCCAATTTGTAACTGAACAGTTGTCTACTATTCCTACAAGAATATTTCATTCGACGTTTGCTGCTCCAGTCATGTAAAAAATTTTAAAATTTTCTTGAAATCTTTTAATACCATGTCTCCTTTCTTCATCAGGTAAAATAATCAGTCTTTTCAAATTCATTTATCCTATTACATATCTGATTCTCCTAGTATAACTCAACATGTAGCAGTGAAGTGACTCACACTATGATAAAACTGACGACCATTTCTTTGGAACAAAGCGCACACTGCATGATTTCTAACTGTTTCCCACACGTGCCTGGCAAAGACCAGACCAGTCCCATAGCTCGTCCCAGAAACGATGCACATAAGTAAAATGCATAAACGCACTGTACAAAATTGGTACACTTTGCGGAAAAATAAATTTCTTCGTTCCCCGAGCTTAGCGTTAACGATGCGTGGTGATGACAGTAGGATCTAGCCATAGAAAATCGTTCTTATTGAATGAGTGGCAATAATATGCAGGGAATGGAAACAATTTCAGAAAATAAAGAGCTTGAGGGTAAAAGAGAAATAAAGAAGAAAGAGAGTGAGAGACAGGGATACAGAGAAAAAGAGAGAGAGAGAGCACCTGCAGTTTCTCGCCTTATCTATTTTAATGAAACCATTTAATGAAACCATTTCAGCATCCTTAAAAGATTGCCTTTGAAATGTTATAGTTGTTGGACATATAACTACAGATTTCGAATACTTTTTGTTTTTGTAGTAATTCAGTCATCTACTAGTGTCTGAGCGGGCTAAACTTATTTTTATAGACATTCATGGGTATTAAATATTTGAGTTAGTCTTCCTTTAGATTTTTCATCGAAGTCTGAAAAATTTGAATTTGCTTATTTCCGATGAACGTGAGTTCTTGGGCAGCGCGGTTTCGTTTGAACTCTTTACAAATTATTAGGGGAATTGTCCGCCTGCTTAGCTGGACGGTAACGTGCTTCCCTTCCATGCAGCGGGCCCAGGTTCGATTCCCGGCCGGGTTGGAGATTTTCTCCGCTCTTCGACTGGCTGTTGTGATGTCCTCCTCATCAACGGCACAAAAGTCGGCCGGTGGGGGTCGACTGAAATAAGGCTCGCACTTGGCGGTCGAACTTCCCCGAGTGGGAATTAAAATAGTCTCATCCGCCATGTGCATTATCCTTATTAACATATAACTGGCTCTTGTGCCGCAATTGGATGAATATCTTGTTGAAACCCATAGTTCCACCCCCTTTCGCCAAAGACCTGTTCAAAGAAGTGGGGGGGGGGGGGGGGTGTTGGAGCTCGAGCACACGGAAACGGAATTTTACTTCAGTCAGTAGCGAGCTAGGGTATGCATCGCAACTTCGGGAAAGCTACAACCTCCCTCCCCACCCGCCTTTAACGAGTCCTCCGCAGACCGGGATGAAACGTTCGGGCTCCAACAATTCCAACAAGAAATTCATTAGGGTACGGCATAACAGCCCGAAATACTTCAGTAAGTTTGACTTTTCCGGGCGGTGAAAGTTTACATTCTCCAAATGGACCACCGTTAACAACGTCACATTTTGCAACGCATACAGAATATTACTACGAAAATTATAAGGTAAGCGCTGTTTTGGAAATGCTTATGTCGCCTCGTTTGTGATTTTCTTCCAACCTTACTACAACAGCCTTCCCAAAATTTGAAAAATAAGCACGGGCACAGTAGTACACTGAGTTCCGTCTCAGTCATCGAAATTTTTTTAACCGTCAGTCGATTTAGTGGAACACTCTCTGTGACTGTCGATATTCGAGATAAAGTTCCTTTCGAGCGTATAGCTTTCATCTGATATGAAATTTTAGATCCACATGTTATTCTTTAAATGTACAGCGACACATTCAAAAAGCTGAAACGTTAAATTAAAAACTCGTACTTATTTTCTGTTATTATGTAAGTAATTATTTAGTTGTCCATATTCCATGCTTGCTGGAGAGGACAAATAATCATAGACGTTTATCCGCAAAATATGATTATTTCAATTATTATTTTTACGCCTAGAATTTGAATCGCTGTAGTCCGGTCATATTCACTGTGTGCTCTTTAATGATATGTAATACTAAATCTTATACATAAGGGGTTGTCGAAAAGTTTCTGTTCGAAGGCCATGCAGTCCAGAATCGGTATCCCAATCAGAGAAACTCGCCGTAAGCATTGAGCCTATCAACTTACCGACGCACCAGGTTGAAGACACCCGTTTAGTAAAACAACATGTGCTACTGCGTGAAGAAGTCCATGACTGCCTGTTGCACATCCTCATGCGAAGGGATGGCCTCCATTAAGGAATCTGAGGGTAAATGAGGACTGTTGGGCTCGTGTTCGAGTGTATTCCACTTGAGTAGGCGTAACTGCTGCGTTACGACATTTGCGATATGGGAACGTGCGTTATCATGAAGTATCAGCATTCCTTGTCGCACGGAACTTGGCACTCGATTCCGCAACAGTTGTTTTGCGACAGACATGACACACGTTCCACCTTCTCCGATGGACGCATATGGTAATAACGTCACCATAGTTCACCTGTCCGCATGTACCGCATGCACGTAGGAAAGATACGAATATGGCACTAATCCGCTGCTTACATGTTGGTATTTATGTATCCGCATATACCCTGCTGTCGCTTTTTCGTAATACAACTTCTTACCTGTTCAACTTCTATCTGATTATATAATGTAGCGTAAAATTTTAGACTAGTAGCATACATTACAAGAAACGTAACGTGGAAGTACGTAGCACACAAACAAGCTCGTTGATAACAGGTTTTGCTGGAAAATGATGAGTTCTTAAAACATTAAGTGGTCCATTCCTAACATGTCTATTTCAACTGCTTATGGATATTGCAAAACATAAATATTTCTAATATTTTTTGACAGCTATGTTTTATGGACGTAAAAGACCTTTTAGCACAAGGTCTTCATATATGTACCTATGTTTATTGGCTTTATTTCTATGCTCTGAGTGGCGACATTACAGAGACCAATTGACGTACTTTTTCGAAAGTGCACAGCAGTGATTTGATAACGTGACGGCCAAGCTTGTATCAACACGTAGAAAAAGAAAAAAAACTGTAACTGTACTTCTTTCATTGTGGGAAAATGGTTTCACCCAGTGCTGTGTAAAAGTCAAATCATCAACTGTGTACGACCGGCAGGTGATCCTGATGTGCGCCGTGGCCGCCGCCCACGCCGGCTACCTGGGAGGCTACGCCGCCCCCGCCGTCGCCGTGGCACCTGCCGTGGCCGCCCCCGCCGTCGCAGTCGCTCACGCCCCCGTGGCCGTGGCGCCCGCCGCATCCTCGTACGCCAACACGTACCGCGTGTCGCAGACCGCCCGCCTCCTGGCCGCCCCCGCCGTCGCCGCCGCCCCTGTGGCCTACGCCGCCCCCGCCATCCACGCCCCTGTGGCCTACGCTGCACCTGCTGTCGCTGCTCCGATTCTCAAATACCACTAAAATCTAACTTGTGTCTTGTCGACAATAAAGTGAAGTATTTATTACAATAAGTGCCTTCAAAATTACACCATCACCTGTCATACGTAATTTGTTACTGGCGTCAATAATGGCCGGCATGTCCATTCTTATGCATGAAAGTGGCAACGTTAATCAGCGTTCACCCACATTTGTGTACGCAACCAATACTTAACACTTTCTATCCTTCAAAATGATGGAAAAGCGTGTCCTGAAAGCAGACACCACAATCCTGGGATCCCTTAGAATATTACATTTTTGAAATGTAACACGTTACTTAATCCAACAATGCAGTTGAGTATTCAGCATGTAAGTCTGTCGTGCACAAGATCCATGATCGATTTCTGATACCGCCAAGAATTTTTCTTGCGCCAGAATTCGAAGAGTGTTCGCTCAGCGTAATGAATACAACTGACGAGCTTCTCCGAAAGAATGAGTTCTCTTTTCATTTTAACAGTAGATCAATGACTACTAAAATAATGTCCCGTTCACATTGCCCTTCACACCTACGTCAATAACGCCATGGGTTAAATACCAGGTGATCAGCTTTGGGCTACAGCCTTGATCTGATCAGTGAATTTAGCTTTACATAATAATTTTCTGAATTAAATGTGATAAATTCAGGATATACCAAAAATTGTTCAATGTTGAAAGAATATTGAATGACGTTATCGACGCAACTGTACCTGCTGCTCAGACCTTTGTATTTTACTCATAAGTGTGAAAGTGCGGAGATTTATTTAAACTGTCAAACTAGTTGCGTAAGGAGGTCCTTAATACGTGCATAAATCACTGTACATGTGACAGGCCCGTGAGGTGTCATCATCTCTAAGAAAAACGGACCGAGAATGAAGAAGCTTGTGAAACCATACTATACATTCACAACAGTCACATCATCTGATGTTCCTGCAAACGTGTGGCAGGTAGAACCATATACGTGGCAGTTCTGTCACGCATTCACATCACGGTGCAGAGTAATATGTGACTCGTCAGTCGAAAGAATATTTCTCAGCCACATGTCATCAGTTTCGATGGGTGTCAAAAAATTAAGAGAAAAGTCACGGCGTTGCAGCCTATCTTGAGGCATCATTTGGTGAATCTTGTAGGAATACCAGTGCAAAATGCGGCGTAAAATCTTTTGAGCTGTTGGAAATGGAAATGAGCGTTTGGCGTCATTGGCCGGGAGGCCCATTGCGGAGCAGGTCCGGCCATCTTGGTGCAAGCCTTACTACATTCGACGCCACATTGGGCGACCTGCGCGCCGAATGGGGATGAAATGATGATGAATACAACACCCAGTCTCTGAGCGGAGAAAATCCCCGACCCTGCCGGGTTCGAACCCGGGCCCGGAGGACGGCAATCCGTCACGCTGACCACTCAGCTATCGGGGCGGTCTTTTGAACTGTTGACCAGGGCAGAGAGAATTCCCGTGACACAGCTCGAGCACCGGCTGCAGAATTTGGAGCACGTGCTGCGCGGTTGGCAACAGTTGCAGCAACTTCACCAACAACTGCCGCCATCTCCTCTTCCTGCTGCATCAACCTAATTCACCTGTTTCTTCAAATCTCTTCATCATATTCTGTACCCCATTTACTGACGTGGGGCCTCTTCGCAACTGTTTTTGTCTCCCACATTCCCACGCTGCGATTGCTGCCGTTCTTTACTAGCAGTGCAAGATCTTTCTTCTCGATAGACATTGCATTTCGTGCGGAAAACTTCAACCTTCTTAACTCTTCACCAACAGTCAGTTCAAAAGACATCAACACGCATAGCCAAGTGGCAAACAGGATAATGACGTTAAAACAAGAGAAAACAGGAAACATTTCGCATTCTGACTGTCTGCAGCACCATATTTTCACCCAGCAGTAGAAAGCTGAAGTGCTTCTCTCTCTTTTTTTCAGCACACTCCGCAAGCGCGCCGATTAATGACCGTATCTACGATGTTTCAGCTTCCTGCAGCGCAAACAGCACGCGCTGCAGCACTTAGAACACCTTCAGTTTAACTACAACCAATCGATACATGGAATGTGCCTAATTAAATCCATAAATAAATCACTTTAATTTGCCACTACATGCCTCTTTGCAGTCTGGGCGTGACGCCTTTCAATTTTCTTGTTTCTGTTCACGTTTATTTACATGAATAGCAGTGTTGTTATTATGGTCACTGTACACAGATTGCAGAGGGAACTGATGATGAAAGATCACCTGATTGCGGCCATCATCTCAATGAGACAATCTAAAATAGTACCTGGTGATTTTAAAGTTCAATGCTCACAGTGGGACATGGAGATGGAAGAAAATAGAAAGGATGAGCTGTTTTCGATACCATAGGTGAAGGAAGTCTACCTTTATTCATAGGTAGATCACTTACGCGGAACCCTGTGCCTAATTATTTAGATAAAATGCATAACAGATCTGTGTTTCGTTTTGGCTTCCTTGGTACTCTATTTTCGTGGTAGCAGCCGAAAAACACCGATCAGATCATATACCTATCATTGTTTACTGCTGTGACAAAGAGATCGGACGTCACCCATACAGTTAATCTAAAGAGTCAATGAGAGTACACATAAAGCAACTATAACAGAAGAAATTCGAATTTTATCGACTGTTTTAATAAACTTAAGAAGCTTTAACGGTGTATATGTGAATTTATAATAGAATTTTTGCTCGATGATGATATTTGGTTTGTGGGGCTCTCAATTGCGCGGTTATCAGCGCCCGTACAAATTTCCAAACTTGCTCAGTCCAATTTCGCCACTTTCATGATTGATAATGAAATGATGAAGACAACACAAACACTCAGTCATCTGGAGGCAGGTGAAAATTCCTTACCTGCCGGGAATCGAACCCGGGACCCGTGCTCGGGAAGCGATAACGCGACCGCGAGACCACGAGCTGCGGACATTTTTGCTCGACAACCTACATATCAAACTATACTCTCGGCATGACACACTAGTTCTTCGCGACGGCATATTTGCTTTCAGTTCCGGACTGAAGCGCCTAGAACCACGCCGAAAATGAGAGAAAGCTCGAGCTTTCGATGACAAGTACGAGTTTCTTTCTAAGAAGATGATTGTCTGTCCGAGCAAAGTTTGGCGTTCAGTCGCATTAGAATCCCAACGGACCCAGACAACCAGTAGCATTAACTACCAAGACCAGTACTCAGATAAATTCTTCTCAGATAGAAAAAAGGCTGTAATCAAGTTTACACCCTATCTGTATAGCATGATTTTTCACTCAGTAACAGACTTCATGTTTTCCTGGACATTTAGGGCCTTATTAGAGCGTACTTGATAAAACAGAACAACATTCATAATGATGGGCGTCTTGTCTCAGGTAAAGGATCCATTTCAAAGTAACTAGAAAGCACATGAATGTTGGTACTTTCCCTTCGGCCTTAAACTTATATTCAGCCAGTCGAAGAGGACTGCCTTTGCATCGATACATCGATAAAGGATATCTTAACAGTAAATTTTCCTATCGCCACAGCAGAGCTGTAGCTGGCAGTAAAACTCACCATCCAGCGGGTACTGCGGTGTTTGCAGCGCGGATGGCGCATACGAATGCCTCTTCATTAATTAACGTTCTTTCAGTCAAGCTACCGCTTTTCACGCTTCATGGCGTCATCTCGTTCACGAGAATCGAGAGGAATACGATGGTCTCATCTTTCAGACCAGACAGTCAATAATTACAGATTCCTCACACAACAGTCACTGGGATATGACGTGCAGACTGGCCACACGGAGGCAGAGTCGCTTGACAAACGTTTCTTGTTTCACCAGCCTGACTGTTCGTGTTCGGGTGAAGCCGTCTTTCAGGCGAATGGCTGCTCACAACATGCACTGCGCTACGAACGCTCCGATAGGGCAGTATTATGACAAGTGTACGTTCACATGGTCTTCCATGGGAGGTGTGGTACTAACCGAATGCACCACGACAGTTGTAAACTAACTGAGCAGTACTGCGGACGGCCCGTATCCGTTCGTCCTCCGTGTCCTTCAGCAGTACAGTTGTCCCTCTCACAAGATCAGAATCATGCTACAGCGACCAAAGGAGCATCCTAAGGAACTTGCATTGATGTTCCAAATGGTTCAAATGGCTCTGAGCACTATGAGACTTAACTGCTGAGGTCATCAGTCCCCTATAACTTAGAACTACTTAAACCTAACTAACCTAAGGACATCACACACATCCATGACCGAGGCAGGATTTGAACCTGCAACCGTAGTGGTCGCCCGGTTCCAGACTGTAGCGCCTAGAACCGCTCGGCAACCCCGGCTGGCTGCATTGATGTCTTGGCCAGCAAATTTTCCTGATCTCTAGCATATGGAACACATCTGGGACGTTATCGGGCGTTGCCCAAGTACAGACAAACTATCTGTAACCTGCGCGTACCATATGGTGCTATACACCCCTGGAAATATACCAAAAGCTTTAAGAATTCATGGCGGACGGAATCGTTGCTGTTTTCGTTGCAAAGTAAGTGGTCGAAATGTTATGGGACATCACTGTAGCGTAGGCAGCTCCATGTCTGCACGGTGTCCCACAAATGTTGCGACGAACCTCGAGGGGTTGTAGAGGGTGTCTTGAGGAACAAATTGAGGATGCGAACTCATGTTCGGAAACGTCATCCAACGACGCTACAGAGCATCGAAGCTGTAGACGCCAGCGCCTGCCACTGGGCCACCTCTTCTATACGAAACGTGAGTTTATCCGCTGACTGGCCTTAGGAGGAACGTCTCCCTATGTTGTTTGTTATTCAGAGATCACCGCTGATTGCCACGATCGCCAGTGGAGAAGATGAAGCTAGCTGCTGTGTCTAAGGCCTAGTCCCCTACGAATGTGATGTTCTGTTTCCTCGGAAGATATCGGTTTTGGACATGGGCTTCCACCTGCAATTCCATTTTCTCCTGGAACCATCTGAAATATTCAATATTTTTCGGTAAACCATCATCCACCGAAGCAACCAAGCATTGAATTCGTAGGAGGCAAGGCCTGTCTAGGCACCAGCTGGTTCCATCTTGAATGACGTTTCCGATCAGGGGTTGCTGTGCTCGATTTGTTCCTCAAGACACCCTCTACAGCCCCTCCAAGTTTGCTGCAACAATTCTCAGACACCCTACATATGATGGAAAGGAATAATTACTTTCTTAAAGTTTGGAGTCGTGTGTCGTGATAACTCAACATATCTTTTTTAATGATTTTACTTTATTTCAATATTTCAGAACAGTTATTAAATTCAGATATAGATAGGACAAATTAAGGCGTACAGCATATAACGAAGAAATGGTACCCTAACTGTCACACGTCGTGAGAGAAATGCTGTACCACCTAAAGATCAACGTGCACTTCGTTCAGTTCTAGCGAAGAACACACTTTATAACTTACCATTTTCCTCCTTTACTACGCACATTGCTTTATTACACTTAATTATTGCTCCTATTCGATAACTTACTGGTTTAATGCATTCAAAATATCATGTGACAATGAACCACTTCGGCCCCCTTCTTTATAAATGCAGAAATTAAAAAAAGTCCCAAATTTTTAAATTTTTTTAAAAGTTATTAAAATTCTTGTCACATTACCGTAAAGAATGTTACTTATAATCTGGGCCGGCCGGTGTGGCCGAGCGGTTCTAGGCGCTACAGTCTGGAACCGCGCGACCGCTACGGTCGCAGGTATGAATCCTGCCTCGGGCATGGATGTGTGTGATGTCCTTATGTTATTTAGGTTTAAGTATTTCTAAGTTCTAGGGGACTGATGACCTCAGAAGTTAAGTCCCATAGTGTTCAGAGCCATTTGAACCATTATAATCTGGCCAAATTGTTATTTCTTTCGTGCATGAAGACATTTATGCACACAGAAAGAAAATATGACAATGAGCGTGTAAAACCCAGACGCCAGCTTACTGTTGCCTGTATTTACGTTGATCATGCAGTGGAAACGCCATATCTCCGCTCAGCATGAGAATTTACGTGTAATTTCATTATTCTTCAATCAAATGTTTCAAATGGCTCTGAGCTCTATGGGAATTATGTTCTATGGTCATCAGTCCCGTAGAACTTAGAACTACTTACACCTAACTAACCTAAGGACATCACACACATCCTTGCCCGAGGCAGGATTCGAACCTGCGACCGTAGCGGTCGCGCGGTTCCAGACTGTAGCGCGTAGAAACGCTCGGCCACTCCGGCCGGTATTCTTCAATCAGTACATTTATTTGATCTTAAAGACTTTTGACCTGTGGTTTTTCGAACCAGTGACTACATTTTGAAAACTTTTTAGTATTTGTCGCAAGAAAATAAGACTACACAACATCACAAAGAAATATATAATAATGTAAATACATAACATAATAAAAGACATTCATGTGCCGGAAACAAAGATCCTCTAGTGGAGTGGATCAAACGTATCACTTACTGATTGAAGTTTCAAAAAGATCAAAGGAACAGTGCGTATGAAAGAAAATTTCATTTTTCTGTACTTGGCTATTACCAAGTATCGGTAGATGTGCAGTACTTTATGTCCGATCTTTTGTTATATTACACAACGCAAGGTCAGAAAATAGATCCCGGTTATGAACTGCTTATATCAGACTGCTCATGTTATTTTATTTAACACGGGTTCTCGTACTTATACGCATTACCTCATATTGTCTACGCCGTTAGTCAGCGATGAAAGCGACGAGCCAAGCAATCCTAAGTCGAGGCAACGTATCAGGCGCCTGAGCGCTGCGGGTGGCCAGCAGTCGCAGCTAGGCGCGTACAGGTACGTACAGGTCATCGCCCACTGGTCGCTAGCAGTGGCTCGCACGCAGGTAACTAGACGGCTACCCCAAAGTAACGATTCTAAGAATATATTAATTTACAGATGCGAGACGACGGAACACGATACGATCAAAATCTGCGAAGAAGAACAATTCAATACGACAAGAATGTATAGGAAACAAACTGGTAGCTTACTTTGGGTGGACCCCACACTTCCATCATTTAAGATGGCGATGGACCAGAAAATAAAAATGTAAAGAAAATTGCATACACGTTACGAAATTTTGAAACTACGTGTATAATTCAAGCGATTAATCAGAAACACGGGTTGTTAGTATCAATAGTGTCACAAATGAAATGATGAGAGATACTGTTTTTAAACGGATTCGATGTTTATCAAACTTAAAATATAAGTGGTAAATATTAACAGTGAATACATGAACCAGCTAGGTTCTTATATTTAAGGCAGTAACTGGATTATCAGCTAAGGAATAGACAGAAGAGTTGTGATGGCCCGGATTGTTTTTGGTAAACTAATAATGATTTTTAAAAGTAAGCGAATGATTCGTGAGCAGTGAACTTACTATCAGTGCGTATTAGCAGTCCTTAGCTGTGACAGTGATAGATGCAATTTCAAAGAGAGAACCATACAAAATCTGAGGAACAGAGAGAGAAACAGAAAACCAGTAAATGTGCGCGTAAGGAAAATGAAACTGAGATAGGCGAGCAGCAGGGCTACCAACATTTTGACTCACTCTGCACACCAGCAGTTGCTCGTACAATCTCAGGTTGCAGATCGGATCAGGTTTCCTACGAAAAGAGAAAGGAATTTATTTGTGTGCGTCAACTATGACCTCGCATACATGATGTCATAAAGATGATGCTGGTGGGGAATTCAAAAATCATAGATGGCGGATGACAGGAAATTAAAGACAGAAGATGGTTAGAAATTATAAAAATCAAAGATGACACTGGCGACAAGTTTAAACAAATATATAAGATGGTGGGAAATTTGGAAAGGAATTAATCATGAATTCAAGACGACAGAATTAGTCCAGCATTTGTGCTTTACGTGACCTCCCTCCCGTCGCCTCTACTCCAGTCAGAACCTTGTACTTTACAAAACATTAAAATGAAACAGCTAATCACAATGTAGCCATGCTTATCCACTTTTTTGGATGACTTTTCTCGCACTTACGATGTACGATTTGAAATTGGAAAGTTAATCATTTGCCAGTCATCGCACGTACCATATATCTTTTAGAGATGTCACTCTGTTTCTGTTGAGTTTGTAGCAAAGAACACGACAGCCAAATTTTTATTTTGACGTTAGCTTACCAATGATTTGAGCGAATTTCACTTCTGAAGATGACAGTTTTAACTGTAGAAACCTGTTAAGTGAAGCAAATTATGGTTTCATTGTGCAGTTGACGACTGACTTTTTATCTTTGGTGAAATATTCTGAAGCTGCTGAACCACAGCTATGAGCAATGTTCCATGACATACTTCATCCACAGAAAAAATGTGAGTTTAAGATTTTGGTTAATAAGAGGAATTTGCTCAGAAAATTAACTTCTGTGGTATGTAGTTGCAACGACCGTTTTTAAAGGAAAACTCGACGCTGGCGGTTAAGAAAATTAACTAGAGTGTCTATATTATTCACTGTTTTGGCACTTCTGCGAATATTGCGCAAAAAGAAAGGGGTTTGTTAAAAGCGGCCCTGATGCTGAAAAGTAACTGAAACACATTCGGTTACAAGTTCGGACATATGTCCACGTCTCTTGTTTCATCATTTTATCGAGTTTTTGGTCGTGTTCCTACAGTAGTTGCTGTTGGGCTTTAAATATGCGTTAAGGGACTGAGGATTTTAGTAACTTGAGATTACAAAGTGCTCAAATCACGTTTTTGCTACACTCATGAAGTAAATAGTATGTGTTTCTTTTTGAATCGGAATCAGCAATCTCAAAGATTTACTTCGTGGCTATAGGACATCGTGACGTACAGCAAAATTGTGTAACGGCGATAGAAGTCAACCTACATTCACGGTGATTATCTGTACTGCTTCCATTTCCCATATAAACTTCACATCTATGACAGTTCTGTCTCTAATTACCGGGTGGCTATAATTAAAGTGCAATTAGTCTCGGAGGTCCAGTGTGGCCTATAATTACAGTATGTCAGCGAAAAGATCCGGAGTGGGCTGTAATTACAGTATGGCAACGAGACTTAGTACGTGTGCTAAGTCGTTAATGCGGAATCGTTTCAAGCTGGAAAAAAATTATTTCCAATTTCGGCCACCATTGCAAATCTGGTGCTGTACAGAATTTCGTTGAAGTCTCCAGTGTTCATATTGATCAAATTGTGTAAGTGGCGGTTGATAATAAAATAAACGTTATGTCTTTCTCACCCATTTGACCTTTTTTGTCCAGGTCCGGTTGCTAATCCGTTACATATAGAAACACTCTATACGTCTTTCTTGCATTCACAGCGCCAGATTTGCACCTGGTGAACGAAGTTGGAACTATTTTTTTTTCAGCGTTAATCGGTTCCGCATTAACGCAGTAGTATATTAACACTTCTCGCAGCCGTCCGATGATTTCAGCCAACTACGAAATTTTGTGAGCAGCTGCACTTTAATTATAAACACCCGGTTCTACACTTTTCGGAAGCTTTTACGTCATATTTCCCCACAAAGCTGTGTAGATCATAACATGCTTTAAGTCCAATGAAGCGAAATTACCTAACTGTTGCTGCAGCCGTAAAATTGTGTCGGTCATTATTACTTGATGTATTCCAAAATTAATCTCTTCGCTCTAGCGTATAGAAGAAATAGAAATCTTTTAAGGGAACTGTTTTCTTCTCTATACGTCATAGACAGCGAACGTGTCAACACAATCAGTTTTTCTAATTTCCGAAGATGCACTTGCATGTCGGCGATTTAGTGTGATCTTTATCTCACTGATCTTCACCACTGATCTTCGCTGGTTAGAACCATCTTTGTGTCCATGATACTGAAATATCACTGGCGCAGTTGTAAAGCTTCCATCTCTCACCGACATGCATATTACTAAGAAATTTTGTTGTTATCAAAGAAATATACTTGTATATTACATTTCTACAAAGTTGAAAAATTATAAGCGACACTATGTATCCTAACAGGCGTGACGTGTGGTCACTTAAGAGGTATGCACCCATTATTACGTAATTTGAAGATTGTAGCAGTGATATGATGGACGTTATAAAAATACGTGAAAGTCACATGTTTTGTGGTGATTACTTTCCTAAATGTCGCGTTTCGATTTATAGTCTACGTCATCAGATTAATCAAGGTTAAGGAGACCCCGTCATACATAGGTATGGAGTAAAACATTTTAATCACAAAACAATGCAATGCAAAGATTTTTTCAGTGTCTTATTCATAAGATATTTGACTCCATACCTATACAGGACGTGTGCTCCTTAATTTTGACTGATCTGATTATTAATAAATTGAAACGATGCATTAAATAAAGTAATCGTCACACAATCTGTGATTTCCATGCAGTTTTATAGCGTCCATCATTATACTGATAGGACTTTCAAATTACGATACTGATAGAACCTTCAAATTACGATAGTCGCTATAAATTATTCACTGATTTTACGCCTTGTTTTTAACAAATAACAAATCGTCAGCTAGTTGTTAAACGCCCTTGAGCATCCCCAGAGTAAACCATAAACAAACCATCATTAGAGAACATCTTGTTGTCCATTGGTCTAGCACCTAACTAGGTAAATTTTTCCCGTCGTTCAGAAGCGCTTTCTTTCCAAAGTGCTGTTGCATCAGTTGAGATACACAAAAGGTAATTTGCAGATGTAACGAAAGTACCCGAAAGAACTGAGGACTCCCTTATTTTTCAATATGTGTTCTTTTGAACATTTTAATTATTCCGGATTGCCTTTAATTTCTACCAAGCCAGTAATATTTCTCGAAACAGTCACACTGGTCAATATGGGATCGTGGTGTCCGTGGTACGCCAGAAAAGTCTACGTACAGTACAACGTGGACCACTGTAAATACCCTTCCATAATGCTACAATGTGGCAATGCCAGATTTAGATAGAACGAACATTTTTGAACTGCATAATTGAAGCAAAAAACCGTAAAGTGAAAGGTATGAATAGATGTATGAGGTGTAGATAAGGTTTTTACATTTACATTATATTTTTCACCATTGTTAGTTTGGGACGTACAGCAAGAAATACAAATGTACTGAAAAAGAGACTTATTAGATGCAGTAGTCCACGAGTGGTGCACAGTACCTAGGACGTTAGCATCGTCTCTAATAGCACCACTATCAAAGTACGTTACTCCTGAAGAAGACAAGTATAATTATTCATAGGAGTATTTAAGTTTTCCCTGTCTAATTCAAATTAAGAAAGCTAACATTACTTCGGATTTCACGTTGTCGCCACATCGCAAACCTGTTGAACGGCTTTTCACATATGAGCCACCAGTCAGGGCGACTTAGCCTTTGTGTAACCGCTGCCCCATGACCTTACTCATTACAGGTTCCGTCACTGTCTCGATCTGCTGTTACGTCCCAAGGATATAGAACTCATTACCGCTGATTCAGACTTCCAAGTTACTTCATGCTATCGTATCAAAATATCAACGTTGACATTTGCACATTGAGACACTGGGTCCTTCATTTGGTTTTACCTCATAAGAAAACACATCCATCACTTTACACCAGCCTTTTTCATTGTGATATGACCTCGACATTTCACTACTATGAAAGCGGCTGGGATAGCACCGACCAACTTAATCTTCTAATTAGGTAATTTTCAAGTATCGTCCACCGTAGTGGTATGTGGCGCTGTTACTGTTATCATTTCATCAGAAAAATTAATTATAGTGCGAAACATATCTGAGCTTCTGCAATACTTTTACCTCCTACTTTGCAAAACTTATCAGCTAATTCAGCTACGGTTTAATGAAAACTCAGGCATTTAACATTAATCATTCACTGTTATGTGTCTGGAAGAAAAACAGAAGAAGCAACGCCCCGTCGACGTTGGAAACGGGCTGTTTGCTTCCAGAGGCACAATCCCAGCATTCTCCACAACTGACTTAGGGAAAATAACGGCAAATATAACATACGCTGAACACACAGGTATATGTACCCCTCATCTCACGAAAGACCGACCACTACTTTAAGCATTGCGCCACACCGCTCAGTACATCTGGACACATGGTTTAGAGTGGGGTGTTTGGAATATTATTTTGCATGTTGACTGACGTTCATTAATCTTATTTTCTATGTCCGTTTCCATTTCTAGCTTATGTTGTATCCCAAAAACTAAAGTTGGAGACCTGTTCAAGTGATGTACACTCCTGGAAATGGAATAAAGAACACATTGACACCGGTGTGTCAGACCCACCATACTTGCTCCGGACACTGCCAGAGGGCTGTACAAGCAATGATCACACGCACGGCACAGCGGACACACCAGGAACCGCGGTGTTGGCCGTCGAATGGCGATAGCTGCGCAGCATTTGTGCACCGCCGCCGTCAGTGTCAGCCAGTTTGCCGTGGCATACGGAGCTCCATCGCAGTCTTTAACACTGGTAGCATGCCGCGACAGTGTGGACGTGAACCGTATGTGCAGTTGACGGACTTTGAGCGAGGGCGTATAGTGGGCATGCGGGAGGCCGGGTGGACGTACCGCCGAATTGCTCAACACGTGGGGCGTGAGGTCTCCACAGTACATCGATGTTGTCGCCAGTGGTCGGCGGAAGGTGCACGTGCCCGTCGACCTGGGACCGGACCGCAGCGACGCACGGATGCACGCCAAGACCGTAGGATCCTACGCAGTGCCGTAGGGGACCGCACCGCCACTTCCCAGCAGATTAGGGACACTGTTGCTCCTGGGGTATCGGCGAGGACCATTCGCAACCGTCTCCATGAGGCTGGGCTACGGTCCCGCACACCGTTAGGCCGTCTTCCGCTCACGCCCCAACATCGTGCAGCCCGCCTTCAGTGGTGTCGCGACAGGCGTGAATGGAGGGACGAATGGAGACGTGTCGTCTTCAGCGATGAGAGTCGCTTCTGCCTTGGTGCCAATGATGGTCGTATGCGTGTTTGGCGCCGTGCAGGTGAGCGCCACCATCAGGACTGCATACGACCGAGGCACACAGGGCCAACACCCGGCATCATGGTGTGGGGAGCGATCTCCTACACTGGCCGTACACCACTGGTGATCGTCGAGGGGACACTGAATAGTGCACGGTACATCCAAACCGTCATCGAACCCATCGTTCTACCATTCCTAGACCGGCAAGGGAACTTGCTGTTCCAACAGGACAATGCACGTCCGCATGTATCCCGTGCCACCCAACGTGCTCTAGAAGGTGTAAGTCAACTACCTTGGCCAGCAAGATCTCCGGATCTGTCCCCCATTGAGCATCTTTGGGACTGGATGAAGCGTCTCTCACGCGGTCTGCACGTCCAGCACGAACGCTGGTCCAACTGAGGCGCCAGGTGGAAATGGCATGGCAAGCCGTTCCACAGGAATACATCCAGCATCTCTACGATCGTCTCCATGGGAGAATAGCAGCCTCCATTGCTGCGAAAGGTGGATATACACTGTACTAGTGCCGACATTGTGCATGCTCTGTTGCCTGTGTCTATGTGCCTGTGGTTCTGTCAGTGTGATCATGTGATGTATCTGACCCCAGGAATGTGTCAATAAAGTTTCCCCTTCCTGGGACAATGAATTCACGGTGTTCTTATTTCAATTTCCAGGAGTGTATTAGGCCTACCTGTAATTATTTTGGAGCGTGTGGCGTATTTCCCGTGATGAACCATGATTTTAGTTTTCTGTGATGATATTCAGTGGTTACGTTCGTTTCCCCTAATTGATGTAATTTATACATAAATGTTTTTTTGATTATCTTCACTTTCTTGCGCAATGGTAACTTCATCTGCTTATATAAACATATTAACATATTTATATCTATTAATCTGTACAACCGGATTTACTTCACCTCTCCAGTTCTTAATCAAATCGTTTAAATTGTTGAGTGGTACTTAAGATAAGTAAATAAATTAGTGAAATCAATGTGAAGTGAAGTAGGAATTATAAAATAAATGAAAAACTTAGTTTAGTTTGGAAGAATTACACACTGGCAAACAGTGGGCAGAGCAGCAGTGACAGAAGAGCCAATGACCATCAAGTCAGCACGTTGCAGAGAAGCCATTTCCCTCCCCACATAAGTGGACGCTGTCGATTCAGCTTTCAGGGCATCGCCCGACCGGCTCACGTGTTTCTCAGTTGTCACATGTGATCAAAGGCCCTCGCGTACATTCCAAGAGCTGTCGGTTCAGCCGTCAGGGCATCGCCTGACCGGCTCACGTGTTTCTCAATTGTCACATGTGATCAAAGGCCCTCGCCTACATTCCAAGAGCCAATGACCGACGTTAAGAAGATTCTTCGAGAAGCTTTTCAACGTGACAGAAGAGGCAATGACCGTGAAGTCGTTCACCTCCAGCAAACTGAAGTGAATAAATACGTAAGACGCAGTGGCCCCGACAAGAGGAGTAGTTTTCAGTTCAGTCGATGCTGAAGACCGTCATGCAGGAAGAGACTACATCGTACACAGAAGCACCACGTCCGCCGCTGTAATGGAATAGCAAGCAGCAGCCTCGCCACCAGAAGACAGAAGCTAGAAGGTGTTTGAAGACAGATTTTTACGTACCCGGGTGACTCGTGAGGACGGGAAGGAGACGGCCTCAGATCAGCAGTCACCTGTGAGCTGGGATGAAGATCTGACAGCCGAAGACTGGCAAGCGAGATTCCGTTGTTCGAGTCCGGGACACTGGCCTTCCCCCGCCGCGCCGCTCCGCTGGCCGACGCACAACACTGTCACACGCGGCCCCTTAGAGAAGAGAAACACTGGGACGCCACATCCAAGGTATCACCATCCGATTCACGACTTCGTTCTCAATAATTAAACGGGCCACGACGATGTGCGTCTCCAGTCAACTGGGCGAGACGGCGACACGAGATACATACCGCCAGGCGTAATCAGACGCCGCCGCTGCCGCAGCAGAGGCTTCGCAAACGACACAGCTGCCGCTCTCCCAGCAAGAGCAATCGAGTAAGGAAACAGTTGTACAAAACTTTCAATAAATGTTATCTTATGTAAAAATGCTGTTTCATTCCACCTCATACCCGAGCCAAGGAATAACCCACCCTGCCCACATGTTGTTAGGAAAGAAAAAGTAATGTATTTAGTGTTTTTCACCGTGACATAATGCTTTAGAATTAAATGCCCTATGCGGTAATGCTCATCCTGACAACTGACTAGCATCAAAAGAAAAAACCCAGTTAGAAAATATACATTAAATAAGTAGATAACGGGCTACAATCTTGCTTGTGTACCTTACTGGTACTCATTTCATAAGTTTTATTATTACCAAGTTCCATTATTATTGTCCGTATACAAGCTTTTCTATAAAAGGATTCGTGTTTTCCAAAGCCTTATGTTATTTAAAAACTCAGTAGCGCCATTTCAGACCTTATATCTATTTTATACACAGTAGGGTATGGCTAGGGACTGTACTTGTTGTGAACGGACACAAGGAAAGTTCGCTGCTCCCGTAAACAGCTCGAACCTGCGTGGGCTACCGTCGACAAACTCCTAGCTAATGCTCTAAATTGTGGTGACGTCGGGGCGCCAGTGACGAGACCTGTGGCACCTTTGGTGCCACTGAAATCCCCTGGTGACCCGGACGTTGCTGTGGCTTCCGATACGCAACATGTGACCGATACGTCCTTACTCCAGAGTGGGTGTCAGACAGTGGTGAGTTCGCGTGTCACTGGGCGGAACGCGAAAGAGGGAGCAGGCCGCGCGGCTGGCTCCCTACGTCTTAGCAACAGGTGCGAGGTGCTACCCAGTGCTCTGAGCTAGCACGGGATGCCTCTCCTGTTGGGCCAGTGGTCGATTTTCCTGGACAGGCCGGACAAGTACATAGGGTGGGTATGCTTGTCACTGGGACCTCCAATGTCAGGCGGGTGATGGAGCCCTTCAGGGAGATAGTAGGCAAGGCGGGAAAGAATTCCAGTGTGCATTCGGTATGTTTGCCGGAAGGTCTCATCCGTGACGTGGAGGACGCTCTGCCGGCGGCTATCGAGCGCACTGGGTGCAACCGGCTGCATGTACTGGCCCATGTCGGCACGAATGACGCCTACCGCTTGATTCTGAGGCCACCCTCGGCTCCTTTCGGCGGCTGGCTGCTTTGGTGAAGGCAACTAGCAACGCAAGCGGGATGAAGGCTAAGCTGTCCATTTGTAGCATCTTACCCAGGGTTGATCGCGGTCCTCTGGTTCGAGCAGAGTGGAAGGTCTAAATCAGAGGCTCAGACAGCTCTGCGACAGTATCGGATGCGAATTTGTCGACCTCCGCTACCGGATGCAAAATTGTAGCGTTCCCCTTAATAGGTCAGGCTTGCACTACACGCAGGAAGCGACTGCTACAGTTACGGAGTACGTGTGGCATGTACATGGGGCTTTTTTAGGTTAATAAACCCTCCCTTGGCAGCAAAGACGATTTTCCTGTTAAATCAGCCACAGCGACCTCAGAGAATCTTGGTCCTCGCAGATCAGAGACAGAAAAGATTAATATGATTTTAGTAAACTGCAGGAGCATCCAAGGAAAAGTCCCAGAATTAGTATCGCTGACTGAAGGTTACAATGCACAAATATTACTGGGGACGGAAAGCAGGTTGAAACCAGAATGAAAACGAAATCTTAAGTTCAGATTGGAATGTTTATCGTAAGGATAGGTAGTCGCTAATGGGGCGAAGTTTTCATTGCAGTAAAAAGTTCGATAAAATCTAGCGAGATTGTCACGGATTCCGAACGTGAATTAATCTGGGTGAAACTGAGTATCAAACAACGGTCAAATATGGTGATCGGATGCTTTTATAGACCATCTGGGTCAGGATCTGTTGTTGTAGTGCGCTTCAGATAGAACTTGCAGAATATCATTAGTAATTTTTCTGGTCATGCCGTTGTAATAGGGGGTGATTTCAAATTGCCAGGTACAGATTGAGAGTGTTAGGCCATCAAAACTGGTGCCAGAGACAGGAAATCGTGTGACATTGTTCTGGATGCCTTGTCCTAAAATTACCATGAGCAGATAGTTAGAGAACAAAATCGTGAGGGTAACGTCTTAAACCTCTTGGCAACAAAGAGACCTGAACTTATCGAATCAGTTAGAGGAAAGTATCAGTGATCATAAAGATGTGACAGGATCTATGACGACGGGTCCTACAAGAAATGTTAAGAAAGACAGGAAGATATATTTGTTCAGCAAGTGTGACAGGATACATATTTCGGAATATCTCAGCAGTCGGCATTAAATATTTGGAGGACGAAGATGTGGAGAACAAAGAGAAAAAATTCAAGGGCATCGTTCAATATTCCCAAGACAAGTATGATGCGAGTAAAGTTTTAAGGGATGGGAAAGATCGATCATGGTTTAATAGCTGTGTTCCGTGTTAGAAAAGCGCTACGTAAACAAAGAGCACTTCATCTCAGATAGAAGAGAAGTATAAACCTACCTAACAAACAAAAGCTGAACGAAGCGAAGATGAGCGTAAGAAGAGCGATGAGAGAAGAGTACAATGATTTTGAAAGGAAGACGTTGTCAACCGACCTGAGTAAAAACCCTAAGAGATTTTTGTTGTATGTAAAATCAGTAAATGGATCAAATTCATCCAGTCATTCTCTCAGCGACCGCACCGGCACCGAAACGGAAGGCCCTTTGCTGTTCCTTATCTATATAAACGATTTGGGAGACAATCTGAGCAGTCGTCTTCGGTTGTTTGCAGAAGACGCTGTCGTTTATCGACTAATAAATTCATCAGAAGATCAAAACAAACTGCAAAACGATTTAGAAAAAATATCTGAATGGTGCGAAAAGTGGCAGTTGACCCTGAACAACGAAATGTGTGAGGTCATCCACATGAGTGCTAAAAGGAACTAATTAAACGTCGGTTACACGATAAATCAGTCTAATCTAAAAGCCGTAAATTCAACTAAATACCTAGGTATTACAATTACGAACAAATTAAATTGGAAGGAACACACAGAAAATGTTGTGAGGAAGGCTAACCAAAGACTGCGTTTTATTGGCAGGACACTTAGAAAATGTAACAGACCTACTAATGAGATTGCCTACACTACGCTTGTCCGTCCTCTTTTAGAATACTGCTGCGCGGTGTGGGATCCTTACCAGATAGGACTGATGCAGTATATCTAAAATGTTCAAAGAAAGGCAGCACGTTTTGTATTATCGCGAAATATTGGAGAGGGTGTCACAGAAATGATGCAGGATTTGGGCTGGAAATCGTTAAAAGAAAGGCGTTTCTCGTTGCGACGGAATCTTCTCACGAAATTCCAATCACCAACTTTCTCCTCCGAATGCGAAAATGTTTGGTTGACACCGACCTACATAGGGAGGAATGATCATCACCATAAAATAAGGGAAATAAGAGCTCGTACGAAAAGGTATAGGTGTTCATTCTTTCTGCGCGCTATACGAGATTGGAACAATAGAGAATTGAGAAGGTGGTTCGATGAAGCCTCTGCCAAGCACTTAAGTATGATTTACAGAGTATCCATGTAGATGTAGATGTAGATAACAGAGAGAAGGCCGAAATACTGAATGCGGTCTTCCGAAATTGTTTCACCGCGGAAGATCGTAACACTGTCCCTCCCTTTAATCGTCGTACGAACATCGAAACGGAAGACATTGAGATAACCGACAGCGAAACTGAAAAGCAGCTACATTCGCTTAGTAGCGGAAAGGCTTCAGGACCAGATGAGATACCTATAAGATTCTATAAAGATTATGCAAAAGAACTTGCTCCCCTTCTAGCAATAGTTTATCGTAGATCGCGTGAGCAACGAAAGGTACCTAACGACTGGAGAAAAGCGCGGGTCATTCACGGTTTCAAGAAAGGCCGTAAGACAGATCCACACAACTACAGACCTATATAGCGGACGTCAATCTGTTGTAGAATTATGGGACATGTTTTATGCTCAATAATTATGACGTTCCTGGAAAACTAGCATCCCCTCTACAAAAATCAACATGGATTCCGCAAACAGAGATCCTGCGAAACTCAGCTCGTTCTGTTCCTCCGTGAGATCCACAACGCAGTGGACAACGCACCCAGGTTGATGCCGTGTTCCTTGATTTCAGTAAGGCATTTGACAGCGTCCCTCATTTTCGTTTAATGAAAAAAATATTAGCTTATTGAGTATCGAAGCTGACCTGCTATTGGATTCAAGACTTTCTTGCAGACAGAACTCAACACGTCGCCTTTAATGGAACTAAATCGACAGATGTAAAGGTAATATCCGGAGTACCATAGTGAAGTGTGATAGGACCGTTGCTGTTTACAACATATATATAAATGTTCTAGTAGACAGCGTTGGATGCTGTTTAAGGCTATTCGCAAATGATGCAGTTGTCTGTACCAAAACAGCAACGCCCGAAGATAATAAGAATTTGCAGAAAGGCCTGCAGGGAATTGATGAATGGTGCAGACTCTGGCAGTTGACCCTGAACGTAAATAAATGTAACATATTGTGCATACATAGGAAAAGAAATCCACTGCCGTACCGCTACACTATTGATGACATACAGCTGGAGACAGCGTCTGCCGTAAAATATCTAGATGTAACTATCCAGAGAGACCTTAAGTGGAATGACCGTATAAAACAGATCGTGGGAAAAGCAGACGCCAGACTCAGATTCATCGGAAGAATCTTAAGGAAATATAACTCGTCCACGAAAGAAGTGGCTTATAAGGCGCTTGTTCGCCAGATTCTTGAGTACTGTTCGTCTATCTGGGATCCCTATCAGGTAAAACTGATAGAGGAGATAGAGAATATCCAACGAAGAGCTGCGCGTTTCGTCACGGGATCGTTTAGCTGGCGAGAGAGCGTTACGGAGATGCTAAACAAACTCCAGTGGCAGACATTTCAAGAGAGGCGTGTGCGTCATGGAGAGATTTACTATTGAATTTCGGGACAGCATTTTTCAGTTGTCAGACAACGTATTACTTCCACGACATATATCTCGCGTATTGACTACGAGGAGAAAATTCGAGAAATTAGAACCATTACAGAGACTTACCGACATTCATTCTTCCCACGCACTATTCGCGAGTGGAATAGGGTTGGAGGGATCAGATAGTGGTACCGAAAGTACCCTCCACCACAACCATTAGGTGGCTTGCGAAGTATGATGTCGACGTAGATATAGATGTAGATGCTCAGCAATTAGTGATATCAAAATTCTCTTCGAGAATTGTGGAAGTACTTACTCTATCTGCGGTCTGCCTCGTCAGCATTACCCAGAGCCTCGTCCGTTTATTTGAAGACTATTCTTTCATTCAGTAAAGTCTAAATTTTGCTCCATCTCGTCAAAGGTGTTTATGTGTCTACATTTATATCGCGTTGAACTGCATGACGAACAGTTCTTCCCATTGTACCACTTATTTGGGTGATCGGGTTACAGGAAGAATAGTAGCTTAAATGTCTCTGTGTACCCTGTAGTTACTGTAATCTTGTCCCCGCGAACCCCAGGAAAGCGATACGAGGGGAATTGTAGTACATACCCCAATGCTTGCCTTCATGGTGCTTCTTGAAACCATTGAGTTAGTCTTTAACGGGATACCGTCTATTTTATTAGCCAGTTCAGATTTTTCAGCAGCTGCGTGGCTCTCTATACCCGCTGCCCTTCTATGGATACGTTCAACATATCCTGACAGCCCTGTACGTACGGGATCCTCACACTTCAGCAATATTCTAGGATGTGTGAGGACAGTGTTTCGTAAATCTCTCTTTTGTGCACTGATGGCATTGTCCCAGTATCCTACCAATGAATCGAAGTCTGACACCTGCTTTACCTACGAATATGCCTACCTGATTATATCACGTGATATCCCTACAAATTGTTAAATTCTGGTATCTCTATGATCGAGAGAGGAGGCGCAGCGGTTAGCTCACTGGACTGGCATTCGGGAGGGTGATGGTTTAAATCGCCCGTCCGGGCATCCAGATTTTGGTTTTCCATGATTTCCCTAAATCGTTTAGGGAAAATGCCGGAAGGGTTGCCTTCAATGGGCAAAGCCCATTTCCTTCTCCATTCTGACGTTATCCGAGCTTGTGCTCCGTCGCTAATGACCTCGATGTCGATGGAACGTTAAACCCAATCTCCCTTCTTTCCTTCCATGTGTCTCAATGAGATATCCACAAAAAGTGGCGGACTACTACCTACAAGGACATTCATATACAATATGAACAGCAAGACCCCCAAACAACTTCCCTCTGCTCAGCTTTAGGTTGGTCCTACATTTGTCAAGGAGTCTCCAGACAAAATTACGCGCTGCATCCTACATGCCAAGAAATCTTCAGTCATTAATTTTATGTAATACCTCAAGTGTTCGTACTTCTCTTCATAATAGTTGATGCTTTTCTGACGTCGGGGATTACTGCATCCACCTGTCTGATTGATCCATGGCTTTCAAGGTATATGAGAATAGTATGAACATGTACGACGTATCCGAACCCACGTTGGCTGGCGTGAAGGATTTCACACTGTTTCAGATACCTCTCATTAGGTCTCAAAATGTGTTCTCTGATCTTAAAACAGATGGATGTCAAACACACTGGTCATTGGTTTTGTCCAGTCGACGTGTGTTACCTGGTTTCCCTTTCAGCTATCGGCCACAGTTTTTTGTTCGAGAGATCTGCAGCCTAAAATTCTGTATAGAATCTGATAAGGACTCCAGCAGGCCCCTGAGCTTTGCTCAGTTTTAGCGATTTCAGCTGCAACTCAACGCCACTAACACAAATATACATATAGGAGTCAGCTGTACAGTAATGCCAGAATTAAACCGGAGTAGTACATTTGGGACTATAAAGACATATTTGAAAACGATGTTCAGAATTTCTGCGTTGCCTTTTCTGCCGTCAATTTCAGTCCTTCCTGTCATCTACTAGCATCTCTACTAACTTTCGTACCACTAAAAACCATCTCATGTGACTAGAATTTCTTTCGATTTTGTGAGAGGCCTTTCGATAAGAGTACCTATTGTCCTTTTGGGAGTTAAATGAGTTTCACGAAGCGTGTCGCTCTCTGTAGCCCTCTGCATTGTTTTATCCATATTGAGTACTAGTATATCATCTTCAGATTCGCAACGTGATTTTCCAGAGAGCTTTTTATAGGTGACGTACCCTGCCATTGTCCTAGAAACGAAGCAGGATTGTAACTTGGTTAGTCTTGTCATGGTTATCCTATACTGACAGTGTTCTCGCATCTAGTGAAACCACCCAACCCGAAATTAACACTGTCCTAGATTTTCTCACATTACACCTTACTTTTTTATTTTTATAAAATACTTGTCCTCAATAGGAACATTGTCCACTTGTTCGTTAAATGTTTACTAATCGTATAGGCCTTAATTTGATTCTAAATTAACGGTTTTTCGTTTTTGCACATTTATACTGAGATAAGACTCACCAGAATACATCAGTTATTACTTACTATTTTCCAGCTACACAATATTCTTACTTTTGTTTGATATTTTTGTACGATTATCACCTATGACTTATTTAGTGAGTGATTTCCGCTGCGTTGCAAAGTCTGTTTTATCTTGGACAGTGCATTTTTTTGATTTATTAGTCTTTAATGGTTATTATCATGTAGACTACCAAAACATCCTGAAAACAAGTTTTACAGGCCTTATATATCTTTCTGTTAATATTTCTTAAAGTACTCTTTACAGTGTTATAAACTCACTGCTTGACAGCTTGCGACCACGTTGGCTGTGGGGACTGATCTGCATTTGAAAGCAGTGGTATTTACGACCTATATTAATTCACTCTTTAAAACTACTCATCATCTAATATTATATAATGACAAACTAATAATAATATAAAATACAAATATATTAAAAAGAAGGAGAGAGGAAACTTGGAAGAAGAAATTAGAACAGGAATAAAGCAACAGAAAGGGAATTGTCACCGTTACTGAAATATGTTGAGAAAGCCCCAACTCAAGTTCTTAAATTCAGGTACACACAAATTTCGGTGGCGAGATTCTCCATTCGCACAAACTTCAGGAACCTCTTGGGTTCTAAGTTAGGCAGATGCTTAACTAGACATATTTTCTTCATTCTGTTCCCTCATTCCTGCCATAGTATATAGCAGTGCACTTCCGCCAAGGCACGTTGTATCATCATGCCATGGGTACCTTTAGTTGACCTGTATCGTATCCTTTGCCTCTCTACGGGAAAAAATAAAGCATACTGCGTCCAGCTTTGCCACATGCAACAATGTTTTGTAGGAAGGAGAGTCCTTTAGCTCTTGTCTTTCTTTTACTATCAAGATTTCTTAAACTGGATATGCCATTAACATGTGGTCACATGCACCAGTTGTCCTACAGTCCTAGCTGAATTACTCAGTTCATTTGATAGAAAACAGATATTCTGAATACGGGCGATGTCCTGCCAAATACTGGACAAAAACGGCGATTGATTCACAACCATTTGAAATCTCTCCATGATATTTCTGAAATATCAGCAACTTTGCTTCCGACCGGGAAAGTAGTCCCATATTTTATGCCATCAACGCAAATTACGTTCGTTAATAGGCAAGCAATTGTCTCTAATTTTTATAGGTAGCTAAACCTCCATTACGCAGTACCAATTTTCCTCTGACACCACACAGATCTTTCGAGAAATATGTGCTTATGTGGCTATGAAAGGTTGATTTCTCTTGAAGATGCACCTTGAGATATGTACAACAGAGACTGTTACATACATATACATAATCAGTTCTGAATACAGGATTGTAGGTATAGCATAGTCTGCTCTTTCACAATGCATAGGTAAACCTATGAAGCCTAGAAGACATTTATACTCTTGAATTTGGTATTTAAGTTGCCTCAACTGCGCGTATAAACATGTCCATATATACTTCAAGAAAATAGGCGTAGCGTATTTTATCTGGTTATCAGTTTTCCATACATCTGGAAATTTTCTTTGACCCAAGTATTCACTAGTCTTTGAGCTGTTTGCATAAATCGCCAAGAATGACTGTCCTTAATTACATCAATATTTCCAGTCTTAATCACCAACCAATTATTAAAGCCAGATTGTTCTGGTAGTTGTCAGAAAGTTAATATCCCAACTACTAGTGTTGAAAGGTATCTACTTATTGTCAGTCTTCTAGCAATATCACTCTGAAAATTAATTAGCCCGACGCTTGTCAGTCAGTAAGTAGTTAACTACTCCTATCCATTAAATTTAAAAGAACCAAGTATGTCCGCCTTCTGTGGGTCTCTAGTTCATAGTGTGTGCTCCATAGATTAATCTTCATTTGATTTCAATTGTACTTGTTTAATCTAACACTTTTTACATAATTTTAGAGTCTATTACTTCTTAGAAACCTCAGAGACTAAACACGAAGCAATGATGTATAGTATGACTTCAAAAATTACTAACAATCATCATACAGTCTAATTTTTTATTCATTTTACTCTCTCGAGAATGATTTTTGCTATACCATCTTCAGACCATAAGGTTATAGCGCAGGCAGAGCAAACAAAATAAACTGAAGTAGTATCTCCGTATACTGGATACCTGTCAGCTACGTAAATGGAACAACGTTTTTTGAATTTGTACCATTTGGTTATAAAAGTTATTTCAGTTCTTGCTTGTAGAGTAGTAATACTGGAATATTTAGAGAAAACGGAATCATTTCTCTCCATGTAGTTGGAACAGGCGTTTTGTCAACTGTCAGCGTTCCGTTTGAAAAACGTGATTTCGTGTCTCCTGGAATGTACAACTTATACTAAATGTAACTATGGCGTTGTTTATGTTACGACCCAATCAAGTTTGGTGTGTTTTAGAGCACTCCAGAAGCTGTCATGTTGAGAATAATCAGTCAGATCTCTTTCACATTTTTTTACTTTTCTAAACAGTCCATTGCCTTTCGACACTTGCTAAATGTTTGGGAATGCAATCGGCCTTACACAAAAAGTCTACCGTTGTACTGTTTAGGTCTGCATGTTCAGTAATGGACATTAATCCAACTAATGTGAAAATCCAATCCGACAACAGAAGACAAGGCGGTAGATCCATAAAATTAACATAATAAATAATAAAAGAAACATGGGGAGATTCTACTTGCACTTCGACTGAGACATCCGCTTGATGTGATTTAAAGTCGTCTAGCATTGGTTTCCATCAGCAGATTCAGTGTGAATTGAGCAGAAATATTTGCAGTCACCAACGTAATTAGCTTTTTTGAATAGAATCTAGGCAGACACCTATTAACAGGTAAAGAATCAAGGAAGTCAGATCTTATTGAAATACACTATGTGATCAAAACTATCCGGACACCCCCCAAAACACACGTTTTTTATGTAAGGTGCATTGATTGTCCTGCCACCTACTCCATATCAGGGACATCATTAGTCATTGGACATCGTCAGAGAGCAGAACTCACGGATTTAGAACGTGGTCAGGTGATTGGGTCTCACTTTTGTCATACGTCTGTACGCGAGATTTCCACACTCTTAAACATACCTAGGTCCACTGTTTCCGATGTGATAGCAAAGTGGAAACGTGAAGGGACATGTACAGCACAAAAGCGTTCAGACCGACCTCGTCTGTTGACTGACAAGGAGCGCCGACTGTTAAAGAGGTCGTAATGTGTAATATGCACACATTGATCCAGACACAGGAATTCCAGACTGTATTAGAATCCACTGCAAGTACTATGACAGGCGGGTGTGACAAAACTTGGATTCCATTGTCGAGCGGCTGCTCATAAGCCACACATCACGCCGATAAATGCCTAACGACGCCTCGCTTGGTGTAAGAAGAGTAAACATTGGACGATTGAACAGTGGAAAAACGTTGGGCTGAGTGACGAATCACCGTACGCAATGTGGTGATCCGATGGTAGGGTGTGGGTGTGGCGAATGCCCGGTGAACAACTGCTAGCGTGTGTAGTGCCAACAGTAAAATTCGGAGGCGGTGGTGTATGGTGTGGTCGTGTTTTTCATGGAGGGGGCTTGCACCCTTTGTTGTTTTGCGTGGCACTATCACAGCACGGGACTACATTGATGTTTTAAGCACCTTCCTGCGCCCCACTATTGAAGAACAATTCGGATATGGCGATTGCATCTTTCAACACGATGGAGCATCTGTTCATAACGCACAGCCTGTGGCGAAATGGTTACACGACAATAACATCCCTGTATTGGACTGGCCTGCACAGAGTCCTGACCTAAATCCTATAGAGCATCTCTGGGATGTTTTGGAAAGCCGACTTCGTGCTAGGCCTCACCGACCGACATTCATACTTCTCCTCAGTGCAGCACTCCGTGAAGAATTGTCTGCCATTCCCCAAGAAACTTTCCAGCACCTGATTGAATGTATGCCTGCGAGAGTGGAAGTTGTCATCAAGGCTAAGGGTGGGCCAACACCATGTTGGATTCCAGCATTATTGATGGAGGGCGCCAAGAACTTGTAAGTCATTTTCAGACAGGTGTCCGGATACTTTTGATCGCATAGTGTATAAGTTTTTTGTTCGTATGAGGTACTGGATCAGATGACCGAGTTTCACACCAGACTCGTGAGCTTCTCACGGAAACGCTGTCCATTGTGCTTTGTGGACAATATAGCAGAGCCACTGCCCAGGGCGATCGCTTTACAAGATTAAGTAGTGTGTAAGCCTAGGGACCGATGACCTCAACGGTTTTGCCCCACAGAACTTACCACAAATTTCCAATTTTCCAAAAACTGAAAGTAGATTTACAATGTACAGCCTATATTTGTTTTGGCCAATACGTCGATATTTTTCCTTCGTTGTATCGATACTTTTTCGACACATTGACGGCCGACAATGATAAATTGTAAATATCGATGTATCAGATTCTGGATAGCCTAAACTAGACCACATGCCTTTCCGCCCCTTGGAGAGCCTTTTCCTTAACGTTATTATTCACTCAAAAGTGCTGTTCAACATGAATTTCTAATCATATGATAATTTGCTTTCATGGTATATATTTCCATATTTTTCCCAATATTCTACGCGAACTACCGACCACGATGTTGATCAGTAAAACTAATGTTTCTCTGGCCCATCGTGTTTCAGTCTGGTGTACACAATTTATCCTTATGATGGATTCTATCTGTGTGGGTATTGTGAGATAAATATGCGGCTGCGCGTAGATGAGACAAATCCCTCCTTATACAAAACCAGACCTTTTTCCCATGTGTTAAGAAACAGTTATTGACGTAGTGGCAGTGTTATACAGGCGGTATCAAGCATTCCTTTAGTTACCCTTACTGTTTGCAATTGATTTTCTTATAAGGTTTATTTCCGAATACATGTTAAATGCTTTCCAAATTTTCTTTCCTAACGTTACTTACGCAAACCGTCCAACTTTTTAGTCTGGCCCCAGCAAAGCCATCCGATTTGAATATTTATTTTTTAGTATGTTATTTGGGTGAATACGGAGGTTTTATTTTGAATCTAATCTAATCCTAGCCAGACAAGTAACATCCCATTGATTCAATGAACCTTCTCTGGGAAACGAGTATACCGCCTTCCAAAATTTAAACAGTTTCTTCAGATAATTAAAACCTTCTTCGAAATATTAAAAAAATTTTCAGAGAATTAAAACAAACTCTTCTTTTTTTTTAAAAAAAAAAAACGTGAGACTATAACAACTCGCAAAGAAATCCATGAAAGCATTTCTTATTTTTGGCACCTCTCCTATAGTATAATATCCATTGTTGTTATAAGAAATATTCTTGCCGTGCAAATAAGGGCTATAAATCGGCTTGTAAAGCATAAGCTTTGAAGTGTACGTGGATCCTAGCGTATGCATAATTTTTCGCCACTGGGAAGAGTTTCCAATTCTTGATCAGAATTGTTTTTACTCGTAAATATCCCCATATAATACTGGTTACAAGCAATATTTTTACCTTGTTCCATTTCAAATATGACATTCTTGCAACAAACGAATAAATGTTCGAATGCGCCCTTGACTTTGTGGTTCCACATACTCTGCATATCGAAGAATCAGCCAGCTGTATTCATCAACAGTTTTTTTCTTCGTGTTTGTTGCATCTGCTATCTATTCATGGCATTTTCTTTGAATGTTTGCTGGACGTAATGGATTTTGAATGTTTCGCCGTCCGAGCTGTTAACTTCTAACCGAGTGTTCGATGCTCATACTGTTTAGCAGCGCGAGACTTTAACACGACCTACTGACGTGCTGTCTCAGTGCATGCTGGGTCACTCTACTTCACCTAAAGGATCTACGCATATATCTTTTTTTACTCGTGATTTAGGAGGCGGACGATGACGGGTTCAACTGAGAACAGTTAATGGCTGATCACAGACTGTACGATTTGTTACTGAAACTACAGATCATTCCAAACCAGTTTTATTACTCTTAGTTTTGGCAGCGTCCCGTGTGCTAAAATACAACATGAATCATTTCAGACTGAAAATGTAAGTCCTTCAGAGCGCGGCACAAATAATTAGTCCGAGTATAACACTTTCGAACGCGCACGTCTCACGCTAGCGCGGCGGACCAAGGACAACGACCGACTCTAACCATTTATACTGCAGCAGTGCTTTGTAACCTGAGGACACAGTGCGACTAAGTGGACCGAATATGTAACCCAAACACAAGTGTCCCACGCGAGAGCGACCAACCAATCTTGACTCATCACTGCTACTGTCCACTAGCTACGGCCGTGTTACGCCAAGCGCCCTCAGTAAACTACAGTCACACTTTCAGAAAGCTTTGTTAGTGGCCAATGAATACTGTCAAATGGTGGACGCGGCTAAACCAGCGGTAGCTGCAGTAATATAACATTTACACTGCTGTAATGCTAATCAATAAACTTACAAAAACCTCACAAACTTTAATAAATATTCCTACATGGGAGGATATAGGTTTTACACGCTCTATTGTTAACATACACCCAACGAACCACTAATTTTGTTCATGTAATATTTTCTCTAACATAATCACTGGAAAACTTTTATGTCTTGAGCAATATCGGCCACCTTTGGTCATCACCAAAAAGAATTAAAACAGCCTGAGATGGTCACCCAATAAATGCTATGCCGAACTGTCATTACTTGCTGACTTGAATTATTGTTATTATCTGATGACCCTCTGATGCTGCTCTCACTCGTTCTTATAATGACCTATAGCGGGTGATCTCGGTTAACGGTACTAAAAATTCTCTGTTATTGTATCAAAGAAAATATTAAGTTTTAATACTCACCTGGACCCGCTGCGTCGTACATAAGAACATTATAATATTGTGTTATGATACCAAAGACACTATTGTGTTTGATTATATTGTTCATTACCATCGGCCTATTGCGGTGTGACTGCCATCATCAGGTTATCTGTAAAACGCACATAGTTTGGTACAATATTTCAAATTTTTAAGTAGACAATTTAACCTGTTACAGAATTGTGGTTTGCTATCTAGATTAGGTGGTCTTGATATCCATATGAGACATGTCGCAGTTGCTGTCACACTATTTTATAAGTTTGTTGCTTTGATACTGTTGGAGTTATAGTAGATCTTAAATTTTTTGTTGGAGCATTTGTACTTGTAGTTACAAAATTAAGAAAGTTTATTTCATAATGGCGTTTCGTGACAGCTATATTGACAGTTGAGTCAGTGACATTACGTAGAAAAAGGAGAAAGTCTGTTTGCTTCTTTGGTATTCTCTTGGTCAAATGGTTCAAATGGCTCTGAGCACTATGGGACTTAACATCTGAGGTCATCAGTCCCCTATAACTTAGAACAACTTAAACCTAAGTAACCTAAGGACATCACACACATCCATGCCCGAGGCAGGATTCGAACCTGCGAACGTAGCAGTCGCGCGGTTCCGGACTGAAGCGCCTAGAACCGCAGGGGCCACAGAGGCAGGCTCTCTTGGTCTTACCTTTTTCTTATCAGCTATATTATGTTGCTTGTGAGATTCGAGTTAAGGTGATTCTTCGACCATGTGTCATCTAATTTTGTTTTTATGCAATAATGTTTTGGTTTACGAGGCTTGTGAAAATTTCCCGGTTTTGTTTTCGTGAGAGTATGCTTTCCAGTGCTTACTTATAATTTTGTGGTAACATGATCTGATATATTTGTACATTTTTCTCTCCCCACTCGTCTCCTATTTGGTAGAATAATTTAAATATTTTTAAATGTATTGTTTGTGTTTCAGATCGATCTGATCATTTAGATTTTCTTGAGGGTAATTTTTTTGTGTGTAAATATATTTCGATGTCTTCATCAGTATTCATTAATGATCCTTTTAGAACACTGTGTAAAACCTCGACGGGTCGAAGTATATCGTCCGTTGTATTTAGTTCTGTTTTAATGTGGTGGAAGGAAGTTTGTGGGGTACTGTCGCTATCAGTAATCCATTCTTGGTACTTCTACCGAAATTCCTTCCTATAGAATGTATCACATACTTTACATTGAGTTTTTATCTATTATCCATCCAGACAGGAGACGAGTAGAAAAAGAAAATCTACTAACCGATCAAAGATCATGTCACTGCGAAATCAAAGTAAACACTGAAAAGCTTGCACTTACAAAAACAAAATCGGTAATTTGTCACAAACCTCATGCACACCAACATCATCTGGCTTAACCATTCTTTTTAGAAAAAAACATAGCATTAAATTACATATGACCGTAGAACCACATAAACTTGAATGATACAAACGACATAATATAGCTGATAAGAACAAAGATATAACCTAGAAAACAACAAAGAAGCTAACATTCTGTAACAATACAGCTGTCACGAAACGCCACTATGAAATAACCTTTCAAAATTCGACAACTACAAAAATTACTGTTCTGACAAAAAAAAAATCTACTCAGCTCCAACAGCGTCAAAAGAGCAAACTTATATAATAGCGGGGCAGCAAGTGAGATATCGATGTCATATAAAAAGCATTATCACCCGATATACGTAGCAAACCGTAAGTCTGTAATGCGTTAAATTATCTACTTAACAATATAAAATATTGAACAAACTATGGAGTTTTCACAATTAACCTGAAGATGGCAATCACGCTGAAATAGGTTTTTAATAATAAACAATATAATAAAATACAGTAGCGTCTTTGTTCCTGTAATATAACATAGTAAAATATTAAGTGTACAGTTACAAAATTAATCTCTATCTCCACGACAAAATGACATAGCCCACCAGTTTGGATCTCTTGTATGGTAAACCACAAACCCATAAAATTTTGAACCACAGTTCCTCGTAACCGCTTGAGTAGCGCATGGCAAATTGTCGTGGCATTTACTCAACGTGACGTTGGAAGTCCCCTGCAGAAATATTGAGTCATGCTGCCTCTATAGCCACCGTAATTTTGAAAGTGCTGCCAGTGGAGGATTTTGTGTGCGATCTGGCGTCTCAATTATGTCTCACAAATGTTCGATGAGGTTCATGTCGGGCGATCTGTTGGACCAGGGGATCATTGTGGAGCCACCACCAGCTTGCAGGGTGCTTTGTTGACAACTTGGGGCCTGGTTTCAGGACGTGTGCACCACACTCGAATCCCACCATCTGCATTTACCAACTGAAATCGGAACTCATCTGAGCAGCCCACGGTTTTTCTGTCGGCTAGGGTCCAACCGATGTGGCCACGAACCGAAGAGAGGCTTTTCAGGCGATGTCGTTCTGTTAGCAAAGGCATTTGCGTCGGTCGTCTGCAGCCATAGTCCATTAACGCTAAATTTCGCCTTACTGTCCTAGCGGCTGTCGACATAGTCCTACATTGATTTCTACGGCTATTTAATATGGCGTTGCTTGTCTGCTAGCACTGCCAACTCTACGCAAACGACGCCGATCTCAGTCGTTAACTGAGGGCCGTAGATTGGCCGGGATCTCCTGCTTACATGGCAGACGCTCTATTCATCTTTTTTATCTCATTTTGTTCTATATTGTTCGTTGACTTTGTTCGTGGCGGACGTCCGATGACACTCGTTATGGTTGTTTGTTAATCTGTTCACTCAGTTTTTTATTAGAGAGTGTAGCTAAACCCTCTGACCGAACACGCTGAGCTACCGGGCCGGCGTCCATCTGAGCCACCGAGGGCACAGAGGATAGTGCGACTGCAGGGGCTATCTCGCGCACGCCTCCCACGAGACCCACATTCTCACCTTGAATGTCCACACACTACATTCGTAGTGCCCCACCCCAACACACTCATCACTCGTGGAAGACATTCTTATCACGTCTCGCAAGAATTTGGGGAATATGTGTGCATCCGCACAGAAGAAGAAGGTCATGGCCGGTATTGCCAGAACTATATACTTATATGGATATGGTGTCTGTCCGAAAAAACATACAAGGTGAGAATGTGGGTCTCGCGGGAGGCGTGCGCGAGATATTCCCTGCAGTCGCGCTATCCTCTGTGCCCTCGGTGGTCCGCCATGTAAACAGGAGATCCCGGGTTCGAGTCCCGGTCGGGGCACACATTTTCACCTGTCCCCGTTGATATATATCAAGCTATTAATATAATTGTAATTTAGTTCTCTTTTAGGCTGAACTGGAAAGCGTCACAGGAACGTAAAGGTGATTTGGGATAATTTTCCACATGCGATGGGCTCCATGAAGGTACACAATTGTCCAGTTAAGGAGAAAATTGAAGATGCAGTTTTTTGGAAGGAAACCGATCTCGGGTACCGACCGTTCGTTCTCCGGGAAACGTCGCAGCGCTGCGGGTCGCTGTCAACGAAGTCCACACAAGTCATCCCAGCGGGCAGCAAGGGAAATGAGGATATTTAGTCGTTCTGTACAAAGAATTTTACAGAGTGAACTCAAGCTCTTCTCTCACAAAATGACTGCGTTACAGAATCTGACTCAGCAGAACAGACAGAGATGACTGGAGTATTCATAATGGACACAAGGAAAAGATGAAATAATGTTCAACGCATGGTTCTCAGACGAAGCTTCAGTGAAACAGTAAACAAACAAAATGTTCGATTTGGGAGTAGAGAAAAAACGCAAAATGTTCATGTTCATGAAAAAATGAGGCATGGGGAAAAAGTAACTGTGGTATCACCGCCAGACACCACACTTGCTAGGTGGTAGCCTTTAAATCGGCCGCGGTCCGTTAGTATACGTCGGACCCGCGTGTCACCACTGTCAGTGATCGCAGACCGAGCGCCGCCACACGGCAGGTCTAGTGAGACTTCCTAGCACTCGCCCCAGTTGCACAGACGACTTTGCTAGCGATGCTACACTGACAAATACGCTCTCATTTGCCGAGACGATAGTTAGCATAGCCTTGAGCTACGTCATTTGCTACGACCTAGCAAGGCGCCATTACCAGTTTATATTGAGATTGTTATTAATGTATCAACAAGAGCGATGTACACCAATTATCGATTAAAGTTAAGTATTCCAGCAGCAACGTACCTTATTGGCTATATTAATTACATTGTCCTGTTCCAGACCTCACGCCAGTTTGCGTGAGCTTAAACGCATGCATTTCGGCCTCCTCTAGCAACACGGTGTTGGCTCTTCTGCCAGCACATCAGTAGCAATGTGGGTAGCTCTGTCCAGTGATGGCCTGATGGGACCAGTGTTTTTCAGTTAAACTGTCGATGCTGACCGGTGTAAGATAATGTTGAAAAATGACTTCGTGCGCTATCTTGTCGTCACAATCTGTCAGTGAACATACAGTGTCGTCACCCGCAAAGCCATCACTGGGGATTATTTTGGCTCTTTCGAGTCCAGATTTAAACCCACGTAATTTTTTTTCTGGTAACATTTGAAAGAGAAAGTGTTCCCTTTGAGATCACAGAATATTATGGAAATGCGTGGCCAGATATTGCAATTGTGCAACGGTAAATGAACACTTGCGCCACAGAGTTGTAAGGAATATGTGTACTCGACTTCGCGAAGTTGTCCGCTGTAATGGAGCGCATATTAGGTACCTGATCAATTGAAATTAATTTTCTTGAACCTTACTACATCTGGGTAAAATTTAAAATTTTAATTTCAGAAATAAAAGTTTTGTAAAACAGCAGCCATTCTCAACAGTGGAGTTTGATCCATCACATTCGTAAGAATGGCTCGCTGAACAAGTGTACTGCTTAGCCTCCAATAGCAATAAATACTTTCTCATATGGACTCAGTCTACTTCGCGACAGTACAGGAATTTATTATACGTAGGTGTATTTGCATGACATGGCTGCCGATGGAACAAAGGAACGTACGATCCCGCCGGCGGTGGCCGACGGTCCGCCACTGCCTGAGACGACCTCGCCTCCGCGGAGCGGCCGGTTTGCATATCGCATTGCCGGAAGCCAGCCGGCGCGGCGGCGGCGGCGCGACACCGTTATGTCGTGGGCGGGATCGGCAAGGTTGCGCAGACACCAGACCCTTGACTCGTACCGCTCGTGGTCACCAGAAATGCTGGTCCTGCAGTTAATTACTCCAGCTAACTCCTGGAACGGGTATCGCTTCAACTGAATTACAGCGGTCGATTTCAACGCTGAAGCGCAAGCAGACCAAAAAATCCAGGTAACTGCGAGTAGGACACGCGTGCCAGGGATTTCGTACAAACTAATTATGTATGCAGGTCGTTCATACATCCCTAAATCGAGAATTGTGACCATTTTTGCCTGTTGTCGATACTGGCACTGGCAATGTAAAATATGAGACATAAATGGCCGTATCTTGTGCACCTTGAAGAAGCCATAGACATTAGTATGCGTCCTAAATTTCAACTTGGCACATCTACCCGTTCCTGACGAAAATTGGTCCACACACGCGGATAGACAGTCGGGTAGCAAATAATTTGCAAGGAACGAATGAAGGGTAGAGCCACGGGTCGTAACACATCTGAAATGTAACGTCCACTGTTCAAAGTCCCGTCAATGCGAACAAGAGGTGACCGAGACCTGTAACCAATGGCACCCCATACCATCACGCCAGGTGATACGCCAGTATGGCGATGACGAATACACGCTTCCAATGTGCGTTCACCACGATGTCGCCAAACACCGATGCGACCATCATGGTGGTGTAAACAGAATCTGGATTCATCCGAAAAAATGACGTTTTGCCATTCGTACACCCAGGTTCGTCGCTGAGTACACCATCGCAAGCGCTCCTGTGATGCAGTGTCAAGGGTAACCGCAGCCATGGTCTCCGAGCTGATAGTCCATGCTGCTGCAAACATCATCGAACTATTCGTGTAGATGGTTGTTGTCTTACAAACGTCCCCATCTGTTGACTCAGGGATCGAGACGTGGATGCACGATCCGTTACAGCCATGCGGATAAGATGCCTGTCATCTCGACTGCTAGTAATACGAGGCCGTTGGGATCCAGCACGGCGTTCCGTATTACCCTCCTGAACCCACCGATTCCATATTCTGCTAACAGTCATTGGATCTCTACCAACGCGAGCAGCAGTGTCGCGATACGATAAACCGCAATCGCGATAGGCTACAATCCGACACGGAAACGTGAAGGTACACATTTCTCCTCCTTACACGAGCCATCACAACAACGTTCCACCAGGCAACGCCGGTCAACTGCTGTTTGTGTATGAGAAATTGGTTGGAAACTTTCCTCATGTCAGCACGTTGTAGGTGTCGCCACCGGCGCCAACCTTGTGTGAATGCTCTGAAAAGCTAATCATTTTCATATCACAGCATCTTCTTCCTGTCAGTTAAATTTCGCGTCTGTAGCACGTCATCGTGGTGTAGCAATTTTAATGGCCAGTAGTGTATAATCCCCATAACATTTCGTTGCAACCTCTGGTAAATAATCTGACTCATTCTCACTTTATTTGTACCACAGAGGTGTCATATTTATTATTTGATTTCATAAAGGTCGATCCACACACAATTTATAACTAATCTTATATTTAACAGTAATAATTCTCTCAAATATGAACAGCACAGCACTGAGAGCGCTGGGTAGCAGTACTGGATCGCTAGCTGAGCAGTAATGTGACTGCTTTGTACAGGAATCCTTGCCTTTGTTAGAGGTTGTAATCTTGCTGGAGGCCTAAAGATTTTGTCGGTATTTTGCTTCTTCACATACCGTCTATAAGCTTCCAGATCGAAAAGCATTAAGGAAATCTTAAGTTCAATATCTTAAACCTCATTGCAATTTCGACTTATACTCCATAGATCCAAATGTGTAAATCTTAGTCAATTTATGATCTTGCAAAATGTTAAAACGTAAATTGTCGCAGCAGCAGCTGAGTAGCACCGTGGTGATGTGGATACGATACTAAACTGTTGCAGGGCGGTTTTTGAGTTCAAAACTCACCTGGAGTGTACAATTTTAATTTCTGTATTCGGTTCGAGTACATTATAGAAGTATCCACAAATGTCAAGAATCACTGTACTGGAATGTTCTGTAAGCTGTATATATACTGTATGTGTTCTGACCGGAGGCAGTTCGCTCCACGTTCTTGTATGTGCAAGTGCTGGATAAACCTTAGTTAAGTGAAGTTAGTGTTCGTCATTCATCTAATTACTCCTTCTACGTGACAATATTTTCCTTCTTACACTGATACACATTTTAATTTTTGTTCTACAATTGAACTATGTGTGCCATTGAGTAATTTGATTACGTGGTTCTTTTTAGGTGTACTCTCACTGGAAGGTTCACACGCTTCTTTGGTAAACCCGAAATGCCTCTTGGGAAGGACACTGCACTTCAGGTAGACACAGATGATATGAGTGTCAAAAGTGCGTAACATCTCGCTAATGCGTGATTATTTGGGCGGTCTCAAGTTACAGATGTTGTTCGTTTCATTAAATTAGACTTTAGTAGTTACTGGTAAGTTGTAATTCAGCTATGTTAGAACAGAGTACATTTTTATGCTGTTTCTGCTCGGTTCAGGAAATATAACAGTAACAGAAGAGAGAAATTAACCATCAATAATATATTCCACACCTTCCCCCTCCTCCTTAGCTATAATAGTCTGACGATAGTCAGGAAGTTTATGAATTGCATAACTGTAGAGAGCTACTGGTGTGGAGATAACGACGTGGATAATCCAAGATGAAAGTGCATTATCGTCTACCAAGAAATGGTCTTGATGGTTGCTCGATAAGGAACGAGAAAGGTAACTGCTTGACGGCGCTAAGTCTGAAGAAGTGCGCTAGGGGTTGTTTTCGAGCCAAACTCCTTTTTGGTTTCTTTTGTGAAATCAGTAGAGTGTAGACGGGCCTTCTCGTACAGTAACAACACTAATTTCCAGTTATCTTGGTCGCGTTTCGTATTTTGCGAACATAGGGCGCCTCAGTCGTTGATAGCAGATCACAACTGCGATGGACACACCCCTGGGATACATTTATTAAAAAATATATCTTCTTTGTGCCACTAGATGTATAACGTTACTTTTTGAGGACTCACACTGATCTATGCTTTGTGTGTGTGTGTGTGTGTGTGTGTGTGTGTGTGTGTGTGTGTGTGTGTGTGTGTGTGTGTGTGTGTTGGGGCCAACCAGTATTTTCTGTTTATGAGGTTAATACACAGTGTTTTTCAGTTATTTTGTTAAATCGACTTCTTTTTAGTTGGGTTGTCTGTTAGTTAAGACCACTTTTTCTCAAGCATGGGTAGAGGCCTCAAGTTGAAGTGTATTTCAAATACTACTGTCTACCGACTTTGCTGGTATAGAAATTTAAAGCTCCAAGTCAATGCAGTCAAAAAATATCGCCAGTTATGAAATTCAATAGATGAAGGTTTATACTGTATGTGGGTAGTGGTGGTCTTGCGGTAAAGTGCGTGTCTGCAGCTGTCAAGTACCAGCATTTGGGACTCGGATGGATCGCGAATTTTTCACTTTTAACTTCATCTTGACCTCTCAACATTGTGAGGAGTTTCCAGGAACAACACGTGGTTCGGATTCCACGCCAAACTGTAGGTCGCCTTTCCCCAGTTGAATATCTGGAATAGGCTAAGGCCACGTGAGCTGCCAAAGTAGCGTCCAACGAAAGGCTAGCATCAGGGCATTGGGCCACACGAAATTATTATTAACTATAAAAGGAAATTAAGTTTTGGTGGAGTCTTCAGACCGCGAGTCCTACATTGACTTATCCGTTTTTCTTAGGTAAACTTTACCCAGGTGGATTACACATATCAATAACCTTCACATAACATGCTGTGTGATGAAAGTAACTACACCCTCACCTGCATAATTATATGTACGAAATGCAGTTTAAAAACGGTATCTGACCTTTGCGTTTACCCTGCGTTATACTTATGAGTCAACCATAATTATGTACATCAGCACAGAATCTCATGTGGAAAGCAGCATTCCTGCAGAAACATCCCCATCCTGCCGGCCGTAGTGGCCGTGCGGTTCTGGGCGCTACAGTGTGGAGCCGAGCGACCGCAACGGTCGCAGGTTCGAATCCTGCCTCGGGCATGGATGTGTGTGATGTCCTTAGGTTAGTTAGGTTTAATTAGTTCTAAGTTCTAGGCGACTGATGACCTTAGAAGTTAAGTCGTATAGTGCTCAGAGCCATTTGAACCATCCCCATCCTACCGTGTTGCCAGTTCGTGCAGTTTGGTCTTATGCGATTTTATTTCAGTGATCACAAAGCGAAGTCAAAAGCACTCATTGGGTAGCTAAGGGAGCAAGAATTCTCTTTCATTGTGCAGAATATTTCCTTGCGACATAGCAATGAGCCAATGGTCTTTGTAGGTTGGTAGTCTGTCGGAATGATCCTAACTACGCGTGCTTTAGGTCTGGGTTCTCTTCTCACATCAGGTAACAACTTTTAACAAGCACAACCAATCCCTCTTCATCTCCAGTAACTCCAGTTGAACAGTATAGGGTTGCACTATGGCTCCCAATCTAAATTAAACACAACGTCCCTTTGCTATCTGTTGGAGATGACGTGGTGTAGTCTGGGCCACGACAGAAGCTACCGTCACATTAGGTTGAAAGCTTTGTTACACGAGAGGTTTCTTTCTTTATTACTGAGCCAATCGTCATATAAGATGACAAAGAGTTTATGCCTTATTTCATGAGCTTGACATGTGGAAAATATTGGTGCTGGACTGGGATTCAAACCCAGATCTCGCCTTTCGCCGGGTTTGAACCCTTTGAGATACATTTCTACCGTGTCATTGTTTCCCCCATGATTCCAAAATTCTCAAGGTCTCCACGACAGGTGCGTGTCAGTGTTCGAATCCCAGTTTTGTACAAGAGTTTCCATCGCGTCATTTCCAGATGTAACGCACAAAACTAGATATGACATATAATTAAGGTTTTTAACACCTCCGTTGCGTTTACAAGTATATCGGTTGGCGACAGTTTCGACTCCCAGTCAGAACTTTTAGTCTTATCATTTCAGGCTCGAACATGTCAACTTAGTCACTGGCGAGAAAGGATTCGACGTTCGGTACCTCTTTGTATGTAATCAACAAATGGCTCTGAGCACTATGGGACTCAACTGCTGTGGTCATCAGTCCCTTAGAACTACTTAAACCTAACCAACCTAAGGACATCACACACATCCATGCCCGAGGCAGGATTCGAACCTGCGACCGTAGCAGTCGCACGATTCCGGACTGCGCACCTAGAACCGCGAGACCACCACGGCCGGCTGTAATCAACAAGCGGAGGTTTCGATTCCTAGTCAGCACAAATTTTTTCGGAATGTTATTTCCGGTTCAGACATGTGCACATATTGGTACTGATGAAAGAAACCGATATTTCACGTCTGCTCATGACTAGAGTTCAACGACGATAGGTACTGGATTCGAATCCGAGTACGGCGAAACTTTTTCGTCTCATCGTTTCAAATTCAGCCATCTCGACACTGGTGAAAAAATACGATTTATAACATTTGATTGTGCTTACCTAACAATCCGATTAGGTGGTGGGTTCGAATCTTCATCCAACGCAAAACTCTACCATTCCAAGTTTAATCGTACGCATACTTTGTTACTTTTGATTGAAACCACATTTAAGATCTTTCGTGATTAGTCAACAGGAACAATAGTTGGTGGACCAGAGTCCCGGATCCCAGACTAGTACAAAAATTTTCCTCATACAATTTCAAGGTGAAAGTTCCACTTTGAAATGTCATTTATGGTAATAAATTTGAGTTTACAAGCTTAATGGCTAATAAATCTCTGATAACCTGTTTACTGCATTTGCATATGGACTGAAAACCATACAGAGCAGTTATCTCCTGTGGCCTCTTGTAGTAACAATTTAGTATAATCAAACGACTGTACCGAAAAGAGAGCAGATGTCCTACGAGACAGTTAAGTTCTTGGGTTGCATACATACCAGGCGAAACGCAATTTACGTCTTTCGGATGCCTTTGAGCATGATAGTACAAGAACCAAGAGGGAGCAATATGAATGAAGGACCAAGAACGAACTGCTCGCATTGAAAAGGATGTAGTGCAGGGATACAATCTTTAACTCCAATTGTTCAGTCTGTACACAGGAAAAGCAATGACGGAATAAAGTTTGAAGAGTAGGATTAAAATTCAAGGTGTGGGATATCAGTGACCAGATTTACTGATGATATTGCTGTCGTCAGTGAAGGTAAGGAACTAGTGAATGAAATGAGCAGTGTAATGAGTACATAATATTAGCTGGGAGTATACATAAAAAAGACGAAGGTAATAAAAAGTACCACAAATACAAACATCGAGAAGCTGCACACCAGCATTGGTGGTCACGAAGTGGACGAATTGAAGCAATGCTGCTACCTTGGAAGCATAAAGAGCCATGACAGACGAAGCAAGGTGGACATGAGAAGTCTATTAGTTGTTGTTGTTGTTGTTGTGGTCTTCAGTCCTGAGACTGGTTTGATGCAGCTCTCCATGCTACTCTGTCCTGTGCAAGCTTCTTCATCTCCCAGTACTTACTGCAACCTACACCCTTCTGAATCTGCTTAGTGTATTCATCTCTTGGTCTCCCTCTACGATTTTTACCCTCGACGCTGCCCTCCAATGCTAAATTTGTGATTCCTTGATGCCTCAAAACATGTCCTACCAACCGATCCCTTCTTCTAGTCAAGTTGTGCCACAAACATCTCTTCTCCCCAATCCTATTCAATACCTCCTCATTACTTACGTGATCTACCCACCTTATCTTCAGCATTCTTCTGTAGCACCACATTTCGAAAGCTTCTATTCTCTTCTTGTCCAAACTAGTTATCTTCCATGTTTCACTTCCATACATGGCTACATTCCATACAAATACTTTCAGAAACGACTTCCTGACACTTAAATCTATACTCGATGTTAACAAATTTTTCTTCTTCAGAAACGATTTCCTTGCCATTGCCAGTCTATATTTTATATCCTCTCTACTTCGACCATCATCAGTTATTTTACTCCCTAAATAGCAAAACTCTTTTACAACTTTAAGTGTCTCATTTCCTAATCTAATTCCCTCAGCATCACCCGATTTAACTTGACTACATTCCATTATCCTCGTTTTGCTTTTGTTGATGTTCATCTTATATCCTCCTTTCAAGACACTGTCCATTCCGTTCAACAGCTCTTCAAAGTCCTTTGCTGTCTCTGACAGAATTACAATGTCATCAGCGAACCTCAAAGTTTTTACTACTTCTCCATGAATTTTAATACCTACTCCGAATTTTTCTTTTGTTTCCTTTACTGCTTGCTCAATATACAAAAAGAATAACATCGGGGAGAGGCTACAACCCTGTCTCACTCCTTTCCCAACCACTGCTTCCCTTTCATGCCCCTCGACTCTTATAACTGCCATCTGGTTTCTGTACAAATTGTAAATAGCCTTTCACTCCCTGTATTTTACCCCTGCCACCTTCAGAATTTGAAAGAGAGTATTCCAGTTAACATTGTCAAAAGCTTTCTCTAAGTCTACAAATGCTAGAAACGTAGGTTTGCCTTTTCTTAATCTTTCTTCTAAGATAAGTCGTAAGGTTAGTATTGCCTCACGTGTTCCAACATTTCTACGGAATCCAAACTGATCTTCCCCGAGGTCCGCTTCTACCAGTTTTTCCATTCGTCTGTAAAGAATTCGCGTTAGTATTTTGCAGCTGTGACATATTAAACTGATAGTTCGGTAATTTTCACATCTGTCAACACCTGCTTTCTTTGGGATAGGAATTATTATATTCTTCTTGATGCCTGAGGGTATTTCGCCTGTCTCATACATCTTGCTCACCAGATGGTAGAGTTTTGACATGACTGGCTCTCCCAAGGCCGTCAGTAGTTCTAATGGAATGTTGTCTGCTCCCGGGGCCTTGTTTCGACTCAGGTCTTTCAGTGCTCTGTCAAACTCTTCACGCAGTATCTTATCTCCCATTTCGTCTTCATCTACATCCTCTTCCATTTCCATAATATTGTCCTCAAGTAGATTGCCCTTGTATAAACCCTCTATATACTCCTTCCACCTTTCTGCCTTCCCTTCCTTGCTTAGAACTGGGTTGCCATCTGAGCTCTTGATATTCATACAAGTGGTTCTCTTCTCTCCAAAGGTCTCTTTAATTTTCCTGTAGGCAGTATCTATCTTACCCCTAGTGAGACAAGCCTCTACATCCTTACATTTGTCCTCTAGCCATCCCTGCTAAGTCATTCTGCACTTCCTGTCGATCTCATTTTTGAGACGTTGTTAATCCTTTTTGCCTGCTTCATTTACTGCATTTTTATATTTTCTCCTTTCATCAATTAAATTCAATATTTCTTCTGTTACCCAAGGATTTCTACTAGCCCTCGTCTTTTCACCTGCTTGATCGTCTGCTGCCTTCAGTACTTCATCCCTCAGAGCTACCCATTCTTTTTCTACTGTATTTCTTTCCCCCATTCCTGTCAATTGTTCCCTTATGCTCTCCCTGAAACTCTCTACAACCTCTGGTACTTTCGGTTTATCCACGTCCCATCCCCTTAAATTCCCACCTTTTTGCAGTTTCTTCAGTTTCAATCTGCAATTCATAACCAATAGATTGTGGTCAGAATCCACATCTGCCCCTGGAAATGTCTTACAATTTAAAACCTGGTTCCTAAATCTCTGTCTTACCATTATATAATCTATCTGATACCTTTTAGTATCTCCAGGATTCTTCCAGGTAAACAACCTTCTTTTATGATTCTTGAACCAAGTGTTAGTTATGATTAAGTTATGCTCTGTGCAAAATTCTACAAGGCGGCTTCCTCTTTCATTTCTTCCCCCCAATCCATATTCACCTAGTATGTTTCCTTCTCTCCCTTTTCCTACTGACGAATTCCAGTCACCCATGACTATTAAATTTTCGTCTCCCTTCACTACCTGAATAATTTCTATTAGTTTTATTAGCATTAAACATAGGCCTTAATTTGAGGAATAAACTTCTGAGAATGTACGTTTGGAGCACAGTATCGTTAGATAGTGAATGTGGGCATAGGGAAGTCCGGAACAGAAGAGAACTGAAGCGTCTGGGAAGGGAATCGTTTTTGTGCTACTGAAGAATGTTGAAAATTAGGTAGACTAACAAGGTAAGAAATGAATAGATTCTCCACAGATCTGGCGAAGAAAGGAACATGTGTAAATCACTGACAAGAAGAAGGGTTAAGGGACAGGATGACAGGATATGTACTAAGGTATCATGGAATAGCATTCATGGTAATAGAGGGAGCCGTGAAGCGTAAAAACTGTAGAAGAAGACAGTGATTAAAATACGTACAACAAAAGATCGAGAACGTTGGGTGCAAAAGGGGTTCACAACAACGTTTCACCAGGCAACGCCGGTCACCTGCTGTTTGTGTATGAGAAATTGGTTGGAAACTTTCCTCATGTCAGCACGTTGTAGGTGTCGCCACCGGAGCCATCCTTGTGTGAATGCTCTGGAAAGCTAATCATTTGCATATCACAGCATCTTCTTCCTGTCAGTTAAATTTCGCGTCTGTAGCACGTCATCTTCGTGTTGTAGCAATTTTAATGGCCAGTAGTGTATAAGATTTATATACAGGACGTATGAAGATCGACAGCGGCCGCATGCCGTGTCCCTGGCGCCCTAATGCAAGATTTGTATACTGAGCCTATCGCCTGTAGTAGGGGAAATTTATACATGCCAAGCGCTACATACAAACTTCACCCCACGCTCATATTGATGGACCTCTTACTGATATTTTGGTTTGCGTCCGTCTGAAGTGTACTGCATGTTGACACGGCCATTCTTCGGACATTTCGCTTTCAGTGACAAACCAATATCAGCGATCATATTGTATCCACTACGAGCAGATAGTACTATTTGTTATTTCGGTTATTGACAACTGAATGGGAGTTTCGCCCGTTGAAACCGTATTCAGATAATATTGTCGGCGTTTTGTGTTCTTAATTACATATAACGATGACAACTGCATCTCCCTTCATGACAGCAGAGACACGTATCAAATTTGCTCTGCATGCATTACTCAAGTCCATTTCTTTACGAGTTTGTGAGCCCACTCTGCTTCCTTGATTTGAAATCTTAAGTTATTCAAAAATGGTTCAAATGGCTCTGAGCGCTATGGGACTCAACTGTTGAGGTCATTAGTCCCCTAGGACTTAGAACTAGTTAAACCTAACTAACCTAAGGACATCACAAACATCCATGCCCGAGGCAGGATTCGAACCTGCGACTGTAGCGGTCTTGCGGTTCCAGACTGCAGCGCCTTTAACCGCACGGCCATTAAGTTATTCGTAGCTGTCCGTATATGCCAATCAAGGTATTCTTAAGAGAAATTGTTTCAAAGTTCAAGATGATCAAAAGAATAAAAGATGTCATCTCCTCATAATACGGGAATGCCAGAAACTAGGTTACACCCAATAAATTACGGAGAATGCCAGAAAATAAAAAAGAACTGAAACGTATCTGGCGAATCAGTTTCTCAGTTCGAGGGAAAAATAGTGACGGCAACTACTGACGAATAAGGCCAATCAAATAAATCCCCCTACTCTCTATTTATGATATTCGATTTGCAGTCGGTGACTCTGGATATTATTCTAAACTACGTATTCTATTATTTAGATCAAAATCGTAGTTACAGAAACGCAAAAATAACTGTGTGCTGTGCTTCAGCAGATAGCTTTGCCGCGACTTCGAAAGGATAGATTCCCAAGTAAACTGAGCAAACATATTCTTCCTGTTCTAGTCTAATGGAGAACTGGCAACGTTGTAGAATACTGCTGGCAACTATATGATCGTAGATTTACTTCCTGGTGTGGTTCAGCACTATCCTTCCAAATTCATCTGATTTTAACATCGCTGTTTCTCTCTATTAATGAACAGTACGTCACTGAGAGCGCATGAGCGGCAGGATTGGCTCGTTAGCTAAGCAGTAACGTGACTGCTTTGTGCAGGAGCCGCTGACTTTGTTCGAGGTTATAAATATTTTGTCGGCATTTTACTTCTTCTGTTACCATTAGGAAAATCTTAACTTCAACATCTTAAATCTCATAGCCAATTTCGAATTATTACTAAGGTGGAAAATTTAAGCAATTGTGATCTTACATGCTTGTTAAAAGTTATATTTCACTGCTTACACTGACACAATCTTAATTTTTTATTATGCAATTCAATTGATTGTTTGTGCATTGAGTAATTTGATAACTCTGTTCTTTTTGAGTCTACTCTCACTGCAAGGTTACCATACTTCCGTGGTAATCCCGAAATGCTTCTTGGGTAGGACACAGAACTTCACGTAGACAGATCATATTGGGACCAAAAGTGCGTCGTATCTTGCTAATGTCTTAATTTTTTGATAGTCTCGTGTTACAAATGTATTTGTTTTATTAAGTTAGAATTTAGTCGTAAGTGTACCCCGCTTCGTTGTAATTCATTCGTATTACAACAGAATATATTTTCATAGCGTTTCTCGTTGGTCCATGAAATGTAAAGGAAAAGATTAAAATAGTCTGACGATGGTCAGGCAGATTTTGGGTACCAAACCTATCGAGAGGTACTGGCGTGGAGATAAAGATGTCGATAATCCAAGTTTAAAGTGCATTAACGTCTACAAAGAAATGTTGTTTATCGTTGTCTAATAAGGAAGGAGAAAGATACCCGTTTGATGGCGGTAGAGTTGCTCTCGAGACAAATTCTGGACAGTTTCTTTTGTGGAATCAACAGAGTGTAGACGGGCGTTCTCGTACAGTTGCAGTTTTCTTGTCGCTTGTAGTATGTTGCGACCACTACACCTCTCAGTTGTTGATAACAGATCATAACTGCGATGGACACATGTCTGGTATGCATTTGATAACATGAAACATCTTCTTTGTGCCACTACATGCATAAAATTACTTTTTGAGGACTCACACAGGCCTATGTTTCTGGTTTTTTTTTTTTTTTTTTTTGCATGTATGTCAGAAGAAACTTTGCACTGTAATTCGGAATAACAAAGGGACTGCAGTGACGTATTTATTCATATTTATCCGCTGACACCGGGCAAGCGACTTTCAAGTAAAATGTCTCACCTGACGGGAATATACATAATGGATGTACGAGTACAGGTTGTAGACGCATTATTGACGACGTATGGAAGTTTGAGACGAGCACCGAATCGTGCACGGATAGCCAAATGGTCAGTCGGCCTTTGGCTGTGGAGTGGCGCGGTACGTCCCGGCCGCTCCGTGCCGCGTTTCCTGGTGTGTTTTTGTTTACCGCGCCACGGCGCTAGAGTCGAGTGTCACAGCTACGTTGCTGACATCCTATGGCTCTTTCCTATCGGAAAGCCACGATCAAGCTTTAGTTTGAGACAGAGTACTCCAGACCCAAGACTCACAAAGTAGAGAGATTTTTACGATAAGTGATACACGTCGATCTGAAGGCGATGCTGGGGATCCACTTGTCTATCGGCTACGGCATTGCATTTCTCAAGTTCACTGACGATGAAGCCAGTGACAAACTTCTCCGCCGCTCGACGGAAGGTTACCGATTCTGCCACTCGGCGGGAAAGTAGGTGTAGTAACACTTGGACATACTAGACAGGAAATTCAAAATGTGTGCGTGTTTGAGCTACCATTTGAAGTCCATTTGAAGACTTCAAATGGTAGCTCAAACACTCTCACATTTTTCTTTACGTCATACGCTGTTCATTTCGTGTTCGATATCTCAGTCTCATTTTACATCGAATTTGACCATTAACACGCGAGGTGACGTACACCACGAGGTGGAATCTCTGGGACCCCTATTTTTAAACCGAGACTTACGGCAAAAATCATTTGAAAAATTTAATTTATGCTACATAACATTTATTTTTACAATTATTTAAGTGTTGTTTAAATGCTTCTAGTTTATTTTATTGCACCAAACAAAGCCTGCAGGATTTTACTATTTATCACACAAAAGCACATAATTTTGTGTGGTTCTTTCAAATGGTACTCGTAAATAGAATGTTAGAGTACTGAATTTTACATTCTGAAAAATTATACAGTCTCCGTAGCAAATAAATTTCCAAATAAAACTAAACTCCTGGGTTTAAACTTGTGCATAAAAATTCCATCCGATAGGTACAACAACAACGTCTATCAAATTGACATTCATTGCTGAGAACTACATCTGTCTTATCACCTCTCAGAACACATTCGATTTTAACAGACACTTTTAGTATTTCATTGAAGAAACAGACAGATCCCCATCACAGCTTTCCTGAACTTCTTCCTCTGAATGATACTCTTGTTCGATAACCGTACTGTGATCACCGGCTAATGTAAAATCGCCGACTTTTTCGTTTATTTCTTGATCTGCATCACTGGCACGTTCCTCCATAGACCGACTATCAATTTCATTAAACTCGGGAAAGTTAAAAATGACACATTCGTGCTAACACATTTTGAGCTATACGGTACCGTACTGAAAAAAACGGGTAAGTAGTTCAAGAGGCGTGGTCTAGTAGACTCCAACACCTAAGAATAGCACAACAATAAACACAGAAGGCGATAACGCAACCGGCAACAAAACATCGTAGGCTTGGCAATTTAAGGAGGGTCTGGGGAGTATAGATGCATTCCACCACAACTGGCATTGGAGTTCGAAAATTTTCGCCCGGTCTGAGAGACCACACCTCGTCAGTTAAGGGTTAATGGTCTTCTTAGGCCTTTCGGCTAAATACGTTACTTCTCGGTTCTGGGATCGCTTGGATATTGGTATAGCTGATTGCATTACAGATTTGGAGAATCGAAACTGAAAGGTTCAGTACACAAATATCTCTAACCAAAAGCGTAGTACGTTAAATATGCCTTTTGTTGTTAGTTCGCCTATGGCACAGTGTTGTTATGAGTTAGATATCACAATTCTTTTATATTTTTTATGGTGTTAGCGCCAGCTGCTTTTCCTTCACATGTACCACTAAAGATTTATTCAGTTTACTGAATCTCAATTACTAATTAGTTTGACAAACATCTCGACACAGTACACACTGAAAGTCTGCTGTGTAATAACCGACTGCAACCTCCCATCTCGTAGTTACTGATCTGCACATATACCTTTCACGTGTTTTGTCTTTGAAATAAATGTAAAAGTTACGTCTGATACACAATTCTGTTCAGAACAGAAACTAGGATGCAGCGCTTAATTGTGCCTTATAGGTGTGTTTCACATGTTGGACTTTCGAAGAACTAATATTTAATAGAGGTTTCCATGCACCGCTATCTACATAAGACATAACAATAATTATGAATCGTAATTTATCACATAAAATGTACTGCTTTATAGACATATTACGAGTAAAATAAATCACTCCGACGGGCAGGACACATTGTTCCTTTTTCAGGAGAGAGAAAGGCGGTTGCACGGCTCGTAAATACGAGACATATATGTTTCAGAGGCAAACAGAGGAAAGAAACGTGTCAGTGTAACATACAGACACACTAAAACACCTGCATACCAGATAAAGGAGGAAAATAATTTAAATCAATCCCCCATAGCAGTGCCCATCTTGTTGCGTTATTTCTATTTGAAAACTGAACAGGCAACCGAGGAATTACAGGAATAACAGATAGTGACGCGAGGAAGTTTTATATGGATCAGCTCTAGCCACTCGGCAAGCCAGGTTAATACGAGATATGTACCGTCTACATTTTTAACAGTAAACCGATCTTAATTATCGAACTGAAATATCGAGAGGATGAACGATGAAACTGCCCGTAGCTTTGGGGAAGTAATATCTGGAAAACCGAGGATGGTTCAAATGGTTCAAATTTGGCTCTAAGCACTATGAGACTTAACATCTGAGGTCATCAGCCTCCTAGAGTTAGAACTCTTTAAACCCAACTAACCTAAGGACATCGCACACATCCATGCCCGAGGCAGCATTCGAACCTGCGACCGTAGGAGCAGCGCGGTTCCGGACTGAAGAGCCTAGAACCGCTCGGCCACAGCAGCCGGCAGGAAAACCGAGGAAAATTTATCAATGGACACTAGCGCTAAGATTCAGAACTCATTTCTTGTCAGTATGAGAGCTGCATTTTAGCTACAGCCTCACTGTCATTTAAATGAAAAAGGAAAAACGCCTACACAGAAGTCAATAAGTTGCTTACTCATTGTTGTTTCCATATTAAATACGTGCATCATTTTCGCAGCCATAAATGGGAACATTTCAGTAAACTAGCGTGTACTTATCAATGGAGTCATCTGGGAAATGGAGACTATGCCTGCAGCTGCGGCCAGTTTCTTTGTGTCCTGCTGGTCGACGGCTCCTACTGTCAACTGAGATAACCTTTGCACAGCCTCTAGCGGGGTACATTTATTTATGGTGTGTTTAGTACGCATTACAACGAAAAGTCAAGGTCGCTTCATTGTAATGCAGAACTTTCTGTTCCTCTGTAAGGGGAAATGCTATTCTCGTGCTTCTCGAGTTCCGTCAAGGAAGAAGTCAGTGTGTATAGAAATGCTACTTGCTGGTGGGCCGTGTTCTAGGCTGACGTGATCTTACAGATTCTTTTTTGAACATGAGACGGTGATATTAAAATCATTTCTACTTAGCGGTTACTGTTGTGGCATTATCATTGAGTGGCTGGTATGTGGCTAAACTTCTACTGGCTTGACCGTCAAACTAAACAAAATACGGTAAGATTTGAATAATTAATGACTATGAGACTAGTTACACGTCAACAATGCTTGAGCCCACAACGGACAGACAATCTTTGTATGTGTTTATTACGGAGTATTTGTTTTGTGCGTGACGTTATCTTATCAGCGATATGACTGATGACAAATGAAGTTTAAGTCTGGCTGTGAAGTGCAACACAGGCACCGTATTTATCCACCGACATCGTGCAAGCAACTTTCAGTCAACGTGTCTCCTCCGTGTGCAAAATAGATAATGGATGTACGAGTGCAGATTGTAGACACGTGGTTAACTACACAGGGAACTTTGGGTCTGGCTATGAAGTTTGCTCGGATAGTCTAATGGTAAGGTGACTACTCGCGATAAGAGGGAAACCTGGGTTCGAGTCCCGATTCGCAATAAATTGTCACTGTCGTCATTCAGTTAAAAAGCAGATGGTTGTAAATATTCGCAACTGCGAATACATTTCATGTACTATTGTATCAGTGTATGCGCATGTGGGTGATTGTGACGAATTAGCTTTGTGTAAAGTTGTAAACTGCTGTAGCGTGAAAACATCTGCAACTAGGACATTGATTCAGGTGTCAAAGTGAAAAGCTTGAGCAGCACCACTAGAACCCAAAGTGATAGAATAAAAACATTCGCCGGAATGTAAGTGAAGATCGGCATTAAACAAAATAATGAAAAAAGTCGTCTCATATTACTCGCAAATACGCCCGAAATGACAGAAAACGCAAGTTAGAGAAAAGCCCCCGTGGAACGGAATCCAAAAAGCCTTAAAAGTCCAGTGCCGCGTGATTGCGAGAGCTATGGCATCGTCGGAAAGTAAATAAAAATCCGCCGCAAAGTGATTACATAGCTGACCTGTAGGGCATACAGCAACCAGCGACAGTCAAAACTTGTGATTTATCTATTCTCCAACCATATATTTCTCTGAGTAAACTTGTATTGAAGAGTTTGATAATAACTCGCATACTAGTACGAAACATTTGTTATGATTTTATCCCGATGTTTACATGAAAAATCTACGGCGCGGAGCTGAACTCCACATACATGTTTTTTTTAATCACATAGGCAGTTAGCCCCGGTAGGCGGCGATGAATACTAAAATTTTTGAGTAAGCATGGAAAGCATTGTCGTAAGCTCTACGTTCTCGATAAAATGTGGAAGTAGCGTACGTCCCTTGCTATTCCGAATGGTAGGGGATCATGCGCGATAGCATCTCCACTACCTCCTAACGCCACAGGCGTGTTTTCTACGGTTTTGAAAGTCGTTCTTTATTCTGCTCTGTCTCTATGCTTATTTCAGGATTAAGACCTACGTACACTGCTAATAATGTTTTCTACAGCAAGGTAGACTTATGGCTATGATAATCCGCTCTAATTTATGTCAAAATTCGGCGCACAATTCAATACTTACATTTGTATTTGTGAATTGTGCCAAACAGCTCGTCTTCTTGTTTACACAAATGATACTCGTGGCCTCATACCTATCATCTGGCAGTGTCTTGCTAAAGGAATGAGGGACCTCCTATATATACTGCTGATTTTTTAAAAAAATCTCTGCTTCATTCCAAAATATTCATTATGCATCCGGAACGTTTATCCCAATCACGACAAAGTTTATCTAAATTTTCTGCCACATGTTGCGACTCGCCTTTAACTGCACGACGAGAACGCCTGGTCGGAAGGCATCTAGGTAAACTTCTCTTCACGTGTGGTTGCCCAGCTTTCAGTAGCAACTTGCATAAGCGATATGTCGACATGAGTTACAAGTGAGTGAATGTAATCGGCACCAAAATCCCAGTGAAATTCAGTGAATTACTGCATACTCTTCGTCTTGACATTACTTTGTAACTTTATTACTAAATCTTTAAGGAAGTCAGCTGAATTCTCTAACGTTTTGATGTAAAAAATCCATTAATTTTATCTTAATAAGATGGCAAGTTCTTAGGGCACTGTCATAATAAATTTAACCTATATTTTCTTTTATTTACATACAATGTTTAGAAAATACTTATCTTCAGAAGGAATTCCCATCAACACCAAAACCACACTAATGTTATAAATGCGGATAACATGGTCTGTTACATTTCCACGACTAAACCGCTGAACCGGTTTTGATCAAATTTGGTATGGAGATTGGAAGAACAAGGCTACTTCAGAAAGTGCGTAGCAGAAGATATTTTCTGATATGAAGAATACTATGCGAATTACGGAAAAATATTTGCACTCTGAAAAACCGTTTTATTCTTTGACTTTTGAACTTACTCATCTTTGCGAAAATCCTTTTATGGATTGATTTGATCTACCTAATAGGATTCATCGTATGACATTGCTTATGCAATTCTCAACCTATTGAATCCATATTTCAAACTTCTAATATCAAATACGAAACTAATTCTACTACGTTTTGATGACTAAACCGCTGAAACCATTTACATTAAATTTGGTACGGAGATAGCATGAACCGTGAGGAAGAACATTGGCTACTTTATAAAGTTTTATCATCTTTTTGAGTATTAATTATGTTTTTAAATTAGATATACGTGAGTGGGATGCAGACGACGCTTGTGCAGCGGTCGTTAAGTTTATAGACTATTCCGTGATAGTTTGAATCCAAAGTTACTGTGCGGTCGGTTATGATAGTGAGTTGCTACATTACCTGAGATAGTTGACCAGTTTTTGTAAAGACACAACGATAAAATCCGGCAGTAGTCCCGCACTAATGCATGACTTTTATGATAGGGCTCGAAAACGTAAGTCCGACTTAGTGTATAGATCATAGCTTGATCAGCGAGAGTTACCCGAACGGAACAAACCCAGATCCGCCGAACTTTAGAAGCAGAACTTCATTCGTCCTTCAGAGTTACAGAGACAGCCACAAGCCCATCGACTTTAAACGCTCAGCGTCATGCGTCTCTTACAGCTTCTGAGACGCTTGTAGAGTCACAATAACGGCGACACTTACAGGCTGTACGACAAACACAGAGGCGTCGGATGACTGACTAAGTTAATCATCGATCAGTCATCTTAGAGAGAATGGATCAAAAGTGTCGGCGTCATAATGCTTTGAAATGGAAGGAAAAACGGCTGGTATGTGTTGCTCTGGTAGCAAAATCTCACTGCATGTACTAGGGAAGCCAGAAGAATCCCTAAAATCCTTACTTCAGCACGAATGTAATGAATCGAGGTGTTTTTAAAAATAAGTACAAAATATATTTTATGCCTATATTAAAGTTTTTCACCTTCTTTTACGATTCAAGGTCAAGCTGGTCATCGGATTGGTTGTTTGCTTTAGCCACAAAATCATCAACAGAAGTTCCTACGGATTTGCTTCATGGGGGATGTAATCTATTAAGGAGACTGTCAGTGTAAGATTATCCAAGGTTTGGAAAAAGAGACGGTTTTGGATAGTCAAAGGATGTTGCATGAACATAACAATCTAATAACCATTTCCAAAGCAGCTTCAGAGAAAATGCCAATACAAGAACACAAATTGGTGATCCACCCAGACTGTACGCCAGATGGGTAACGCGAAAGACAATATGACGCACCACTAATAAATGAAGGAGCATCCTTGGTTGCAGGTAAGTCGCGACACCGTTTTGTATGCCCATGATGACAGACTAACGCCTGCCGGAGTGGCCGAGCGGTTCTATTCGCTTCAGTATGGAACCGCGCGACCGCTACGGTCGCAGGTTCGAATCCTGCCTCGGGCATGGATGTGTGTGATATTCATAGGTTAGTTAGGCTTGAGAAGTTCTAAGTTCTAGGGGCTGATGACCCCAGATGTTACGTCCCATAGTGCTCAGAGCCATTTGAACCATTTGAGCAGATTAACCAGCACGTCTGATACCCATCAAAATTATGATGCAGTTTTTGCTAATTTTTAGCAAGGAGCCAGGAATCCATCATTTTCAGTTATCGCAACACAACCATATAACGCTCTTATCCGTGTCAAATAAAAAGTTATCATTTATGGAATGTTAGGGATATCATATTTTGAGAAGAGAAAATGATTTTAAAGTGATATCATGATGCAAGCTACTAGCCAATCAGTTTTATGATTATACACACGTTGAGGTGGAAAGCAAACGACTGTGATATACACTGAAGCGCCAACGAAATTCGTATAGGGATACGTATTCAAATAGAGAGATACGTTAACAGGCAGAATGTGGCGTGTCGACGGCAACGCCTATATAAAACAACAAGTGTTTGGCGCAGTTGTTAAATGGGTTACTGCTGCTACAATGGCAGGTTATCAAGATTTAAGTGAATTTTCACGTGGTGTTATAGTCGGTGCAAGAGCATGGGATACAGCATCTCCGAGGTAGCGATGAAGTGGCGATTTTCCCCGTACGACCTCGTCACGAGTGTATCGGAATCCGATAAAACGTCAAATCTCCGACATCGCTGCGGAAGGAAAAAGATCCTGCAAGAACGGGACCAGCGAGGATCGAAGAGAATCGTTCAACGTTACAGAAGTGCAACCCTTCCGCGAACTGCTGCAGATTTCAATGCTGGACCCTTGACGACTGGACGACACAAAGCTTTACGCCTCGTCTGGGCCCGTCAACATCGACACAGACTGTTGAGGGAAGGAAACATGTTGCCTGGTCGGACGAGATTTGTTTCAAATTGTATCAAGTAGATGAACGTATACGGGTATGGAGACAACTTCATGAATCCTTGGACCCTGCGTGTCATCAGGGGACTGTTCAAGCTGGCGGAGGCCCTGTAATTGTGTGGGGCGTGTGTAGTTGGATTATATGGGGCCCCGATACGCCTAGACATGGCACTGAAAGGTGATACGCACATTAGCATCCTGTCTGATCACCTGCATCCAGTCATGTCCATTGAGCATTCCGACGGACTTGGGCAATTCCAGCAGGACAATGCGCCACCCTACACGTCCAGAATTGCTACAGAGTGGCTCCAGGAACACCCTTCTAAGTGTAAGCACTTCCGTTGGCCGCCAAGCTCCCAGACATGAACATTATTGAGCATACCTGGAATACCTTGCAATTTGCTCTTCAGAATACATCTCCACCCCCTCGTACTCTAACGGAATTATGGACAACCCTGCAGGATTCATTGTGTCAGTTCCCTCCAGCACTACTTCATCCATTAGTCGAATCCATGCCATGTCGTGTTGCGGCACTTCAGCGTGTTCGTGGGGGCCCTACACGATATTAGGAAGGTGTATCAGTTTCTTTGGCTCTTCAGTGTATATCAGTAAATCAAATTGAGCTCTGTAGAAGCTTTTAGCTTTTCCGCTGCATGAAAGACATACACCGTAACGCAACTCAATGTTCACTTGGAGGATGATGAAAGGGTGTGTTGTAATGAAAATAATTTTCGTAAGCGAATATTAAGGCCAACAAAAACAGTAATGATTGACCTTTTTTATCTTCATGTAACAGACGATTTTTAAAATTGTCTTTTACGTTGGGGTGCCGAGATATTATACCTGGATTACATTAAAAAAGTAATGCAACTTTGACTTCAGAAATCCGTATTCGCAACTGGGAAATAGTGAAGTCAAGAGGTACTTAATGCAGTCTGTTTTTAAGTGCAATATCGGTGAACGAAGTACTTTAAGACATGTCGCTACAGGAATTTCGCACAATGACTGCACATAGACTCGCTTAAAGTGAGCATTAAGCTGCCATTAGAATATACAATATGTTAAGTTTGAGAGTCGCAGGAATTTTCAACTACTAATTGTTAAATAGTAATAATAAAATTAACAATAAATGTTAATGAGATGTAGCTTATTCCTCTCGTGAAGTATATTACGGTATTCTGCTCAGTTTTACCTGAAACACTGCCTTGTTCCGTTTATGTTCTTGTTAGTGTTAGTTTTGCAAAGACTGCTAAATCTGAAAAAGACGGCGTCGGAAATTCAAATGGCTCAACTGGCTCTAATCACTATGGGACTTAACATCTGAGGCCATCAGTCCCCTAGACGTAGAACTACTTACACCTAACTAACCTAAGGACATCACACACAGCCATACCCGAGGCAGGATTCGAACCTGCGACCGTAGGAGCAGCGCGGTTCCGGACTGAAGCGCCTAGAACCGCTCTTCCACAGCGGCTGGCCATCGAAACTTAAAATACCAAGAAATAAATAATTATGAAATGTATGATGACGTCAGCATACACTGTGTATACTGCCTTGTTCCATCTGCATTGAAGCGAGTGTTACTTCTTTACAAAGACTGCTAAATGTGCTAAGACTGTATGTAAACCCAAAAGACTGGGCAGCAAACAATTACGACAACGTAAGCTGACGAAATATATAACCACAGTATTAAAACTCATTCTTCCGGTTTCCCTGGTGCTCGTTCAAGAACAAATAATTCAACATACGTATTTAAATTTCGTGAATATTTCTGGTGTGAGATATGGTGTTCTAGCTCTTCCCTTTTTCAACGAGCGTAACGTAATTTGACGTTTATTATCTTTATTTGCAGTATAATACGCCGTAGAAGAACAAACGTAGCTCACGGACTCATCCACTAGACTGATAAATTGTAGTCAAGGCCAAGCACAATCGATATAATCAGGTTTAGTAGGATATTACCGACATTACACTGAGATAGAAGCCTCCTGCAGAAATACTGAGTCATGAAGTCATGATTTCCATAACTGCGGAAGTGTTACCGTTGCAGGATTTTGTTCAAGAGCTGACCTCTCAATTATGTCCTATAAATGTTCGATGGGATTAATGTCTAGCGATCTGGCTGGCTAAATCATTCGCTCGAATCACCAAGAACTTCTAATCATCGTCAGAACTTATGGCCCGGTGGCATGGCTCATTGTCATCAATCAAAATTGCATCGTTGTTTGGATACGTGAAGTCCAGTAATGGCTACAAATGGTCTACAAGCAGCCGAACATAACTATTTCCATTCATTAATCCGTTCATTTGGACCAGAAGAAGCAGTCCATTCCACGTAAACACATCCCACACCATTATGGAGCCACCACCAGCTAGCACAGTGTTTTGTTGACAACTTGGGTCCATGGCTTGGTGGGGATCTGCGCCACACTGGAACCCTGCCATCAGCTCTTACCAACTGAAATCTGGACTCATCTGAACAGGTCATGGTTTTTCTAGGGCAACCGTGCTCAAACTAGAGGCTAGAAGACGCTCCCCCATTCCCCCCAACCCCTCCCCAGCATACTGGAGAGTGCAGAAAGTAATGGAGATGGGCACCGGCATTCACTGAAAAATTATGATTCACGTTATGTAAGAAAAAACGACTTCTCGAGAACAAATATTGCTAGCGTCATATTCTCATTACCATGAATCAGTTAGGATGCTGGCCCATCGTAATTTGCAATTAAGGAGAAACAGCACACACTCTTGTCAGAAACCGCTTTATAGTTCCACTAAATGCTGTGACTACATCAGTAAGTATGGCAACACAGTATGTCCCTAACAGATTATAGAGCCTACTTTCCATTCTTTGCGAGGAGAGTCACGATTCGCTTGGAGATACGCTGGTTGTCTCGTGGTAAAGTTTTTGACTTTTTTATCGGGTTATGGAGCTGAAGGACGAACTTCGTCTTTTCTAATTCAGCAGCTGTCCCACACCTACGTCTCAATTTTTCTGGATGAAAAATACCTTATAATTGTACTTGCCGACGTTCTTCAAAAACTTAATGATCTAACGAATCGCTTCAAAGCCGAAAATAGTAATATCATCTTTCTAAGCAAGAAAGTGTTTGAGTGTAAGAGAAAACTTGGACAGAAGGAGAAGGATTAGTACGAGATTTTTTCTAGTCTAAATGATTTCGTGGATAAAAAGAGTTAATTTCAGTTTAAAGTAATAGAATTTGCCAAGTAAATCTCGAAAACCTTCGTCAACATCTGGAGGATAAATTTCCAGAACCTTCGTCTGAGTACGACTGGAATCACAAGAATTCACCAACAGCTTCCGTCAGCAGGAATGATGAGAAAAGCCACGAGTCATAATTATTTCAGCACGCAACTCCTGCCACCGATCACCCGCCGACTTAGCTACTTACCAAAAATTTAACTGCCGCTAAATGCAATAAGCCGCTTCACAATGTGACCGCCACTTCCTTGCATCACTAAATGCAAGAATGTATTGTTACTCTCAGCCATTTTGATTATCCACACGCTTTCTGCCAAGCTTCCGGAGTCAGTTCAGAGGTAGTGAGATAGCTATACGTAGAATTCTAGAGCGTGTTCAATGTTAGCCGCACTCAGAATTAAGTTATACAACCATCCCCAGAGGTGTCCCACTTAATTGCAAAGTTCAAATCATATACATTATTTGTGAGGAATTACGTCATCCTCCAGCCGTCTTAATATGCAGAATGACGCAAGGAGGAAGGTTTGACAGGAGCCTGAAGTCGACATGACATCGTGGTTCGTCGTAATGATGCAGTAGCCACTGACATGAAAAATCAATTGCTATTCCGTCTTCATGAGCCCAAAATTCGCTCTGAAGCATGATGACAGTTCTGATATCGGAAATCTTTCCTAGTTTCTTGTTCTTTTTTACGCTACTCCTATGAAAACGAAATGCATGAGGATTTTCTTTTTTGTGAATCTATGGAATGGATGGCTACAGGCGAAGATGTTTTCCTCCTTGTGAATTCCTCTTTTGTTGACAATAATCTGTCATGGACAAACTCTGTTGGTTATGTTCCGAAGGTGTCGCAGTATTTTCTGCAACTAAAAAGGGATTCATGATAAGAGTGTGTGATGTTTCCCGTTCTGTAAAATCCACACATAGCATGATAGACAGGCAGGAATTGCTTTCTAAAGCAATGCAACCGGAAGTCAATATGCAGTCAGTGTTGTAAATTTGGTGAAAGCATAATCTTTAAACAGTAGACTGTTCTTTGCGAGGAGATGGATTGTACTCGCGATTCGCTTCTATTGCACTTGGTGGTACGTTGAATCTCTCGTGGTAAAATGTTTCATCGCGTTGAAGAGCTGAACCTGAACTTCGTCTTTTCCAGTTGAACATCAGTCCCACAATAGCGGCTCGGTTTCTAGATGAAAAATGGCTCCTAATATCGTGCTATTTGGTCGACGTTTCTGAAAAACTGAATGGTCTTAATGTATCACTTAAAGGCCGAAATATTAATATCACCTTTCTGCGCAAGAAGGCGCTTGGGTTTAAGAGAAAATTTGGACAGATGGAGGAGAATTACTGCGAGATGTTTTCTTGTCTGAATGTTTTGATGGAGTAGAATAAGTTGTATGTAAGTAAAAGTAATAGAATTGGCGTAGTAAATACCGAAAACCTTCGTCAACAATTGGAGAATGAATTTTCAGGACCTTCATCCGAGTCCAGCTGAAATCACAGTCCGTTTAATACGATCGTAACAGACTATTTGTCAACAGCAGAATAGGATGAGCTAATTGATCTCTCAAGTTATAGAACACTTCGAAATGAATTTAAATCGAAGTCGTGGAATGAACATCACTATTTAGCAAGAAGGGCAGCGGATGTGTTGTTACTCTTCGCATCAACTTACTGGTGTGAGTCAACATTTTGCGCAGCGACATTAACCAGAACGAAACATCAGTCTCGACTGCACCTGGTAGGGGATTTGGGATCGCCGTTTCCAAAATCCAACCATGACTTGATATACTTTCTTCCTATGAAAAAGCACACACAGCTTACTAAATGTACAAGCGTCGAGTAATTTCCGAATCTTGAACAGTGTGCATTTTTGCTCTTGTTAATTTCGTTTCTTGGATGGTCAGTTTGAATACAACAGTTTTTAAACTGGCCTTTAAATGTTGAATATTGTTCTGTCGTTATTTATAAGTCTTCCTCTTTCAAAGATAAAAGATTTGTAAATGAATTAAAAGCACTGTAGATATCAACAGCTAAATTTTAGTTAAGTTGTGAACTAATTGGTAAAAATATGTGTAGTTGAGTGAACATATTTTCTCAATTCCAGTAACTGCACTCACACCCATGGTTAGTTTAAACTCGTTGTATTTGTCATCTTACATCACCTCTGAGTAATATAAATGTGTGATTTTTTTTTTTAATGTTAACAACTGATGTGCTCGAATGACACTTTCTAATTATTATCATTATTACTATTATTATTATTGTAACTGATTGTTTAGTAACCAGACAGAAGTAAATGTATATTCGTGCCAAGTATGAGAAGTGCTAAGAAAAAAGAGCAAAACGAGGGGGAAGGGTAAAATAAGTTGTTTCAGAAGGGGGGCGAGACAGAAAAATTTTGAGAACCCTTGTCTGTGGTCAGACGGATATGGTCACGAGCCCAGAAGAGGCATTACATTTAAGAAAGCAAAATCCCCAAGACTGGCTAAGTTTCACGGAAGCTCAAAATTTAGTGCGGACCTCAATGCGAGATGCTTTTAATAGTTTACACAGTGAAACATTGTCTCAAAATATGGTAGAAAACGCAAAGATATTCTGGTCGTATGTAAAGTACACCAGTGGCAAAAAAACAATCAGTACCGTCACTGCGCGATAGCGATGGAAATGTTACCGAAGATGGTGCCACTAAAGCGGGGTTACTAAATACAGTTTTCCATAATTACTTCACGAAAGAAGACTGAGTAAATATTCCAATATTCGAAACCAGAACAGCTGTTAAGAGAATGACACAAAAGTAGATATCTTAGATGTTGCGAAACAACTCAAATCACTTAAGAAAGGCAAGTCTTCCGCTCCAGATGGTATACCAATCAGGTTCCTTTCAGAGTATGCAGACACAATAGCACCTTTCTTAGCAATCATATACAACCGCTCACTTGACGAAAGGTCTGCTCCTAAAGACTGGAAAGTAGCACAGGTCACACCATTATTCAAGAAAAGAAATAGGAGTAACCCATTGAATTACAGACTCATATCACTTACCTAAATTTGCTGTAGGATTTTGGAGCATATACTGTATTCGAACATTATGAATCACCTAGAAGAAAATGACTTATCGATATGTAACCAACACGGATTCAGAAAATATCGTTCTTGTGCAACACAGCTAGCTCTTTATTCCCATGAAGTAATGAGTGCCGTCGACAAGGGATCTCTGATCGATTCCACACTCCTAGATTTCCAGTACACTTTTATTACAGTTTCTCACAAACGACTATTAATCAAATTGCATGCATATGGAGTATCGTCTCAGTTGTGTGACTGGATTCGTGATTTCCTCTCAGAGAGGTCACAGTTCGTAGTGACTTACGGTAATTTATCGAGTAGAACAGGAGTGATATCTGGCGTTCCGCAAGTTAGTGTCATAGGCCCTCTGCTGTTCCTGATTTACATAAATGATCTAGGTGATAATCTGAGCAGCTCCCTTAGATTGTTTGCAGATGACACTGTAATTTACCGTCTAGTAAAATCATCAGACGATCAATTCCAATTATAAATTGATCTAGAGAGAATTTCTGTATGATGCGAAAAGTGGCAGTTGGCTCTAAACAAAGAAAAGTACGAGGTCATCCACATGGGTACTAAAAGAAATCCGATAAATTTTGGGTATACTATAAATCGCACAAATCTAAAGGCTGTCAATTTGACTAAATACCTAGGAATTACAATTACAATTGGAAAGATCACATAGATAATATTGTTGGGAAGGCGAAACAAAGACTGCGCTTTGTTGGCAGAACACTTAGAAGATGCGACAAACCTATTAAAGAGACAGCCTACATTACACTTGCCTGTCCTCTGCTGGAATATTGCTGAGGGGTATGGATCCTTACCATAAAGGATTGACGGAGGACATCGAAAGAGTGCAAGGAAGGGCAGCTCGTTTCGTGTTATCGCGCAATAGGGGTGAGAGTGCCACTGATACGATACGAGAGTTGGAGTGGCAGCCACTGAAACAAAGGCGGTTTCCTTTGCGGCGAGATCTATTTACGAAATGTCATTAATCACCAACTTTCTCTTCCGAATGCGAAAATATTTTGTTGACACTCACCTACGTAGGGAGAAATGATCATTATAATAATATAAGAGAAATCAGAGCTCGAACGGAAAGATTTAGGTGTTCCTTTCTCCTACGCGCCATTCAAGAATGGAATGATAGAGAAGTAGTATGAAAATGGTTCGACGAACCCTCTGCCAGGCACTTAAGTGTGAATTGTAGAGCAACCATGTAGATGTAGATGTAAATGTAATGTGGTACCGTTAGCAAAGGACTTGCGTCGGTCGCCTGCTGTCATAACCCATTAACGCCAAATTTTTCCTCATTGTCCTAACGAATACGTCCGCCGTACGTCCCACATTGATTTCATCGGTTATTTCACGCAGTGTTATTTGTCTTAAGCACTGACAACTCTACGAGTATGCCGCTGCTCTCGGTCGTTAAACGAGGGTGGTCGGCCACTGTGTTGCCCGTGTTGAGAGGTAGTACCTGAAATTTGGCACTCTCCGCACCAGGGATCTCGGCTAACGATTTCCGAAATGGAATGCCGCATGCATCTGGCTCCAACTACCATGCCGCGTTCAAAGTGTGTTAATTGCTGTCGTCCGACCAAAATCATGTCGAATACCTTTCCACATGAATCAGTTGTGTACAAATCACAGCTCCCACTGATTTTTTATACCTAGTGACGCGATACTGTCGGTGTCTGAATATGGGAGTATCATTATCCCACTACTTTTGTCACTTCAATGTAATTTCTAGAGTACTTTTGCATTAACATTACACAACAGTGTTGCAATAATGTCCTAGCTGATTCTTGTATCTCTGCAGAAGGTCTGCTTCCTTAAAGTTACAAATAGTTGCAAAAGTTTATTGTCCTACCGGACGTCATGCGTGTCTCTCCATGGTAAGGCCTAATTATCATATCCAACAGCAGCAGCAACTGTAAATTGTTGGATAAGGATCCCTTCTAAGGATATTCATATTTTATGACCTGATTTAATCTTCAAATTTTGTTGTTGTTGATGATGTGCTTAACACATCTCTTACTAGGTCATCGCATTTTTCCACTGGGTAACCAGGAAAATACCATTCCTTAATATGTCCTCCGTTAGATGTTCCAGCCACCACTTTAATTTCGGAACAGCTTATTTGATATCTCCACACACTTTCCTTCCTTTTCATTCACTCACTTATCCATCATATCGTGCGTTCCAGGACTATAAGCAGCGAACGAAAGGACGTTTGCCCATCGTTCTCTCGGCCTTGTGACGCTTCTAGTTCCAGCGTAGAGTGTGAGCGATTTCTCGCAGCGCGCTGTGTAGTGCAGGCTGCGAGAAGCCCAGCGGTGCGCGTGGCGGGCGCTGGCGACAGGTGCGGCCCCGCCCACATCCCGCCTAGCGGTGAACGCCGCGGCTGACCTCGGCGCCGGCGTATATAAGGCGACATACAGCTGGCCGCCGGATCACTCTCCCGCCGCGGAGGCTGGGCTGCAGCGACAGTAGCAGCTCTAATACCGAGCCAAGCTCCAAGTGAAAATTTCGATTTTATACTATCAGGTTCTCGTAGAAGACTCTCATTTAATAAATTTGTCGTTCGTGTTAACAAATTCACAGCACGTTGTGTAATAATCATCTTTCTTATAGAACCTCAGATATCTAGACGTTGAAGCGAGTTAAGGTTCTCTTCTGTACACGTACCATGAGAATTCCGTTGGCAGATCGACTACACGTGCTGGACTTGGTTAGGATGGGAAATGAGCCTGTTGGTGTTGGCAGAACACGTTCAAAAGAAAAGAATAAATCCAGTAACCAGTGTAGGTTTTATTTCTCCAAAAGCCTGCACCTAAGGGTACACTAAATGCAGACTTGATGCGGTAGCAGGAGGCTGCCATAGTTAGGTTTTGAGTCATTGCGCCCTCAAAGGGAGGAACTAGTGGACACGTGTCCGCTCACAGACCGACCTGGTAGGCAACAGAGCGTTCTCAATACTGACGCATTCTCACCAACCCGTCCGGCGCGTCCCACGTGACCACGTCCCTGACCACCCATTGGTGGGCGAAGGGTGCTTCAGAGGGCGTCCCTCCGTCAGCGGCACTAAAACACATCGTCCATAGTCGGCGGTACTACCATGGGACTACGTTCACGTGGACTAAGCGTAGGTGTTACGCAAAACATCCGCTACTACGCCGGCCCAGGCTCAGTCACTATCTTACTAAAGAGGGAGGACCGTATATCATATGAAATTAAAATGGAAAATTCGAAAACAATTCTGAAAACCCGCTTTTCCACCCAATAAAACTGCTCACAACGCATACGACTCCCACTGATTCTCAGATCTTACCGACGTTAGCAATATAGTATACAGCTTTGAGGTGGGATTCAAATCCGTACCATTTCAGGATAATCGAGATGGTTCCACCTAATAAATCCGCGTATAATGCAGTCACAAATTTGGCTGGATGAACGCTAAAATTATCTTTCTTATGTTGCTGAGCAACAGTCTTACAATAATTTTTAAATGAACACACCGCCATTTGACTGTACTGTTGTTTATTTGATTACGAGGCAGGTATCGGCCTTTTACGCCATTTTCGGGTGATTGAGTTTATGACATTAACATATACTGCAGGAAATCAAGCTCAAAATTGGCCATAAATTAAGAAAAATGTTCACTCCCCACGAAATACCAGATGCAAAATCACAGTCTTGTAAAATGCAGGAGTAGGTTTAATAATGAATAAAAAAATAGGAATTCTGGTAAGCCACTACAAACAGCATGGTAAACGCATTATCGTGGCCAAGATAGATACGAAACCCACGCCTACCACAGTAGTACAAGTTTCTGTGCCAACTAGCTCCGCAGATGACGAAGAGATTGATGACATCCATGATGAGATAAAGGAAATTATTTTGATAGTGAAGGGAGACGAAAATTTAGCAGTCATGGGTGACTAGAATTCGACAGTAGGAAAAAGAAGAGAAGGAAACGTAGTAGGTGAATATGGAATGGAGGTAAGGAATGAATGAGGAAGCTGCCTGATAGAATTTTGCACAGAGCATTACTTGATTATAGCTAACACTTGGTTCAAGATTCATGAAGGAAGGTTGTTTACATGGAAGAAGCCTGGAGATACTCGAACGTTTCAGACAGATAATATAATGGTAAGACAGAGATTTAGGAACCAGGTTTTAAATTGTAAGACCTTTCCAGGGGCAGACATGGACTCTGACCACCATCTATTGGTTATGAACTATAGATTAAAACTGAAGAAACTGCAAAAAGGTGCGATTTTAAGGAGATGGGACCTGGATAAACTGACAGAACCAGAGAATGTAGAGAGTTTCAGGGAGAGCATTAGGGAACGATTGACGAGAATGGGGCAAAGAAATACAGAAGAAGAAGAATGGGTAGCTTTGAGACATGAAATAGTGAAGCCAGCAGAGGATCAAGTAGGTAAAAAGACGAGGGCTAGTAGAAATCCTTGGGAAAGAGAAGAGATATTGAATTTAATAGATGAAAGGAGAAAATACAAAATTCCAGTAAATGAAGCAGGCGAAAAGGGATACAAACGTCCCAAAAATGAGATGCACAGGAAGTGAAAAATGGCTCAGCAGGGATGGCTAGAGGACAAATTTAAGGATGCAGAGGCGTATATCACTAGGGGTAAGATAGATGCTGCCCACAGGAAAATTAAAGAGACCTTTGGAGAAAAGAGAACCACTTTCATGAATATCAAGAGCTCAGATGGAAACCCAGTTCTAAGCAAAGAAGGGAAAGCAGAAAGGTGGAAGGAGTATATAGAGGGTCTATACAAGGGCGATGTACTTGGAGACCATATTATGGAAATGGAAGAGGATGTAGATGAAGATGAAATGGTAGATATGATACTGCGTGAAGAGTTTGACAGAGCACTGAAAGACCTAAGTCGAAAAAAGTAGATAACATTCCATTAGAACTACTGATAGCCTTGGGAGAGCCAGCCCTGACAAAACTCTACCATATAGTGAGCAAGATGTATGAGACAGGCGAAATACCATAAGACTTCAAGAAGAATATAATATTTCCAATCCCAAAGAAAGGAGGTTTCGAAAGATGTGAAAATTACCGAAATATCAGTTTAATAAGTCACGGCTGCAAAATATTAACGCGAATTCTTTACAGACGAATGGAAAAACTAGTAGAAGCCGACCCAGGGGAAGATCAGTTTGGATTCCGTAGAAATATTGGAACACGTGAGGCAATACAGACCCTACGACTTATCTTAGAAGCTAGATTAAGGAAAGGCAAACCTACGTTTATAGCATTTGTAGACTTAGAGAAAGTTTTGACAATGTTGACTGGAATACTCTCTTTCAAATTCTGAAGGATGCAGGGGTAAAAAACAGGGAGCGAAAGGCTATTTACAATTTGCATAGAAGCCAAATAGCAGTTATAAGAGTTGAGGGGCATGAAAGGGAAACAGTGGTTGGGAACGGAGTGAGACAGGGTTGTAGCGTATCCCCGATGTTATTCAATCTGTATATTGAGCAAGCAGTGAAGGAAACAAAAGAAAAATTTGGGGTAGGTATTAAAATCCATGGACAATAAATAAAAACTTTGAGGTTCGCCGATGACATTGTAATTCTGTTAGAGACAGCAAAGGAACTGGAAGAGCAGCTGAACGGAATGGAGAGTGTCTTGAAAAGAGGATATAAGATGAACACCAACAAAATCAATACGAGGATAATGGAATGTAGTCTAATTAAATCGGGTGATGCTGACGGAATTAGATTAGGAAAATGAGTTTTGCTATTTGGGGAGCAAGATAACTGATGGTGGTGGAAGTAGAGAGGATATAAAATGTAGACTGGCAATGGTACGCAAAGCGTTTCTGAAGAAGAGAAATGTGTTAACATCGAGTATAGATTTAAGTGTTACGAAGTCGTTTCTGAAACTATTTCTATGGAGTGTAGCCATGTATGGAAGTGAAACGTGGACGATAAATAGTTTGGACAAGAAGAGAACAGAATCTGTCGAAATGTGGTGCTACAGAAGAATGCTGAAGATTAGATGGGTAGATCACATAACTAATGAGGAGGTATTGAATAGGATTGGGGAGAAAAGGAGTTTGTGGCACAACTTAACTAGAAGAAGGGATCGGTTGGTAGGACATGTTTTGAGGCATCAAGGGATCACCAATTTAGCATTGGAGGGCAGCTTGGAGGGTAAAAATCGTAGAGGGAGACCAAGAGATGAATACACTAAACAGATTCCGAAGGATGTAGGTTGCAGTAGGTACTGGGAGATGAAGAAGCTTGCACAGGATAGAGTAGCAGGGAGAGCTGCATCAAACCAGTCTCTGGACTGAAGACCACAACAACATCTTGTAAAAAGATCAGCAAATAATAGAGAGAGCACGTCATATATATTAAAAACAAGTGTACTTTGGTGTACAAAAGACGAACAGCGGTTTACTTTGGTATATAAAAGATAAACACACAATTTATTAAATATGACATGCTCTCACTGTTGTTTACTGATCTTTCTACAAGTTGGTGATTTTACATGTGATATTTCGAGGGGAGCAAATACTTTTCTTAATTTATGGTCAATTTTGGTCTTGATTTCCTGTAGTATATGTCAATTACAGAAACGCAATCACTTGAAAATGGCATAAAAGGCCGAAGCCTGCGCCGTAATTAAATAAACGGCAATTCAATCAAATGGGGGCGTGTTCATTTAAAAATTAGCTTTTTGGAAGACAAGCTCGTAATGGTATGATCCTGTAGTAAAGGGTAAACTTCCACGGCTGGAAATGTCACACTTATATGAGGTGTTATGCCGTGGTCGGAAGAATTTCTCGTTGAAATCACACCTGTGGAGAACATGATCAAGAAGTGGTTGCAGCCTTTTCGAAGTTGCGGTACATAGCTTGGCTCGCTTCCTACTGAAGTAAATTTCCGTTTCCGAATGCTCCTACGCAGAGGCATGACATTGTAGGTTTCTATAACTCCTGCCTGTAAAGCAGTAAAGCTAGCGGGAGACCACCGGATTCGATTTCATAAGATTAAGGTACTAGCAGTCACAGGCGTGTACTATGGGAGGCTATACAGAGAGGCCATGGAGATTACTAAATAGGCGAATAATTTTAATCGAAAGGACGGTGGTGTCAAACTGAATGGGATCTGTGTCTGATGCTGAAGAAAACGTGTACGAGTCTCCTAATAAGGGATGACAGCAATAGCAGACGAAAGCAACCGACAACTGTGCACGAGATTCTAAAACAGGTGAGGTCACGCCTCCGTGTAGGAGCGCGGGGAAAAGCAAATTTGCGTGAGTCAGTAGCGAGCCAGGTTGTGCACCTGAACTTCTAACATGCTGCGGCCCTCTTTGAAGATGTCCTCCGCAGATGAAACAATTGGCTTTAGCAAAAAGTAAATCAGACTACGGCATAATAATCAGAAATATTTTAATAAGAGTAGTATGATCTTAATTAAAACTTAGAGGAAAATGCAGCATCTCATTCTTATATGTCTCGATATAGCGTTTCTGATTTAGAACACATGCACCCCAGTCGAAGGATCAAGTCCTGTATAGTTAGAAAAGTAATTAATACAGTCTCTTACAACTCGCATCATCTAAAAAGATTCCTTGGACAGTTTCATTACATTCACTACGTACAATTCGCCGATCAACGTTTGTGTAGAGATATACATCTGGTTCCACGACGCTACTTCACGGTTTCGTGTTCGCGTTACTTTACCCTGTAATCTGGAAACATTATAGGAGGGATAAGTAAAGGAAATCCGCTCCAGATGTCAATGTGATACATTTGTCTCTGGAGTTCTCATTAGGAAACAATTCAGGGGAAACAATCGCTAAAACGATTCTTACCTCGTACTGCTGGGTTTAATGTCAGCTATTGTTACACCTACATCTACAGACGTACACTATGAATCAGTGTGCAATGCGTGATAGAAGGTACTTCCCGTTGCATCACTTGTTGGAGCTTCTTACCATTACATCCACGTAGGATCCACCGGAAGAAAGACTGCTTGAACGCATCTCTGCGTGGTGTAAATTAATCGCCGCTCGGTTTGAGGCATCATGTCACGAATTGCGCGGCCCCTCCCGCCGAAGGTTCGAGTCTTCCCTCGTGCATGGGTGTGTGTGTTGTTCTTAGCATAAGTCAGTTTAAGTAGTGTGTAAGTCTAGGGAGCGATGAACTCAGCAGTTTGCTCCCTTAGGTATTCATACACATTTGGATCTTTTTTTATTTTTTTGCAATTAGTCTGATCTTATCGTCGATTTCCCCACGGGGGCGATACGTAGGGTGTTTTAGTACATTTCTATAACCATCATTTTAAGTTTGTTAATGAATATTAGTAAATAGGCTTTCACGAGATGGTTTGCGTCTATTTTCAGGCCCTTGCCAATTCAGTTCTTTAGGCGTTTCCCTGACGTTCTCCCACGTGTCAAAAAAAGCTATCAATAGTGTTTCCCTTCTTTGTGTACGTTATTTATCCACTGTTACTCTTGTTTAGTACGGGTCCCATTGACTTGAGTATTGTTCGATCATCAATCTCACATAAGTTTTTGTTTACTTTTTTTCTTTTACAAATCTCCTTCTTTGATTGACTGCATTTCCTTTGTCTTCTATTTTCTATTAATGAACCGAAGTCTCCTACCTGCTATAACAGGGACTGAGCCTATGAGATAATGCCATTCCATATCCCTACAAAGTTTCTTTACCGCCATTAGACTTGTTTATTTACAGTGTTACATTTAGACTTACACAATCAGGATTTCGGCTTCAAAGTGCCATTATCAAGTGTTTTAAGTGTTATAAATGGCCTAAGATGGCATACTGTCGTATTAAAATACACCATTAGACACATTGTCTAAGAGTCGATATTTCTGGCACAGCCTACTGCTTTGTTTCGTTACTGCGTACACCATCTTGACTGAGTTAGGCAATTTATAACAAAACACTTGATAAGAGCATTTTGAAGCCGAAATCATGATTGTGTAAGTGTAAATGTAACACTGAAAATAAACAACAGTCTAATGGCGGTATTGACTTTAAAGAAATATATTATGACTGTGGCCTCGCATTATGAAAAAATTATTAAATCCCTACAAAGTGTTACACCCAAGTATTTGTATGAGTCAACCGATTCAAACTGTGACTCATTAATATTGCAGTCACAGGCTAGTGCTTTTTCTTTATTTTGTGAACAGGACAACATTATATTTCTGAATATCTAAAACAGATTATCAATCTTGCATCACTATGAAATCTTACAAATATCTGACAGAATATTTGTGTAACTTTTTCAGGTATTACTTCCTCATAGATAACTGCATAATCAGTGATAAGTAACAGGTTACTATTGCCTGCCAAATCATCCATGTACGACATGAAAAACAAGGGTTCCTATAGACTTCGTGGCGCACAACGAACGTTACTTCTACATCTGTAGACCGAGCGAGGTGGCGCAGTGGTTACACACTGGACTCGCATTCGGGAGGACGACAGTTCAATCCCGCGTCCGGGCATCCTAATTTAGGTTTTCCGTGATTTCCCTAAATCACTCCAGGCAAATGCTGGGATGGTTCCTCTGAAAGGGCACGGCCGACTTCCTTCCCTATCGTTCCCTAATCTGATGAGACCGATGACCTCGCTGTCTGGTCTCCTTCCCCAAAAACAACAACTCTACATCTGTCGATGATGACTCTCCATCCAAGATAGCAGGCGGCATCCTCCCCTTATTGCAGTTCCCCATGTTCATCTTCTGGCCACAGTCCTGTGATATACGTAAGTCGTGTGCGCTTCCTGCTGTGTGAAGGTCATTAGATTTGGTTTTAAGAAATGAGCCCCTAATATTCTGTCTCACGTCATTCGTGTTCATTTCAAAGAAAGAATCTGGTTATTCTGATCTGATTCGATACTCGCAGGGGACCCGGCCGATACCGACTCAAATCAGCGAATACCATTCTTTAATCGCATATTTCATTCCCGCACTCATTTTTTTCGCAACTTGGGTAAATCGATAATTTTCGTATTACAGTTCGTTGCTCTCACTTGCTGTTACTATGAAAGTGTTCTCGCCGTATATAGGGTAGTTATGATAAAAATGACGGTTTTCTGCGAGCTGCAGTGCAGGCTACGTACATCGAAGGACGCTGAAACATCGTAGGTACGCTGATTAATTGGTGCGCTCGCGGAGTATGCTGAAAAAAATAATAGCCCACTTTCTGCCTCCGGTTGCTGTAAGCAGTTAGAATCGCAACTGTTTCCTGTTTTGACATCATTATGCTGTATGCCACTTGGCTACGCTTGTTGATCTCTTTCGTAAAGTGACCTTGCTGTGAAGGGTTAAGAAGGTTGAAGTTTTCCGTACGAAATGCAATGGCTACTGACAAGAAAGACCGTTCGCTGCTGGTAAAGTCGTTTTATAACACCGACAGCAATAGTGGCACTGTATTCCGGGAATATCGCCGACAGAAACAGCTGAGAAAAGGTCCCAAATTAACATATGTGCAAAGAATATGATCAGGAAATCTGAAGAAACAGGTGAATTAGGTGCGGCAGAGAGAGGGAGGTGGTCCAATCCCATGACAGTTGTTGACAGTGCAGCACATGCCTCAGTTCTCAAGCTGTACCACGGGAATTTTCTCTTCCCTGGTCAACACTTCAAAGGATGTTTCGGCTCATTTTACACTGGTATCTCCACGAGATTCAGAATGTGCACCAAACGAAACGCCAAAACTGACTACAACGCCGTCACTTTCCCCTTCGTCTTTTGGCACGCATGGAAATGGACGACATGTGGCCGGGGAATATTCTTCGTACGAACGAGGCACATTTTACTCTGCACAGTGTCACAAATACACAGAACTGTCGCCTGTGGGATTCTACTCCGCCACACATTGAGCAGGAACATCCACTGCACTCAGTTTATGTGACTGTTGTGACTGTGTGGTGTGGTTTCACAAGGTTCTTCATTCTCGGCAGGTTTTTCTTCTAGATGACATCTCGCGGTCCCGTTAGGTGTACAGTGACATGTGCCCGATACAGAAACCTCCTTGTGCAACACGTAATTCCAATTTTACATGAACGTATCTGTATCCACACCTCTGTTTTAATACAAGATATGGCGACACCACATGTCTCTTGCAAGGTAACAGATTTGCTTACTATATAATTCCTAGGCAATTTCAAGATGTGTGGCCTTCAAAATCCCCAGATCTAAAACCATGTGACTTCTGTTTATGGGGACGCCTAAAAGATCGTGTCTATCACGTATGTATCCGGACTCCTCCTGATCTGAAGGATAGCATACGACGACATAACTTTCTGGTTATACCCTATATACTGCGAGCAACTGTCGAGCATGCCGTGTTACGGATGCAGCATGTCCCTGAGTCAGGAGACCATATAGAACGCAGTCATGGAGTAACTTGTCTCCATATCCCAATAAGCCTGCCAGAACCAACGTGGTCATGTGTTTGATCGTTCGTCCCCTTTTCCTTTACACACACCGCATTCTGATTGGTTACAGAGCCATATTCTCAACTGGTGCTTGTAGAAAGTAAAGCTGTTTTTCGTTTTTTTTTTTTTTCAGCATAAGCCGCTAGCACAACTATTAATGAACATACGTATGACGTTTCAGCGACCTGTGATCTGTGATGTATACAACACGCACTGCAGCACTCGGAACACCGTCACTTTAATTACAACCACTCGATACATTCCTGGCCGCTGAACATGTAAACTATATTTTAGTTATATGTACGTTAAAAGTGACAACAATCTCTCATTTGCATTTTGTACATTGCATCAATGTTTATATGAGGCCAGTATTGCAGTTATATTTGTAGTTAATGTTTTCCTATAAATCAAATAATAAACATATAAGTAATGAAAAGAGACTTGAGTCGTCATCTGACGAATACTTAACGATTAAATTAGGGGGATTTAACAGTAAACAGTGAGACTTCTTGAGGGGACCTGGCATACACCGAAAACGCAAAGTAAATAACGTAGGTTTTGCAGGGCTCAATATGGGACGCCAAAGTACAATTCGATGCAGAGCTATTATGTGCTGCACAGTTTCAAACTACATTTCGTTATTATGCGTGTTGGTAAGTAATACATTGAATCTAGCGATTTAAATACCAACGAGATTTCCTATGCTTATTCACATAATGTGATTGATGCTTTCTGGCTGTAATTATCCCTCCATCATTAGGTGTGTTATTCCTATGCTATTCCTATCTCTAGAAATACCATCATCTCAGGTGCAGGATATGTAACGGCGATATCTTGTGAATCATTTTTAACGGCTAGATGACTCGAGATTTCCGAAAAATGTTTGTTCACAATTTAGTTTTTATATTACAGCCATAGTGGGTGTAGTCTGTTACCTACTGTCACTTCATCGTACGCAATGCGTAACAATACAGTAACTATGCCATAACGATTGCGTAGTAAGTGGTCATTTTTAATACTGTTCCACTCTGCTTTTTCACTTGACACACTTCGTCACACCTCGTACACGGGGTCCGAAGTTACCATTTCTCAAAATAACCACAGTAACACCTGGGAGTCTAACAGAGACTGCTGCCAACACAAACAGAAACTGAATTTTGCCTGATTCCTCAGTTAGAGTTTCGGAAACATTTTGGCAAGAATCGTCAAGGATTTCGGTAGAAATGGTATGAAAAGGGAAGAAAAATAAGGAACATTACCATGATTACACGTATTTCACAGTGCACTCTTATTCTCCATCCCCAGCAGATTGACACAAATGCGCCAACTTTCTTCAACGTTGAAATAGAGGAAGCCCCACATGTCATTGCAAAACGCATATTAGAAATTTCTTTTATACATTTACTTCTTAAGTTTTCTGGCATGTCTTTAGTCAAGTATCTATGTTTCCACAAGTAGATTACTATCTTGTAAGTTTTCTCCACACTTCCATCCACGCACTGCTGCAGTATTTATTAAGCAGCCCGGCAGTAAATACATGACTGCACATGCGCACACACTCATTGTAATGGGGGCTATTGACCGCTTGCTACCTGTATAATGTCCATCTGCCTGGTCCTGACGTGAAGCCGTCAGCAACGTGCTCCTGTTCCATCATCAGCAGGCATTCCTGTAATCTACAGGGTTGATGAAAGGGTGTCCTTAGATATCACTCAGATGAAACTCTGGTAACATTGTTCGTCTAGTGAGACCGAAAATGTGGGCTGTACTGTTCACAGTTTTTAGTGATTCCTTAGCCAGTCTTCATTTTTGCTATGTTCTCAGGACAGGAGAATCTGTATCTATTAATTATCTTACGCGACAGATAAATTTTGCAATATTTAAATATATTTTGTCTTGATATGCCGAGTTCACTGCGTGGCACTTAGTAAATGTTGATGAGGGATCGCCCAGTCGTAGTGACTAGGATGAGTGAAGTTTTCTCAACAGGAAACCGATGTGAATTTTCAGAATATTATTATGTAGAGTACAGTTTCTATTGCACTGATATTTCACACGAAGGTGTCTAGTTCGCAAGTAACTGTCTCTCCTGAAAACCTCCCTGGTGCGGGTTATTGTTAGTCTCGATGACATGGCACATGGCACATGTATTCGAAAGTCCATACTGTCTGTATAACTATTCATCCAAATATTTCATACACAGGATATGGATATTTCGATATAGTGTCCTTCAGCATGGTTGCGAACTTTTAGGAGCTCCTTTCCTTTCCATGAAACACAAGCCGTTAATACTTTGGTAAAGAGCGCTTCCCAATTTTTTTTTTAACTGTGACTTGTTGCGGGTTGATATTTGTAATTATAGACACTCTGGAAATATTGATTATCCTTGAATTAATGTTTTATATTCCATGATGTACGTTCCTTGGAGAGAAATAAATTAATGTTGTATTGGAATCACGGTGTTGTGTGTCCGTAATATTTTGGTGCCGAAACCTGGGAAGAAATTGTGATTTCCTGCGTGATTTCAACAATTAACGGCTTACTTCACGTTGTAGGAAACAAGAGACGACGTCGGACCGCATCACAAGCTAAGTCCATTCCAATATAATATGATCGCATGAACTGGTTGCTTCAAAACAATTTTTGCGGCTTTGTATTGCAAGCCTGAAACTTGCACTCAGAGTAGCTAGTTTTGTTAAAAGGTTTTCGTTCACTTACGTTTGCGCATACGCTGTTTGTTAAACGTTTAAGCTATTCACAAGCGCACTCGTAAACAATCTTACAACAGCCGTCTTTCGTAAGACATAATGCAGGACGAACCAGAGATACAGTTAGCAAACTTCAAAAGAAAGCGAACTAGGAAGAGGACTAATGCTACGCGGTTTTGTGCCGCTGTTGATGCTCTTACCGTAGAAAGCCCGTTTGATGATTTTGAACTTTACAGAGAAGGTATTCAAGAAACTCTAGAGAAGCCCATTTCATTAGATGAAGCTATTCATAATTTTCTCTCTGACGATGAATACAATGCAGACGTGCTGAGCTGTGAGGAATATATAGACGAAGTCAAACGCGCTATACAGAAGGCTACAAAAGCAATTGATTACAAGCTTTCAGCCACAACGTCGCAGATGAATATCACGTCACCACCAGTGCTCACACAACCAACTGTATTCCACTCTGTCAAGCTACCAGCAATTAAGCTTGAGTCATTTCGTGGAGGTGTCGAAATGTGGTCCCGCTTCTGGAAACAATTTGAATCGACCATTGATAAAGACCCATCCCTTTCTACAGTAAACAAACATGTTTTCCTATAAGGGTATGTGTCAGGCGAACCGAAGTTGCTAGTAGATGGAATACCTGTAACGGTTAACACGCATGAAGAAACAAAGAAAATTGTATTGAATAGATACGGAGATAGCAATCGCATTATACAGGCGCACCTCGATTATTTGGATGTGCTAAAGCCTGTACAGTCAGCGACACCTGAAACGCTGAACAGTACATTCCTGGAATGTAACCGTCGTATTCAAGAACTGCGTGCCTTAGGAGAAGACGTCATGGCATACGGTAAAATTCTCACTCTGAAAATTCCGCGTGCATTTCCCGATGAAATGTGCCAGAAATGGGTCAATCATGCCAGAAGAACCGAATTAGCGGAAGGAGATGTACTGAAACTACTTAACTTTTTGGAAGAAGAAGTTCGTGGTGCACTCAGTGCACAAAAGATTCGTACAGAATATCAGTCATCTCCTAGCTTCACGCCCACTGATGCAGCGCTTCACATAAATTCAAAGCAAGCGAAAAATCCGCGTAAGCCTAAACGAGAAGTACAACCATATTGCGTATTTTGCGAAGCTCGCTCTCATTGGGCCCAAGACTGCAACATGGTAACTGACAGTCAACTACGTATCGATAAACTAATGCAAGATAATCACCGTTTTATATGTCTAAACCGAGGTCATAATGCTAGAAACTGCAGTAAGAAGGGCAAGGTCTCGTGTTCTAAGTGCAAGAAAAGTCATCACAAAGCTATCTGTACTGCCTCTTCTTCATCTTCTATGCAAATTAGCTCTACATCTGTAGGGAGAATCGACCTAAGTTCAGTAGGTTTTACTTATCTTCAGACAGCTCGAGTTTGGGTCAGTGGACCCCAGGATTAAGCAAACTTACTCGCTGCGTTCTGGATAGCGGTAGTCAGTCAAGCTTCATTTCCAAGTTCCTGATTGATGATCTAGGCTTAAGAACTATAGAACATCGTGATCTATCTGTCAACGCCTTTGAAATGCCATCCGCAACTTCAACGCATCGCAGAGTCGTAGAATTCACACTACAGGGTACATGGACTAATTCCAAGACGTCAATGACTGCGTTTGAAAGTACATACTCATTTTCCGCGCACCAAACTGTGCCTTCCGATTTAAGAAAACTTGTACGCACACGGGGACTTCAGTTTGCGGACCTAAGGTATGGTACACAATATCTTCCCATCGATATTCTTATCGGAGCAGATTACTATTGGAAAATCGTTAAAGATTCCCCTCCGATTCGACTCACGTCATCAGTTGTTCTGGTACCTTCCATTCTAGGTTGGATTCTTAGTGGAAGCAAATCAAGCACCACGGCTAACCTTGTGACTGCAAACTACATCAGTTTAGAGACAGCGACAACAACAGACGATATTTTACGTTTCTGCAATTTAAAAACAATGGAAATCACAGAATATGAAACAACAACTCTGAATCAGAAGGAATTAGCGTTATTGCAAGATTTCTCAAAATCCTACTGCATCGAAGACAAAAGAAGAGTGGTATGTTTCCCCAGAAACCCAACGTTATGTTATCTAATAATCTTCAGCAAGCATAGAAGAGATTTGCTTCACTGGAGAAAAAATTTACGAAGGACAAGAAACTGAAACAGATTTACGAGACGCAAATGATAGAACACATCAAGAAGAAACATGTGGAAGTCACCCCTTCTGGACAGAAATTTCGTGACACATTTTATCTGCCACATCATGCAGTAAAGAAAGAAAAGTTAGGAGTCATCAAATGGAGGATTGTATTTGATGGTTCGCCACACGACCAGAATGCACGTTCATTGAATGACTCTTTATAAATAGTTCCTAATGTACTTCCTGACATTCTTTCAATATTACTGAGATATCGTCTACGTCAAGTAGCCTTAATTGCCGATATCAAACAAGCATTTCTACAGTTAGTTCTTCACACGAAAGATAGAGATCTCACGAGGTTATTTTGGTACACAGTAATCGTAGATCAACAAGGAAACTATATTAGAACTGACGAAAGGATTACATACCGCTTCACCCGGCTACCTTTCGGACTTACCTGCAGTTCGTTTCTTCTTGCAGCCACACTGAAAGAACTTGCTGTAATGCACAAAACGAATTTTCCGCAAGCTGCTTTACGTGTTGAAGATAATATGTAATTGGATGATTTTGTAGCAGGTGCTAAAGATGACAATGCCGTAATTAACTTATATTATGAGCTCACATCACTCATGGGACAGATCAGTCTACCAATGCAAAGTGGGCCACAAATTCAAGCCAACTGATTGGAATATGGCAATCAGAAGGTGTCATAAACACTACAGATACGGAGGTACTGGGAGTCCACTGGAACACACAGACTGATACGCTCACTGTTGTTCACAACAATGTTACCGACGATGTTATAAATCGTCCTGCCAATAAGCGAGAAGTACTACGAAACACTGCTAGATTCGATGACCCACTGGGTTTTTTGTCGCCTGTGTCCCTCAATGCAAAAATAATTTTTCAAGAAATTTGGTCAAGAGGAATTACCCCTTGATGTTAGCAAACGCTGGCGAATGTGGGTATCACCATTGCCATCATGTTGACACATAAAAATGCCCCGATGGGTTGGTGTATCTGAAAACACTGAGCCAGAAATCCATGTCTTTTGCGACGCATCAGAAAAGGCCTACGGAACAGTCCTTTATGTACGGTGCACCACAACAAATATCGTATCAGTCCATTTAGTTTGCAGTAAAAACCGACTAGCTCCCATTAAAAAAATTACTCTTCCAGGGCTGGAACTTCTAGCGACACTTCTTGGATCAAGACTACTTCATTATTTCTGTAAGGCCACGAGCTATAATGCAAGTCGTGCAACATTGTGGACAGACTCAACTGTAGCCTTAGGATGGATACAACATGACCCTAATCGATGGAAAACCTTTGTGTCAAACCGTGTTACGGAAATACAACGACTAACGAATCCGTCACAGTGGAGGCACTGCCGTAGTGACGAAACTCCAGCTGATCTAACCTCCAGAGGTACCACAACAGATAAACTTCACCATGCTTCTGTATGGTTCCATGGACCTGCTTGGTTAACAAAGAACAGAACACAGTGGCCTAAAATTTTACAGACGGAAGAGCACTTCTTGCCAGAAAAGAAGAAATTAACAGACCAAGTCTTCATGGTGCAAGCAACGATTCCTATTTTAACAGTTACACGGTACAGTAGCTACTTCAAGCTGTTAAGAGTCACAGGATGGGTACTTCGCCTTAAACGGCAATTATTGAAAAAAAAAACAGAACATCTGGAGAACTAACAGCATCAGATTTGGGCGAAACACGCACTTACTGGATTCAAGTTGTTCAACAGCAACATTTTGCGCTCGAACTGCATGCACTATACAACAACATGCCTCTACCACGTAATTCTCAGATAGCTCGCTACAACCCATTCTTGGATAATGGTCTTATTCGTCTCGGTGGACGGCTGCAGATTGCAGAATTATCCAGAGATAAACGCCACCAGATTCTTCTTGAAGGACATCATCATTTCACACGTTTACTGATCCAGCAGACTCACATTCGTTTGCATCACCTTGGAGTAAACATAGTGTTATCTGAACTGAGAACAGAATTCTGGATCCTTAGAGCTCGAAAGACAATTAAACATGTTCTACACCGTTGCCTACCTTGTAAGATGGTGAAAGCTCACGTTGTTCAACAAACTGAGGCTCCATTACCAGCTGAACGAGTCCCACCACTGAAACTAATTACAGTAACAGGTATTGACTTTGCTGGTCCATTATATGCAGACAAGGACATGTTACGAAGAAAGCGTATATTGCTCTATTCACATGCGCGGGGTCAGGGATTTTCTCTGCCTCGTGATGGCTGGGTGTTGTGTGCTGTCCTTAGGTTAGTTAGGTTTAAGTAGTTCTAAGTTCTAGGGGACTGATGACCATAGATGTTAAGTCCTATAGTGCTCAGAGCCATTTCTATTCATATGCGCAACAATACGAGCCATACACCTGGAACTATGCTCAGATATGTCAACTGACAGATTTCTTCAAGCCCTACAAAGGTTTGTTGGAAGACGAGGAGTGCCAAGCACAATTTACACTGATAATGCTACTACCTTCCATGCCACGCACTTAGAGCTGAAGGAGCTCTGGCAGGCTCTCATGGCAAGCAAGACGCACAAGTACCTCGCCCAGCAAGCTATCACTTAGACATTCATCTCCCCACACGCGCCTTGGTGAGGAGGATACTGGGAACGGATGGTCGGATCTGTCAAACACTGCCTGAGAAAAGTTTTAGGACAGTCACAGTTGGACGAAGAACACAAACCTGGTCAGCATAGAAGCAGCACTAAACTCTAGACCAATTACGCAAGGGGGAGAGGAATCTGAGCCACTGACGCCCGCACATTTCCTTGTAGGTGATCGACTCACAACAATACCTACTGGTCCAGAATCACCAGTTAGAAAGGACTTGTCCAAGGAATTTCAACGGCTGCAGAAGATGGTAGAACAGGTGGAAGAAAGAGTATCTGATCCTGCTCAAAAACTTCCATGAAAATCATCAACCAAGGCCAGGTTCAGGAAGACCCCAGCTGGGTGATGTCGTTCTTCTACAAGAGGATGTTCGTCCACGACACATGTGGAGGAAGGCGCCGATAGAAGATTTTCATGAAGGAAGAGTTGGGAAAATACGAACTATAACCTTAAGAACTTCAGAAGGATCCATAATCTCACGTCCCGTTCAACTGGTCATTCCTCTAGAAGTTGACCAGGGTGGGGAGGGTGTTGCGGGTTGATATTTGTAATTATAGACACTCTGGAAATATTGATTATCCTTGAATTAATGTTTTATATTCCATGATGTACGTTCCTTGGAGAGAAATAAATTAATGTTGTATTGGAATCACGGTGTTTTGTGTCCGTAATTGAAGCAATCGTATTCGCGCCTCCAGAGGGAACACGATATCTGTATGAGCAGCAGGTAGGCATATGACTATGCGCTCACAATTAGAAGGTTTGGTTCATCACTTACGAAAGAGATACCACTACTTGTGTGTATATGAGCAAGATTCTATGTTGTGCGTTTTTGGATGTAGAGCCCCTCGTGACTTAATAATGTATTCGGAAAAAATGTCATCGTAATATAGAGTACCATCTCTTTATTCCTGGTGGTACTGCACCGTAAATTCAGGTCTGTTTCATAGTGTTCCACATGGTTTAATAGCCAGTCTGCAATCTCAGAGTAGTTGCTTCAACGTCGAACTTCAACACAATTTTGTTTTATATTTGTGTCAGTGAATAAGTGACAAACCGATGTAAGAATCTGTATCACTGACGCATTTCGCTCCATTTGTGTCAATCAGGAATATTTATCATAATCTAAGTAACACAAACTGCGTGATTTTATACGTAAATTTTCTGTATTTAACAATTATTATTTCTTCGGTACTTAGTATTTATATCTCCTAGTTCTTCTTCGATCCATTTCGCTGGATAATCATACTCTGCACATTTCACAGTCATAGGTGCAGTGTTCCGTGGACGACATAAAGTGTAACCCAGATTCCCGCAACCGCTCCCTACCTACGCCTTTCACGACCCTCACTTTGTCTGATTTTGTTGTATTTGTGACACGATATGCATTTGGGACGAAGTTCTTTAAACGTCTTATGAGGCCAGTTCTAAAATTTTTAGGAGTAAATCCACTTGATTTCGAAAGGAGTTTTACGAGTATCTCTGTGACATTATAGGGCCGACTGAACAACAGAGACAGGGCGCTCTCCTTTGAATTTCTGAAACTACCGTCAATCAGACATTGTGAGTCCTCCACTGAGGAAAAAAGCACAAAAATCGATCGTACGAAAACTATGCAAGCTACTTCTTCCATGAATGAATTACACTACGTCCACTAAATGTCTAATTTATATCTCCCTTGGTCACAACTACTTGCCTGCGGCGTGGATCCCAAAAATGGTTCCTGGTTCCTACCCCTAGATGTTTGACAGTTTGACAGATTATAGTGATTGCTCGCCGAGGGTTACTGAAACAATGCCCATCACGCTGCTCTTTGCAACAGAGCTACATCAAGCACGCCACAACACACTTGTGTATGGTTCATATATATCCATTTGTGGAAGAACACGTACACCGAGGTGTGTCTGAAGATCTCATTGCTGGATAAAAGGAAGTAACATATCTCTGCAAGCTCCTCGTTAATAATGCTACTAGTAGCTCAGAAAGGAGTACAGTATGCATCAACAAAAATTTTGATCATTTATCCAGTTAATAAAAGCTTTAAAAAATCTTTCAATTGATCTATGGAAAATGTAATTAATTAACTATCTAACCCTCATTTGCTCTATTTTCCTGACTCTGACTGCAGTAAGGCACTGTTATGCATAGAGTACTATAAGAAGCGATTAAAAAGTTCCCGTTTGAGGACGTTGCTGGAGCGTATATGCAGCGTAGTACGATTCTGATGCGGGTACACAAGCACTGGCACATATACAACGGATCAGTGTGGCATTCGTGTTTTTCCGAGTGTGTGCGGTAAATACGGAAACGTGAAATGTGGTGACGTAATTAGCGAATGCGTCCAAACAGGATCAACGTGCTGTTATTAATTTTTTGGCTGCCGGAGGACAAATACCGGTACGTATCCATCGAAGAATGAAGATGTGTATGAGGCAGCACATCTGTCGAAAACCAACGTTGTGGAATGGTGTGCGAAGTTCCGCGGGCGACAGTGGGTGCTGCTATTAAATGGTGACGCATGCCCCCCCCCCCCCTTTCACAAATGTCTCAACGTAGAAGTTAAGCCAACTCAAGTGGGAGAGGCACAAGTCCTACGGTCCTGATTCAGAGTGACATATATCGAACTATATGCAATTAAATCGTTATAACTTCTAAACGGTTTGCGTTAGGATGTTCAAACAGCATAGTTGGTCGCGGGGAATGATGGGATTTAGTATGCGTGCACATAGTTTAATTTATCGAGGAAGCCCACTTTCTTTTGGACTGGTTCGTCAATAAGCAAATTTGGCGCATTTGGGGAACTGAGAATCCGTATTTCACAATCGGGAAGTCCGTTCACCCTCAACGGGTGACTGTGTGGTGTGCAGTGTCCAGTCACATAACAATCGGTGCGAAGTTCCTTCATGGCACGGTGACTACCGAACGGTATGTAAAGATTCTGGAAGATAATTTCATCCCCATTATCCAAAGTGACCATGATTTCGACGAGGTGTGGTTCATACAAGACGGAGCCCGACCCCACCGAAGCAGGAGATTGCTTGATGTCCTGGGGGAGCACTTCGGAGAGAGCATTCTGGCTCTGGGGTACCCAGAGGCCACTGGAATGGGCCTCGATTGGTCTCCATATTCTCCGAATCTGAACACATGCGACTCCTTTTTGTGAAGCTATATTAAAGGAAAGTTGTACAGCAATAACCCCAAAACCACTGCTGAGCTGAAAACAACCATTCAGGAGATCATCGACAGCATCGATGTTCCGCTACTTCAGCGGGTCATGCAGGCGTGATGGCAGGCATATCGAACACGTCGTAACCTAAATCTGGATATCTGTAGTGACGTTTACATGTTGAATAAAGTGTGTGAACGCCGTAGTTTGTAACTAATTTACGTTGTTTTACGTGTAGTTCAATAATTGTGTCTCCCCGTGCGATTATCACGCGCTCGGTCAATTAAAAAGGCCTTGAAGGGTTGACGGTTCCTTTCGGACGACGATGTGCAGCAGGTAGTTACAGACTTGTTGACACAACAGGAGACGATGTTTTACCAAACGGGTATCTTCAGCTTGGTGCGTCGGCGGTATGATCGGCTCAACGGTGATGGCGAATCTGCCTGATTGGAATATCGATTCTGGACTGTATGGTCTTCGAACGGAAACTTTTCGATCACCCCTTATACATTAAATTACTAAGCTTTTGCATTTAATTCGACTGATTATCTTTACAAATTATACTTGGAGCATTCTAATACGATCTCTTACTTTTTATTTCTTGCGTCGTTTGCGTGCTTCCGTAATCTGTTGTTTGGATCAATGTCTCAAAGATATTTAATTTTTTTCACCATACAGAATTTTTAATAGCCAGTTTATATACACTACGTGACCAAAAGTATCCGGACACCTGGCTGAAAATGACTTACAAGTTCGCCGGTCGGAGTGGCCGTGCGGTTCCAGGTGCTACAGTCTGGAACCGAGCGACCGCTACGGTCGCAGGTTCGAATCCTGCCTCGGGCATGGATGTGTGTGATGTCCTTAGGTTAGTTAGGTTTAATTAGTTCTAAGTTCTAGGCGACTGATGACCTCAGACGTTAAGTCGCATAGTGCTCAGAGCCATTATTGAACTTACGAGTTCGCGGCGCCCTCCATCGGTAATCCTGGAATTCAATATGGTGTTAGCCCCCTTAGCCTTGACGACAACTTCCACTCTCGCAGGCATACGTTCAATCACGTGCTGGACGGTTTCTTGGGGAATGTCAGCCCAGTCTTCACGGAGTGCTGCACTTAGGGAAAGTATCAATGTCGGTTGGTGAAGCCTGGCACGAAGTCGACGTTACAGAACATCCCAGAGGTGTTCTATAGGATTCAGGTCAGGACTCTGTGCAGGCCATTCCATTACAGGGATTTTATTGTCGTGTAGCCACTCCGCCACAGGCCGTGCATTATGATCAGGTGCTCGATCGTGTTGAAAGATGCAATCGCCATCCCTGAACTGGTCTTCAAGAATGGGAAGCAAGAAGGCGCTTAAAACATCAATGTAGGCCTGTGCAGTGATAGTACCATGCAAAACAACAAGGGGTGCAAGCCCCCTCCATGAAAAGCACCATCACACCATAACACCACCGCCTCCGAATTTAACTGTTGGCACTACACACTCTGGAAGATGATGTTCACCGGGGATTCGCCGTACCCACACCTTGCCATTGGATCGCCACAATGTATACCGTGATTCGACACTCCACACAACGTTTTTCCACTGTTCAATCGTCCAATGTTTAAACTCGTTACACCAAGCGAGGCGTCGTTTGGCATTTACCGGCGTGATGTGTGGCTTATGAGCAGCCTCTGGACCATTAAATCCAAGATTTCTCATCTCCCGCGTAACTGCCATAGTACTTGCGATGGATCCTGATGCAGTTTGAAATTCCTGTGTGATGGTCTTAATGGATGTCTGTCTATTACTCATTATGACCTCCTTCAACTGTCGGTGGTCTCTGTCAGTTAACAGACGAGATCGGCCTGTGTAGTGTAACGACGTAAGATTTGTATAAATGATTTTCTTTTGACATATGACCATGTGCAGACTTCGTCACCTACGTCAGTTACAAACCACTTCAAAATTATTTCAGTTCTTTTTAAAGTTGTCTCTGAATGGTTCTTGAAAGAAACTGTAATTAAAACATCATCATTTGAGTCGTATGCGCAGAATTACGTCACTCAGTCCTGTTGGTTTGCGCAAACTTTTTTCAATTTAGCTGTCGTTTGTTTCTTCTCAGACATTATATCTGCTTTAATAAATATTAAAACCACATTGAATAAACTTTTAAGACTCAAACTCGCGATGAACGTTGTCAAAATTAATAATCTTGTCAAATAAATCAGTAATGCTTCTTCCTTAATATAATTCTTCATAAATAAATTCTCGGAACACGTATTTAAACTTTTGTAGTATACACTAGTTTATTATCTTCCTATATACTACATATAGACGTGAACCTGAGCCTTGATAAAATAGGACTGAACATTTACAACATGATTAAACTTTCTATGACGTCATTGTTGTAGAAACATTGCAAATTCTTATTTTTTCAGTTTTTAGAAGCACGACGCAACAACTCGGTTTCAGGATCTTCTGTTGCTCTTTGGCTGTCGACCCGCGACGTATAGTGGCCAGCAATTTTCTCTCTGGTCCCGGCAGTGAAGATGCTGTCTCCGTTCGTTGCGCCGCCCTCTCCGTACATGAAACATAAAAATAAATACAAAACTTTAGATGATTCACAACCATTTGAAATATTACAAAATACATAAACAAAACACTAAATTAAACTTATATTCACCTGCAAACTGGGCTGACACTGGTGGAGGGGTGACTCTTCAATTTCGCGTCCCACTACACCTGTACGCTTTTGTGCTGTACGTGTCCCTTCAGGTATCCACTTCACTATCACATAGGAAACAGTGGACCAAGCGATGTTTAGGAGTGTGTTTTGGAAGAGGAGAAGTGAAAGCCTGTTTGCTTCGAAATTTCCCAAAATTATTCTTTTTATACTGGATTAAATCTGTAACAAAAGTAGAATGGTTGCGTGAAAGTCAGGATACTTAATTCTATCTTCTTCTTTTTGCTTTACAGTTTCATTTTCTTTTTATGCAACACCTTTTCAAACCTCTAAACATTTTTTCGAGGCATAGGTGAAGAACACACGAGATAGTAGCATATAATCATAATGAACTGATATTCATCTTTATGAAAAATATATGAAAAATATGTTTTAAAATAGGTACTTTCTTTCAGATTCTCTTGAGCAATGTTTTTTGTGATCTTCAAGGCTGTCAAGCAATCTCTTCATACCCTCAATCACTTTGCGACTTGTACTTGGAGAGCGAAACTTCAGTGCTGGTCTCTCATGAGATGCCAAAAGGAGAACGAAGCATTGTCTTCTGTTAATGTGTTGCGCTTCAGGAACAAGAACAAGGACGAACTGGAACTTAAGTATTACCTCTCATTCGCCACAAACAAGGTGGTGGTCTACTTTCCATATTTAGTGGCGCTGCCCCACTTATCACCGGATTGCGAAATACACACAAACGCGTTACCGTCTAATTTAACACAACGGTGCACTTCAAAAGACTTGTTGCAACAGTGCAAAGAGCAACCACTTGCCTTTCGCCGAGTTTACCTATTCTAGTGAACACTGAAAAGTGGTAAGTGAGATATTGAATAGATTCTTGTATCATAAAATTATCGTTTCAAGAGAATGAATGAGCAGTAGAAAGTTGGTATTTGAAAAATGAACTCGTCCTGCGTATTCAAGATACGGTTTACTCTCTTCATTTTACTTTTTAGCGGGTCTATAAATATTCAGTTTGTATCTCGTCAACATTTTTCGCTAAGTGGGGAACGAAAAGGAAGAAGAGGAGTATGGGAAAGAAAGATGGCGATCAGTTTTAAAGTCCCATGGTGGGAAAGAGCTTAGGAATGGACAGACGAAGTTGTTAGAAGGAAATGGCAATGATCTTATTGAAGCAGCCACCTTGACACTGG